>NC_136617.1:30032292-30452292 GCF_933228915.1 Telmatherina bonti
GTTTTGTATTAAATGTGTAACATGACTGAGGTTCCGATCAGATGTCTGTGCTCAGGCTACAATTACTTGTGCAGAAATAACTGAGTGTTAGGAAATGAGTATCTCTGAATAAGTACGCATGTAGGTGCATTTTGCAGAAGCAAAAACAAACAGGTGAGGTGAAGCAGAGTGCGGCGTTGTTAGAGGACCGACAAAAGGGACGAATGAAGACAGAAAACACAAGACGGTCTGGAGCAGAGCTGCATGTCTGTGTGGAAAACCATCAAGCTGACTTCCTCCCAATTAATAGCCCTGCTTGTGTGTCCCTCTCCTGCCTGTAGGACCAGCCTGACTTCCCAGTGCCTGCATGTTAATGCTTGCAGCAGGAAGCTTTTACACTCTACCAAGTAGACGTGAAGGGGGTTGGCGTCCAGTCAGGGTAGAAGTGAGGATGAATTATATGGGATGTCCTCAGCATGTATACACTCCAGCCCTACATCATAACATACTGTCATACATGCAGTAGAAAAGCCATTTTTTATCGAGAAATATGAATGCAGCTCCAAGACTGCCCCATGAGAACAAAGCCAAAGGCATTTAGTATTTATCTGAAGGTAATTCGTCCTCAGGTTGTGTGTTAGCCTCCCTGATGCTGTTTGACAACGGTAACAACTCTGTTACCATAACGGCTCCTCAGAGCTTTGCAGCATTGCCACTCAGATGTTGTTTATGTCATGATGCGCTGTTCTTTGTTACGTCCATTTCTCCGTTCATCCATGTCTTTTTAACCTGAAAACGTCATTTCAACTCGTTGTCACCCCGTGAATACTTTAAATGTACAAAGGTCTGTAGTTAAGGCGGTGGGTACGCTTGTTTTTAATTACATGTATGCATGTTTATCATGTCTGCCACACGTATTTTACGTTTGCTTGAAGCATTTTTTATCCCTACACTGCAAAAACTCAGTCTTAAAAAACAAGAAAAAAATATACAAAAATTAGGTAAAAGTTATTAAAATCTCAAAATAAGATAAATTATCTGCCTACAGAACAAGAAAATTTGGCTTGTCAAGACTTCCCAAAACAAGTAAAAATACTTTTCAAACACGAGGAATTCTCTGGCATAAACACTAAGATTTATCTCATCTTTTTAAAAAAATAAGCATATGTGTGCTCAATTTAAGATTTTTAATCTTACTTAGATTTCATTTTTTGCAGTGAAATGACTCCGACACATTCACAAACTGCAACATGCAAGTAACAGATCGCACTGTGGGTGTTAGGACACGGATGCAACAGCGGTAAAAGTGAAAACAAGAGCTTGTGTGCTTTTATTCCCCCTTTTAGAAGTCCTGTACACCATCTGCTATAAGGTTATTTATGATCTTAAAATGAACCAGACCCTAACCTCCTCCATTATTGCCATGTTTATTGTTTTGTTAAGAAAAACAATCTGCCCGCAGTGTACGATTGGCTTGGTCATTTTGTACCTAATGACTTTGTGTCAAGTTGGGGTTGTCCATGCAGCAATGTCCTCGTGTTTTTATACATTCCGTGTTGTATATATTTTCATACGTTCTCCCCACCTTAATCAACTGTTTATTAAAACTTTCCATTTACATCAGTGGAAATAAGGACTTTCCACTTAACTCTTTTCCATATTAACCGTGCCCATTTTAAATGTCTGACCTGTTATACAGTTGTTCTTACCCCACAGGAACAAAGTCCTGCTCTTTTAATGTGCCGAGAACAATCTGCGACAACCCCGAAACCGGGCCCACAAGAATAAAATTACAGAATTTTGTCAGCAGTAATAACAATGGAAAGTATTAAAGACAATCTTGTTCATCAAGTTTTAGCAACTCTTCAAAGATCCTTGCTTATTTGAAAACATCAACAGTGTTTATAATCAGTTCCTCGCATCGGAGACATATTCGTCGTTCTCAACCGTCCCGCTTTAGGGGTCTTGTAAACCTTCTACGGCAGTGCCGATGCTGTCATCTCAGAATGAACTAAAATGGTTGTAAATGGTAATAACTTATTTCGTTTACACCTTACAAGTTTAGCAGTTTTATCAGGAATGTTGTGTAATGCGCCCCCTTCAGGATCTCTCCAGTACCACATGTGGTACACAAGTCAGTATGCGAACAATCATGCTGACGACACAATCATGAGGTTAAAAAGTATGTTTTGGGACTGAGCTGACTGCTTTGTTAACTTTTTAGAACCAAATATCACAAATGTGTCATGTGCAGGATCTCTGCATGTGCTCATCGCAGTAAACCAGACAGTGCATGTTGTTGAGTTAAAGTGGGACACACAAGTCATCTTATGTAAAATAGAGCTGTTTGATTTATTACAGAACATGATTTCACTCTATCTGAAAACATCTGGGTCCAAACACATTGTCATTTGGTTAATAAATGTTGCATGACCTTATAATTTCCCCTTATAATTGTTTGAATTTCCCCTTGGGGATGAATAAAGTATCTTTGATTTGTTTGATAACAGAAAATGGCATAAAACAATGACATGCTCATAACAAATAGACACACAGACAAAGTTAGGAATATTCAGCTCAGTGGTGAAATTCACAGAGTAAAAGGTTTATGCTACACATATATCTCAGTCCTCTTGTTAGAGAATAGCATGTTGTGCAATAAGTACCCAATAACACTGAAGTAATTGTTTGTATGGAAAAGTTTAGAGAAATAAGGTTAATCTGTCAATTTAGGTTCAGTGTAGCATCATAGAAAAAGCTGAATATAAATGAGTTGGTTTATATCAAGTTTAGTTCAAATAAACATTTTGAGTGATTTTTAGCCTTTTTTTTTTCTTTTTTTTTTTTTAAAGCAGACTTTCATTTGACATTTGATTTAGTTGTTTATCAAGCAAAATAAAGTTTAAGCTTAGAAAAAGCAAATAAGCAACAAAAAAAAAAAAGAAAAAAAAGTGGCAGCGCAATTTCCCCGCAGATAATTCCTTTGGTCACGACATGATCCTCAGACAACCAGTGCAGAGTCCACAACATCGTAACCAGAAGCAGTAATAAGTTGTTGAGCTGCAAAGTTCTCCTCCACAGGTAGACTCTCCACCTTTCAGAGTGATGCTGCGTCATACTGCAGTTGGCCTTGTCTGGCCCTGAGGATAGTTCAGCTAAAATCCTTGATCCCCAAATCCCAAGTGAGCTCCAATCAAACCCTCTTCGAGCTCTGGAAGTGGCAGTGGAGGCAGTATTGGCCCTGACATGCACCTGCTTGTCAGACAGCACAAATGTGGTTATTGAAAGTCGTTGCTCACACTCACCCATGAACTCATGGACTAAGTATGTCTGCAGGAAAAAACTGGGCGTTTCTGAATGATGGAGCTACAGAACTGTTGCACTGCCGTCTCCTTTAACCTGCAACAGAGGAAGCTCTGAAGTTTATTTCCTGGGCTTTTTGAGAAATAAATCAAAATTTGCACATTTGCAATAATTATAATTAAAACCTTTGAAATACAGCAATTATTGTGAGTAATTAGTAAGTTAAATTTCACAAAGAAATTCATAGTACTAGAACATAAAGTAAATATTAAATCAGTCACAAGTCTGAAAAATGTACAAACAAACAGAATGAAATACATCAATTAGCCCCATTGACACTAATATCTAATATCAATGCATGAAAGCTTACGATTACAGCTCGTTATCCGACTGATATCATTTTCACCATATCAGATGACGGGTTCACTTTTAAACAATTTTACAGTGAACTGGAAAATAATTCCTTGAGCATAATCTGGATGAAACTACAGTACAGCATGCAGTAGAGACAGTAACCTGAGAATATATTCACTTCGGATTATCTCATGTTAGCATTTTCACAATTTTCGACCCTGTCACATTACATCTAGTAAATTTACCTACACTGCCCCCTACTGGTTAT
The DNA here is from genome assembly GCF_933228915.1 of Telmatherina bonti. NCBI lineage: Eukaryota > Metazoa > Chordata > Actinopteri > Atheriniformes > Telmatherinidae > Telmatherina > Telmatherina bonti. The sequence goes on from NC_136617.1 coordinate 30,036,197, forward strand.
GCACAGATCACAGCTTGTGATAAACCAGGGGTGGCCAAAGTCGGTCCTCAAGGGCCGCTATCCTGCAGGTTTTCCATGTATTTCCGTTCAAACACACTTGGCTTCTATTAAATGGATCCAACCGCCAATAAAGTTTGGTTTTGGAACAGGCATAAATGGAAAACCTGTAAGATTGTGGCCCTCGAGGACATTTAAGCAAATGCCAAATAACTTTTGCACTGCTGTCATAACTTAGCTGTAGTTAATTATTTAGAGCAGGGGCTATTCAGTTCAGTCCCACGAAGGCTGCAGATCTGGCGGTTTTCAATCATTCCCTGCTCCAGCACACCTGACTGCAGTGGAATGTACCCAACAGCCTATGAAGTTCTGCGCAATGACTCATTAATCTGATTTGGAGTGTGAATCATGATGTACGTTATTTATAAATGCACTGTTTCATACTGTGTTTTTTCTTTTGCCGGTTTGGACATATCACTACTTTAAACTGTGTCGTTTACATTTATCATAAAATATCCTTTTCACATGCAGGCCTTCAAATTCATTGTAAGAATTTAATTTCACAGGGAAAGTTTTTATGACATAAGCACTTTGCATCTTAAAAAAGAATATTCTCTGCTGTTTCTCTTTTTCAGTCGTTAATTAAACTTGTAATTTAATAACACATCAAAAATGGACAGACTGGAACCTACATGTTTTTTAAAAAAAAAAAACTATCTAATTATGATTGTAGTTATTTTTTAGTTTTTTGTTTTTTTTTTATAATATTGAAAATCTTACACACTCAGGATGCCAGTTTCTTGTTTCTTTCCCCTCTTTGTCTGCCAGTCATCTGCTAAAAAGCTTCCAATTTAGTCACCATTATTTTATTATTTTATAACCTAAACGTTCTTTTTAAGGCTACTGAATCATTGAACTGATTATAAATTATGAAACTAAAATGCTGTATTAAAGTTCAAAGTTACTGCTGGTGTTCTTATTTGCTCATCATCATTAGCAGCAACATTAGAGGCTATTAATATTTACTCCTCACTAAGTTCCCTAAATGGAGACTGCTATTACCGCCTTTTCAACCAGCAGCGTTTAGAAACTCCCTTCAGTCTTTGCTGGTTGAAACTGGACTTGGAACCAAGCAGAGCTATCTCAGCCAGCGTTACAATAAATATTTGTGAAAGCAGATGCTTTATTGGTTAGACCGTTTGACCGTATGGAAGGTGTGTGAATGTGTGTGTTCGTCTGTTTGCTGTTCCGGCGTGGGAAGGGGGGGTAGGATGGTGTTTTTGTGTAAACAGTTTTCAGGTTACTGCTATAATTAGATGGCTAGAAGTCTGTGGAGCCAAAAGGTACATACTGATACTGACCAGCGCGCCATAAATAAAACACAACAATACAAACACAAAACAGAGATGTGACATCCAGACCGCCTTATAAGGGACTCTGGGTTTGAGCTGCATCCCAGTCTGCAAGTTACCCGTGCCAGGGCCTTATTTAGCCTGCAGGCTGCTGTCCACAAACTCCACCGCATGCTGGGAGAGATCTGAACTGGCTGCTGATGCAGCCGACCAGCCAACCCTGTGGCTGGGTGTGTGATGCTGCTGGGTCGAGCAGGTCTGCCAAAGCAGAAGTCCGGCACCCCGCTGCAGATCCCGACAGCAGGAAAACCTTTAGATCATTTGTTCTGCCTGTTTTCCCGCCATCTGCTCGGATCGCTCAGGGACACATATCTCCTGCTTGCAATGGATCAAACTTAAATGTGTTTGTTTTTTTTTGTTTTTTAAAAAAAGACTCCTGTTGAGATTCATTAAAAGGTTTTTTGGGAGTGAACGTAGCTTTTTTATGAAGTATTTTTCCCACTGAATAAATCAGTTTTTAAAGAAAAGCACAATAAGAACATCAAAAAAAGGCAAACTGAATCTCTCCAAAGTGGAAGCTCCTCTTAAAAGAAGAGCTTGATGCAGAATGTTGCTGCAAACTTTCATAAGACAGTTATGTAACGGAGTTCTCCAAAAGGTTAGGTTTACTTTTTTCAGTCTGCATCAAGACGACAGTCGCTTGCTTGTATGGTTGGAAAATGTAAGTTTAGCTCACAAGAAAAGCCTTGACTGAAAACAGAAATGTGAAGTAGAAATGGGCAGAAAACATTGTGATGTTTGTAGGGTCTGTGGTCCTCCTTTCTCCACTGTAAGAGAAAGAAGCATGCTCAGTGTCTCTGCAAGTCATTTCAGCTTTTATTGTTAATAATCCAACACGTCTTACAGTGTTTTTACCTTCTGATCATTTTACCAGAGCCAGCGGTTCAAAGATAATCTCAGTGAAATTATTCACATCGACGTAGTTTGTTTCCTGTAGAGTACTGGTACATGGCCATCTAAGCTCTTGTTTGATGACAACACATAGACACGATAGAAATGCTTTTTGGAAAATGGCAAATCAAAATTTAGATTTCAATTCAGCTTTATTTGTATAGCACTACTTCACAACAGTGTTGTCACAGGGTACTTTACATACACATCATTTTAAGCCTATTCATACATAGTCTATAATAGAAACCAACTGATTGCACTGAGTCATGACTTCCATCCAATCCCCCATCCTGAGCTGCATGAGGCGACAGTGGGAAGGAAAAAACTCCCCTTTAACAGGAAGAAAACCTCCGGCAGAGCCCGGCTCAGGGAGGGCAGCCATCTGCCTCGACTGGTTGGGGTGGAGAGGACAGGAAAGACAGATGCATCAGGTAACATCCCCATTGCTACATAAGTAAAGGTTGGCTAGACTACCCATAACTATGAGAGCAATGAGCATAACCTGGACAGTTGGGTCCCGTACATGCAGACTCCAACTCAGGAGATGCTCATATCCTAACTATAAGAATCATGGAAAAGGAAGGTTTTCAGCTCCATCTTAAAGGTGTGGAGGGAGTCTGCCTCCCGAACCCACAGTGGGAGCTGGTTCCATAAGAGAGGAACCTGATAGCTAAAGGCCCTTCCTCCCATAGTACTCTTTGAGACTCTGAGAACCACCAGTGGCACTCTAGTCTCTGCAGCCATGCTGGCTTATCTGTGGGTTAACAAAATGAAAGTTAAGCATAAAATTTAAAATCTGAATATTTTTTCCAATGTAGCAGTCATTAAAAATGTGACACATTTAATTGGGTGAAAACTGGGCGTTTAAAAATAAAAATGAAGAAAGTCTTGCTTATAAGATCAGCACGAGCGCGGTCTTTGCTACGTCTTCTGTTGCCTTGTAAATAAAGGCGTTAAATATACGCGCTGAGCTGCAAGCCACTCAAATGATGGTGCATGATGGTGCATGGTCTGACACCGCAAGGCAAAAATGATAGTTATCATATTCACTCAAACATACAACTGAATCATTCTTTTCACGTGGAAATTGTGGTGCAAGGATTGATACAAGTATCGATATCAATACCAACGTTGGCGTTGATGCCGGTTGATACCAGAGCACCAACATCAACATTTTAGTTTCAGTTCCTTTCCTCTGCACAGTATGTGCTGCTTCATTTTGTCAAGGAAACGACCCAACTTTGCTCCTCCTCCCTCTTGTGTTTGTGTTGTATCATCACGAGACCCGTGTTTCTGTATTGATATGCTAATTAACCACATGCTAATCACCAAACCGTCCCTGCTGAGACCCCTGGTCCTGATGCAGCTGCATTTGTTGTACATGGTTGTATAGTGGTTGTAACTGCTGCAGAGCGGGATTTCCTCAGACACAGTTTGTGTCGGCATAACTATACATGATACTGTTTGTTTACTCTTTACAAGGACAGGATTCAGTGCCACAGCAGCAAGCTGTGTTTACTTCATGTTTGCGAGTTGAAAAACAGCTTCATATAGTTGGAAATGCCGAGAGAATATAAATGCTACTTATGAATGCTGTTCTTTTAACACATTCATGCACAGCGCTGACCATGACAACATGTTGCTGGAGGAGAATACTTATTTGCACATCCCGAGTCTGTCTGAATTTTTATGTGCTCAGCTGAGTACAGCCGGGAAAATATTAGTGAAATAACGACATGCATTGACTGCACAGACACAACATCCTCTGGTTAAGTCATGACATCCATACTTTTGACTTTGATTGAAAGTGAGGGATTTTTTTTTATACATGCTCATCGCACACACAAATGGTTTCAGTGCAAATGAATGAATCATACCAGTTAAAAATGCAGTTTCTACAACTGAGCTGTCTGATTCGATTTGCAGACTCTTATACAAGCCATGTTGTCTTTTTTCCCTTTATTTATTAAATAAATTTTGCCACATAACCGAAGTTTTACAAACAAAAACAATGAAATAATGCAACCTGCTCTTGCGTCAGAATAGTGCTTTTTTATACAGAAGATGGAGAATAGCTAGATTTGCAAAAATTAGCTTTACAAAACTAAGAGGTCTACAGCTCAGTTTGGAAAGCGCATGAATAATGGAAAAGGAGATTTGGCTCTTTGCTCCTACGAGGCTAAACGCAGACAGGAAGTTGGGGTTAAAGTCAGTCTAACTGGAAAGAGACACCAGTGATACCTCTCATCCCTCCTTTACATCTGTTAAGAGACTCATGGGAAAGCAGAGATTATGCTAAAACAAAGACTCGTCATGCTGCCTTTCTTGTCACCTGCAATTGAAATGTTGTTTATCTTGCTTTTAGGATGGTATATGGAAATGTGTGTGTAAGTGTAAATATGTGAATGTAAATGCAGATAGTAAATTGAATAAGTATATTGTGACGTGCAGCAACAGAATAGAAAACTAGATGAGTAGAAAGGGGTGGGAATACCAAATAAGTGTACAGTTCTTCCCACTCCTTTTTCAAACTTCTTTATCTCACAAATTTATTTAATTATCAAATTGATGAGGAATTATTACCATTATTGTTACTAATATTAATATTTGTGATTATTATTATTTTCTTAATTAGTATGTATATGTATGTATATGCGTATGTGTATGTACATATGTATGTATAGGTATGTACGTATATTTTTCTTTTCCTATTTTCTTTCATTTGTTTGAAATAAATAAACTAACCAACTAACTCAGAAAAATGACAAGTCTGAGACTTGTATGAAAACGGAGTTATGAATTTATCAAATCATAGTACTGTGATGGAGTTTTCCACCCTTTAGCATTGTTCCTAAGTAGAATTAAAATGGAGATTCGATTAACTCCACATTTTTATCACTTAAAAGGTGGAAAATTGTTTTTAATTCTGCAAAAAAGTAGAAATTTGAATTCATATATTATTCAATAATCAACAAGCTGAAATTTAAAGCTGCCATCTGAATCAGATTAAATAAATACATTTATATCAGCAAACATGAAGTCTTTGTCTACTGAACCAACATTATATTGCATCGTGATTAAATAAATGATATATACACCTTCTGCTTATGTGACTTCTGACAGTAATCTGAATCATTATATTGTAAATAAAGGAAACATACAATAAAAAAATTCTGTATTTGATAACAGCAGATCTTTACCAGAACAGATTTATAGTCATAATTTGGCATAAATATCTCTAGTTGCCATGAAGATTTGCAGTCAGGAAACCGTTTTAACTTTCATTCAGTAAGGACATTGATAATGAGTCTGGATGTGTCAGGCTCTGTCTGATTTAGCTCAGCAGGTGACATCGATTTAGCAATCACACTGTGCGCTCGCTCCACAGTAATCACTTGCAGTAAAGTCTGAACTGCTGAAAGCAGCTTAAAGTCCAGATGAAAAGCCTAATTTATTGATAGTTTGGTCAAATTTCAGGCTGAGGTTTTCTTTATTATTGCTGTATGGGCATAAGATTTCAGCATTTCTATCAACTTAAAATGAGTTTAAACTTAGTTTGTTCACACACAAAGAAGAAGCTTCACACCTCATCTAATGAAACTCTGATTTCTCTCAGGGACACAACAAAGTTGCTTTATTATGCACATTTCAGGCTTGTTTTATTTTAATAAATAGGCAAAAAATAATCAAGGATTTTTCAGAAACTATTCATATTTTAGGTTGAACCTCTCAGATCTGCTTCTGCCAGGAACAATAACAATAAGAAAGCTCCGCCCCAAGTCCCGCCTGCTGGCTGCGTCTGATTGGTCAACAGCTTGCAGGATTTGTCAGAGCATGCACATCAGCTGTTTTCTTCGTAGAAACATGCAGAAATGGTAAACAAACTATAGTTACTCTGGAAATAATGTCTACACCATACAGCCGTATATGTTCCAGCCCAAATCTAACCCGGACAAGGAGAGTGAACAACTCTGAAACCCCGTAGCAACGAATACAGCAGGATGTATCTGTTTGGAAAATACTCGCTTTCCAGCTAAATGACATCGTTGTATTTCTGTATTGAGCTATATTGCTGTATTTCACTCGCCTTTTATAATCCTAAACGTCCTTCTTAATGTGTACATGAGACAAATGTACCACAGTGCCATCCAGATCTATTATCACATAGCTTATCATCAGGGTGGTTGTAGCCTGATCAAAACAAAACAAAAAAAAAAGTTTTTTGGGGTAAATCGGTTTTACTTACAGCTTGTCTCAGGATCGATCCTTGATTTTAGGAGAAGACTCTTCTTTTAGCAACTGAGCCTTTATCCAGCAGTCTTCAACTAGTGCCAGTCACAAATAAAAACGTTGTTGCAACGCTGTGGCTTCTCCCAAAAACAAACTCCGTCCATTCGGGTTGTGACGATACGTTTTTTTCCCGATTCGATTCTGATTTTTTGGGTGCCGATTAGATTTAATCAGCAATTCTCACAATTCCTTGAAATTGCTGATCTTTGTAGACTAAAAACAAACATGTACAAAACTTTTCTTTGCTTGTCATTTCTCTTGATTTCAATGAGGAAAAAACAACACAGCAGCCAGACCATCATTCTGCTGCTATAACACCCAAGAAGACGAGTAAAAAGATCCATAAAAACCATAAAAATGAAAAAGAAAAAAAAAATGATAATGGATTATTTTTATTCTTTTGATTTTTTTTTTTTTTTAAACAAAAAAAATCCTGATATTTACTTTTTCGATTTGATATCCCACCCCTTCTATCCATTGCTGTCAAACCGTTGTTTCATTAGGAAATCTGAACAAATGTAGTTATTCCTCACAGCCGAAGAAGCATTTCTTAAGCGACATGTTGGCACTGAAACGTCCTGTTCATTTTAGTCTCTTAGAGATTTGCTGGTAAAAACTAAAATGTGATTAAAAAAAGCCATGTTGCTTACTTGTCTGATGAGTATTCAACACTATAACACTGTAAAAAGTTTTAAAAAATAGTTAAATTCAGTGTTACGACCATCTCATTGATAGAAAAAGTCTCTGCAAAGCTCATTCAGATAGTGCTGACCGGTTGAACTGACAAGCTTGAATGGAAAGGTTTTAGGCATCTCAGCGTGTTCATATTGTTGTTGGCAGGTTACTTTAGGGAGCATTTCTCGTGTGTGTGTGTGTGTGTGTGTGTGGTGTGTGTGTGTGCATGCAGTGCTGGCTCAGTCCTTTCTGCGTCGGCATTGTTTGCTTTTGTACCCCTGCCTCCAGCAAAAGAAAGTTTTTGAACTTAAAAAAAAAGAAAAATGTGATTCAGTCATGAGAAATTCTGCAGAATTCGATTTTGTGCATTGATTGTGTGTGTGTGTGTGTGTGTGTGTGTGTGTGTGTGTGTGTGTGTGTGTGTGTGTGTGTGTGTGTGTGTGTGTGTGTGTGTGAAAGAGTAGAGAAAACACCTGAAAGGAGTGTTTTGAATTGTGCCTTAATGTTTCTTCTTCACACCTAGTTTGCTATTGTTTGGGAAGTTCTGTTTGAACTCCAGGTCCTGGTTCTTCTCTTCCACTTTTTCTCTGGTTTGTCTTCTTTTTCCACCTCATTAGTTCACAGTGATTCTCGTGGCCAGCGAGAGGATGAAGATTACGCTTGAAGAAATTATGTCGTCCCAAATCAATTGGATGTTTTTCCTAACTTCCTGATGTAATAACACAACATATATTTAACAGTAAAACTCCTGTACAGAGTTTCCTATGACCAGATGAGTCTGTACCAGATGCTCCCTTATGAGTTTTATAGTTTAGTCAAATGTGCCACAGGGTGTAGCGCTGATAACCAGTCAGTCTCCCTGGGAGAAATCATTATTTCAATTTCTCATGGGTGTTACTGTAGCAAATTTTCTATTTCCTTCCTGTCTGAACTTATACAGCATATTTCAGACTCCTTTTCTGGCTGTGATCACTGTGTGGTCTTTGTGAATAAACTGAACTTGGAGGCAAATCGTAGAAAAATTTTAAAATGCAAGAAAACCTCTGGTCAAAATGCACATGGATGTTCTGCTGCTGTGTATCTGTGGAGCTCCAAAATGTTGAGTGTGATGAAATGAAACTAGAAAAGCACTTGGAGAAATCCGACCTCTGCTGAACACCCCATTTCCACCCATATTAGCCTATGAGGAATCCTTTTAAAAATTTTCCTGTGTCCACATTTCTTTCCAGATCACTTTAGATCAACTTAATCTAAGACCCCTTTTCAGAGAAAAAAAAAATCACAAAATCTGTCCAGTAGTTTTTTGCGTAAAGTTGCTAAAAATCAGATAAATATTGGCAAAAGAATAATTCTCTGAATACAGTTAATCAGTTACATTTTTATGGACTTTATGAAGCTGCTCTTCTTCTTTTAGCTGTAGTCAGTTAGCTCCAGCTAGCTTGAAAAGTAACATCATTATGTGTAATCAATAGTTTGCCTATATTGCTTATTTCATACTTAATGAGAATGTGCACGCGGTGGCGTCCATGTCTGTATGCTACCACTTGTCCCTGTTGTATTACTTTCTGTTCAGCTGCTCGTCAAAACTACCAGCTTTCCTCTACACCAGGGTGCTGGTATCCAGCAGGTTTTAGTCATTTCCCTGCACCAACCATAGACTGTATATAAAAACATGGATAGAGCCTCCATGACGTCACCCGTAGGTTTCTGAAGAGCTGAATTGAAGCTTGGTGGGCGGTTCCTACCATCTCCATCTTGGCAGGGGCATGCGTGTCGTCTTGCCCGGAAAATAAAAACATGGGGAAAGAGATAGAGCTAGGAACGGGGTTGTGAGCGTCATGGTGGATGTAGCTAAGAGCAAACCGAGCTAACCTGGAGCTAACAAGAGCAAAATCAGCTAGCGGAGGTAAGCGGGCTAACGCTAAGTTGGTCTCATCGCCTGCTTAAAGCACTTTAAGCAGGCGATTTGGTACCTTTCAATCAAAAGGACACGCCCCTAAATATGCTGAATTTTTAGATTAAATTACTTTGAAATGGGCGATTTGGAACAAAATTCTCTCCCCCCACAGTTGTCATGAAGGTAAACCTGACCTATTAAACTGAAAATGGATTTTTGTACCAGGCTGTAAACATGTTTATTTCCTCTGTGAAGTTGGCCTTTTTAACATTGGGGTCTATGGGGATTTGCTGTGTTGTGGCGCCCCTAGTGGATGAGGAGAGAACTGCAGTTTTATGCACTTTCAGCCACCAGAGGTTGTCGCTTGGCACCAACACACCTAATTCCCATCAAATGGATCCAACAACATCTTGTCAACCTGTTTGTTCATTTAGATCAGGAGTTGGAGCATGGAGACAACAAAAACCTGCAGGATACTTGCCCTCGCTGACTGGAGTTTGACACCTGTGATCTTCACGCTTTTCTGTTTTATCCACACCCATTTAAAGCGTCCGACCACTTACACAATACTCCTCAGAGAGAAAATAGGTGTGCTCAGCTGATATGTTGAGAACAATCTGCTAGAACTTAGAAAATGTTCATCAATCCATCGAGACCATTCCCACTCTGTTTTACCAACATTTTCCTCCGTACATGGATGTAATGGTCCTGGACTTGGGTAGCTTTTTGCACCTTATCAACCTCCTGGTAGCTATTATGAGAAATATGCCGCTGCACAGGGGTAACGATGTCACTTACATGCTGCAGCTTTCTAATACATAAGCATAGCAGCCATGACAAACACATTTATTTAAAGGTTCTTTATGATGCCGTTTCTAGTTTTCTGAGCTTATTGCAGTGTTATAGTGTTGAATATTTATCTGACATATGAGCAGCGCCAATTTTTATCCCCTGAACGTATGTTAGTTTTCCAGCACTCTATGTACGGTTTCCATGGCGACGGAAACTATTGGTTTTAGAGAGTTTTTTTCAATTACGAAATTATAGTGACGTCCCACCCCCCAGGACGTCACTATATTTCGAAGTAGAAATTATAGGAGAAGGAAGCCACGCCCACCTTCACTGCTCATTATAACTACTCTTCGCAGTTGACCAATCAGACGGCCCGGGGCAGGACATAGGGCGGAGCTTTCTCTGTTCGCTTGTTTCTGGCAGAGGTTGATCTGAGAGGATCAATACAAAATGAATGAAGGGGTTTGTGAAAAAGGCTTGATTATTTCTTGCCCTTCTGGACTTGCATATTAAAAAAAATTAGACTGAAAATGGCATAATAGACACTTTAAAATACCTATTTCCATGGTATCTTTGCCTATTTTACAAGATCACAACAGACAGCTTTAACTCAATTTAAGATTGTGATTTAATAATTCCAGTGCAAAAACAGTGGCGTAGCCATGGCGACCAATAGATTACATCAAAACTTCAGTTTTCTTCCATCATCCTCTTCATGTGTAAGGAAACTGATGAAGAGTACAAACTGTTCAGCAGAACCACGCTACGTCTGACTAAAGCCTCATTATGCTCCTTTTACATATGTAAACAGTCATGGCCGTTTTAAACATTGTCAGATGTCACGGCTCTCACTCTTTGTACATTGGCATTGATGTTCCGAGCTCCAACAACAGTTTCAGTCAACAACACACACAGCAACGATGGAGGTTATTAAAATGTATAGAAAGAGACATAAAAGAGGAAACCTACTCGGCGGTGGTGGTCGGTGCAGCCATTGGAAACATAGAAGCTTCTTCTTTGTTTCTTTAGTTGGCTGCACATCAGCGCTACTGCATCTGGGTTACACATCCAGCAAGAAAAGAGAAAACATGGACAAGAAACACCAGATGGTTTTTATTTATTTAAAAAACTAAAACAATCTGTTATAATTTTTTTAACGTTTTCTATTTAAGCAACACGTTATGTTCATATAATATCATCCCTTTAACACCGAGCCTTTTCTCCTTTCCTTCCAGTATCAAGATGGTGCTGATGTGGACCAGCGGAGACACCTTTAAAACGGGCTACTTCCTACTCACACAGGCTCCCGTGCAGTTCTGGACATGTGGCCTGCTGCAGGTCTTTGTGGACATCACCATCCTGTTCCAGGTTTACTACTACAGCCGCTACCCACAGAAGCCAGTGTCCCACACCGTCTCCCACACCACCAGTGCCAAAGCCCTCTGAGGTCCACCCATAAGGTCTCAGATGACACTCCAAACATGCAGAATGGAAGCACTTTGAGAGGCGCTGAGGGAATGAATAAACATACTTGAGTACCAAAGCACCTCGACATGATGCAGGCCGCTCAGACTCAGACCCACTGCTGCACATGCAGGCACACACACACACACACACACACACACACACACACACACACACACACACACACACACACTTATCAATATGTTCTGGAGTGACACTTGTTACACACAAAATCAGCTTTTTTTTCTTTGTTTTATTTATTGTCCAACTTTATTTTTAATGCAGTGAAATGCATGCACGTTGGAATGCTGACTTCAGACGAAATATCAGCCTGTGCATGTGGGGAATATTATGCACATACAAATTACATGCACATGTACTATGTATGAACTACACACACCTGAAATCTGTGCTCAAGGAGCGTGGACCAGCTTTTGTTGTCCACATATTCTGATGAATGTTGCATGGACCCTCTGCCTTAAAAGCCACATCTAAACATGGTTTTCTTCATTACCAGCAGTACATATAGTTTGAATCAGTCATACAATCTTAATATACAACATTACTGAATGTAAGGAAAATATAAAAATGGCATTTGTTGTAATGGTTTTTCAGCGAAGTGGAGAAACGTTGGTCAGGCTGCAGCTTTTTTGCTGAATTATGTGTTCAAGCGCTACGACATTCAGTGTTCTTGGATAAGTTTTAGAGGCAATCAAATGTTACCAGAGATGTAATGCACTGGCCTCAAAAGCAAATAAAAAGAAGACAATGCTGTTCAGAAGCTGTTGTGGCCTTGAAACTTCCTGAGAGGTGAGAAAATCAAGCTTTGCAAGACAGTTCCAGAATTTTTGTACTGACGATACATTTTTCTATATATTTACCGTTTTCATGCCACAAATTCTACAATATAAAACAAGGACAAGCATGAAATCTTACTCCACTCGAGGGTCTATGTGCCCAGTACATAATGATGACAGAGTGGTCCCTGCTGAGTTGTGCAATCAGAGACTGAGCTGTTCTGAAAGCACAACATGGACACATGCTTGTTTTGTAGGTTTACAATTCCAGCTATTGTCTGTACAGTTAAATTTATCATTTCTGTTGTGTTCAAATACCAGAGGAAGATTTAGTTTGCTTTCATTTTCAGTAAATATGTAGGATGAGGGCAGCATTTGCATGACAAGATCCTAGAGGAATTGATTTGGTTATGCAACCTCTGGTTTATTAGAAGTTTCTGCTGCATTCAGCAGTACTGCCAGAACGTTGTTAATCTTAACCTGGCGGGGTTTATGAATTATTCTAAATTATCTTCTGGGATGGCCTCACAGTCAGCTCAATATACAGCTACAGTTTTTTGTGATGCAAAGCTAAAGACTGAAGTAGTGTTCAGTATATGCTGTATAAGGCTGAACTTCACAGTCCAGGCAAAAATAATAAACTTGCCTGATTATCTCAGAGCCTCCAATGCAGCGAGCAGTAATGCCATCCATTCATCCATGTTGTCATAGTTGCAGACTTGACTCTCGTCATAAAAGGTTACGAGACCAGCGGGAATGTAAAAGGATTTATATTTGTTTGTTTTTGCAGGTGTGTCATCGTGCATGAATTATAGATCATATGCATCATTTTCTCATAATAAGCTGTATGAGAAGATGGACAAAATATTTGTATGTCTTAAAATAGTAAAGAAAAAAGGGTACTTAGACATTGCTATCATACGCTTTTCTTTTTTGTTGTTGTTGTTCATTTAGGGTTTTTTGTTTGTTTGTTTTGTTTATTTGTAAAACATTTTTTGTAAAACAGGTTTTCTACGCTAAAGCAGTTATTGGAAGAAATTAATTTCCTAGACATTTAGAGAATTTGAACAGCTCCTATCAGGGCTGCTACTGAAATACTTGAAGGTCATGTCTGTGACTTAACCTTCTCAATTGTTTGACCAGTGCTGTCATTTGTGGTGTCAAGTTCCTCCGACTTAGCCAATACTTAGCTAACATTGTTCAAATAGAAATCCAAAGTGTGTTATCTGCAGAAACTGTGACAACTAGCTTAAAACCAGCTAGCTAGCTAACTAACTATCTAGGCAGTTATATATTAGCTACTTTTACTTTGTTACTAGGATGCTAGTTAAATTATTAGCTTCACTTTTAATTAGTTAGATTTAGTACAGTATGCTGGAAAGCAACTCATTTAGTGGTTTAAAATATAATCATACATAGCTGGCTATATATCAGCTACTTTTACCTTACTAAGTAGCTTCACCTTGAAGTTAGCTTCAATTCATTAGGATTTGGTATAGGTTACTGCAAAGCAACTCATTTTGTAGTTTTAGACAAATAGTCCACTTAAACTGATGTAGCTTTGGCTAATTAAATGTGAAGCTATACATATAATTAGCTAGCTAGCCAGTCATTTATTGACTGCGGTAGTGTTCCTTGTATGATAGCTGTATTATAAGCTAACCTAAAAGTTAGCTTAAATGACATCAAATTTTGTTCGGTATATTACCAAGCAATTTTTATGGTTTGAAACTCCAAGTTAGTGTGGCTCATGTCCTCTGTTTTAACACTTGGGGGTTTGGTTTATATATACTGCTTGTTCTTCAAGTGAACAATCATCACTTGTCCAATTTGATATAGCAGCCTGAATGAACTGAGGCTCAATAATTTGCAAACTAATTTGTGAATTCCAGTGATGCAAAAAGTTTGAAAATGCAGTAGTTGATAATGTTGATGAGGATCAAAGCTCAAGCTGTTATTAACCCATAAAGAGATTTGCATAATTTATCAACACATCTGAAAATGCTCAGTATAAAAAGCTGTATATGTTTACTTAATTAATGTTTACTCAATTATAGTAAACATTAATTAGTATAATTAAGTAATGTTTACTTAAATATATTGGCATTGATGGTAGTAAATGGCAAGTTTATTATTTAATTCCAGTCCAGTCCAATATCATCCTCATGATATCCTCACTCATGACTCCACCTCACTGTGTGCTGTCCAGGACAGGTTGTTCTTTATCTTTGTTTGTCATATGAAAGCCATTTCCTGTTCAAAGGAGGGTAAAGATGCACAATAAAGCGTAGATTTTGCTTTGCTGTTGTTTTGTAATGTTTCTGTGGAGTGAGGAGGAATGCCAAACCAGGAGGTGTATGACTGTCAGCCCTCAGTGAACTGTGTACCAGAGCAGACCTGATTCTGTCCCCATGTTCAAATTCTAGAGATAGGAAGTTTCATTGTGATCGCCAGAGATGGGGCACATTGTTTACTTTTTTTATAAATATCTATTTTTTAAAATACATTTTGGGCAAGTCTTTGAGAGAAACTGAGGTGCATGTGTTTTGTTTACATCTACTTAGCCACTGCACATTTTGTTATCACGCTGTATTAACCATGTAAAACAGTGTCCAGGTTTCATACAGATGGTGAGGTTGATTTATTTTACGTGGATACACCGGATCCCTGACAGAATCAGTTTGGAGTCCCACTCTTTATACTCTTTCACCTCATGTACTTTATCTTCATGTTACTTCATGTTTTATATTATTTTTTTTCCAGGTGTTTTTTTTATTTTAGAGGCATTTCTATTGTAACCAAATTTTGCATTTTCTCTTCTTTGAAACCTTTATCTAATTTGTCACCAAAATGTGCACCAAAAATATCGATAAATGTTTATTTTTCCCAGCGACATACATGAAAACATCATACCATATCTGTTACTGGATTTTTCCATCAAATTGCCAGTCAATCTCTTAAATGTATGAACACTCTGGGCTGTTTAAACACACACTGTTGCAAAATTAAATATGACATTACCACCCAATAAAGAAGACACTGGGGAATCGGCGTCTCATTTGGGTTTTTTTTTCTTCTTCTCTGTCTTCTTTTCTTCTTTGGATAAAGATGTTTGTGTCTGACATCCACCATTGCTCCCGTCAGCAGTGCGGCTCTGGCAGACATCAATTGTCAGAGGAAGAATAAGCCCACCAGCCGTGGTCCTTCTTTGGGCTTTGGGTATATGCCATCTGAAGCAATGATAAGCACATAAATTGTAATGTGCTGGGCTTTCACATGAAGCTCTTCATCGGTGTTGAGAGGAGACAGCACACGTATAATAGACTCGCCAAACAAGAGCAGCGAGGGAAAATGGGGTTTCTTTCACTAACATTACATTTACACTCAAGTTCATTGACTGTGTGTGTCTGCTGAACAATATTACATAATTTTCCGAATACATGATGTATAAAAGTATATTGCCCTTGCTAATGTAATAAATAATTAATAGTGTAATAAATACAGAAAGTATCTGCATCTAACCTTTGCAGCTGTCATTGTGCTTCATGGGTACATCTTTATGCAAATACTCAAGTCTGTTAGGGCTTGGCTAATGGATGGTGGTGCAGACAAGTATATGTTTTATGCATGTCCAATAATTTTTGTGAATTTTTACCTAATTTAATACATTCTGCATCAGATGTTTCTGCAAAGGCCAATCTGAAATAACCTTTCAGCTTATACAAGATATAGAAAAAAGTAATCTGGTTTTCAATGTTCGAGTTACAAAAGACTGAAAGCTCATGCTTATGGCTAAAACATTTTTTTTATTGTTTTGTTATATTTTATTTTTACAATGTGACCAGTAACCATAATGGATTACATTTTGCTAGTTGCCTTGGTTTCATATAAACAAACACAACATACAACAAAACTTTGTCCCATCCTTGTTGGGTTTATTGATAACTTCACTTGTTAGAAGTTATAATGAAAACTACCTTGGTAGGGTCACAAAATGATCATAGTTATGACTGAAATACATACTTACAGGTGGTATTTTTACATTTTACATGCAGTTGGTCTCATAAGCATTGGAGGCTGCATATCCTAACATAAGTATGGGTTGAATGAGCCTTCATAATTAAACAGCACATGGAACATATTTCCGTGAAAGATTGTACAGACCTCTGTTAGCATGTTGACAGTTAAAGTCTGTTGCAATTCAACTAGGAAAAGACTAAACAAGTATAACTTGCTTTGGATGGTTTCCTAGAGAAACTGTTTCTTTTTGATTTGCAAAGTGCATCTGAACAAACAATACTTGTGAAAAAATGTCTTTTTGACAGGCAAGACCAGCCAACAAGATGTATGTCTATTAGTTGTAGTGTTATGACGAAAACCTTATTCATTTTGGTGAGCACACTGCAGGATGGGTGATGATTTGGGACTTGTCCTGCCACCACAGAACCTAGGCAACTTGCAACCATTGACTTGGCCGTAAACAACTCAGTATAACAAAAAATATGACAGTCAACTGTGATGCCATGTTCTAATGGCTAAAGCTTGGCAGAAGTTTGGTAAAGCAGGAGACCAATGATCAACAGAATGGCTAACAGAAAAGAATTGGGTCGAAACCGCAGCAGGATGTTACAGATTTTTACACTTTGATGTCCCCAATGAAAGCTAATTCAATATACGGTTTACATCCTGTCTCCTCTCTGAGATCTCTCCAGCCAGTAAAATTCTGTCCAATGTTGGCTTGTTTTATGTTTTGCTCTTTCTTTTCCTTTCTTCTTGCATTTCTTTGCAGAATTAGCATGGTGCACATTGAAAACAGCCAGTGTGTTGATATCCAGTTGCTGGCTTGTGACACAGTGAAGCACTTTTCATGTTGCCGTGAAAAGTGCAGTTTCTCAGTCTCAGGATGCTGCAGGAGTGCACATGGTGAATATCAGTCTGGCATCTAAACAAGTTTGAATAATCGAGTTTAAGGTCAGAAACTTATGTGATATTGCTCTAACCCTTTAACAAACCTTGCTAAGACAAAATTTAATAGGAATTTTCTTTTTTTAACTTGAATAAGAATCAATTATAACAATTACAGATATTGTAACTATAGTTAAATAACCAAAACATCCAACAGTAATGGGATAACAAACACTTACTTTTGGCATTACTCAAGCCAAGTGGTAGCAATGGCTCAGGCTGGTTTACTTCAACACATCATTAAAAAGATTAATGAGAGTTCCTGAAAAATGTGCTCTACCAAACAATAGAGCAGGAAGTTAAAGGGTTAAGAAAGCTGTGTGTAAACCAATACCTGCAATCCTCAATCAGGTGCAGAGACATAGGAAAGGCAGCACATAGGCTCTTTCACAACAACGTAAGACTAAAAACATGAATACTCTATTGTTGCTAAACGTGCTTCTACGAGCGAATGGACCGTTAGTTATAGTTTTTTATTTACTACCACTGTGGTTTAGCTTAGCTTTAGCAAGATAAATAATGGCGTTGTTTAGAATTTTGTCTGTTCATCTCGGTAAAAACAATACAAAAAAAGAGGATTTTTCTTAATGTACTCTGATATATAGGATTTACATCTGAAATAGAGTTTCATCTTGTACACTGTAAACATCTAACTCTCTCAAACTACCTGCCTGAAGTCCTGGAGGTCCCTCTGGAGGGGTTCTGTAGCATCCTGCCCTTAATCAGTGAGATTTGTGAATGTCAAAACAGCATCCACATGCCTATCAAGACCCAGAACATTTGTAATATTATGATCAGTTATTCACTTGATGCATTTTCTAATCCATGCCTCACTTCTGAAAACATTATTTAATTATTTTCCTTTTTTTTTTTTAAATTAAAGGCTTATATTGATCAAAAGAAAAAGAAACTGAACTACAGTCGTACTTATTTCAAATGCTTTAAGGGGAAAATAGGGCACAAACTCTCCTAACAGCTTGCGAGCACCCTCATGTTTAACACTGCTAAATCACTGTTTTCCACATGGGACTACGTTCATTTGAAACTTTATTACATTTTTTTTTTCTTTGAAATGAAAATTGTTCCTCAGGCTTTGAATTTGTGATGCAAATAATAAAGCTTAAATCCTTTCAATTGGATTTCTCTTCAAACAACTTCAAAACAATGTTTTCATTAAAACCTTAATACTGTATAAAATTGTTAGGAATATTTACCACATTGATTTCCATTTTTTTATAATATTAGTAAATCCACTGTGATCCATACTTGGCAGGTTAAACACATTACTACAACCTGAATGCCATATTAAAAATATATAAACCTAATTTGTTGCTTCTAGCATACTTTGATATTCCAACACATCATTTTGGAGAAATGTTTCTTACAACATGTCACTTAAAGGTGGAAGGCACTTTGTTCAGAGAAAGTAAAGCGCTGTATATGGAGTCATGTAAGGAACTTATGTAAGAAAGTGGAAACCATTTGCAATAACAGAAATGGTTTCAGACTGTTTTCTCTGCCTGAATGTAGGTGTATAATACAGCCACAGCTGGCCGACCCCTTTGAAGAGCAGAAATCAGTAATTAAACCTCCAAGTGTTTGCTTCTCTGACTGTTTTCGTTTACTTCAAAGTCCCACAGAGCAGATTAGCCCAGTTGGAAACCAGAGGACTGATGGTCTTGACTGGAAAGTTGTTTAGGGGGGAAATCAACAGGATTCCTGCACTAAAGGGATTTGTGATTCAGAAAGATGGTGGGATCTCTCCTGCCTCGGCTGCAATGTGCATGAAAACTGATGACAGCAGCAGTAACCAAATAAGTCAGAAACATGATGCCGTCCAGTCTCCAGAAATGAACACGTTCCAGAGTTTGTTTGCTCGCTACCAAGTCTCAGGGTTTTATTAGCTTGTATTGCTAAGAATTGCTAGCCCATCCAGTGAGCACATTTATCTCCATTGTTTCCATAAAGAATTCATATTTTGATTCATCTGACAACAGGACAAATTTCCACTTTGCCTTACGCCACTTGTAATGGGTTATTGAAAAGCAGAGATGGTAGTTTCTCTAGATCACATATGGCTTCTTCTTTGCTTTATAGATCTGCATGGTGGATTTCAGGGCGGACTGTGTTCTCAGTCTGGGATTTTTGGAGTCTTCCTGAGCTCATGCAGTTGTTTCCAGTAGAAAAATCATATCTGTTTTTCATACAGTTCTGCTTGAGGGACCAAATGTCAGTATCCAACTGATCTGTGGCCTTGTTCCCCCAGCGTACAGAGATTCCTTCAGATTCTCTGTTTTTTTTTTTTTTTATGCTATAATAAACTGGGAATTTTACACTGAGGAACATTTGTGTCTCAGATTGGTGAACTTTTGTCCATTTTATACCTCAGTGGATCTGCCTCTCTGAAAAGTTCCTTTTAAACCGAGCCGCGTCACTGACCTGTCGCTAATTAACCTAATTAGTTGTCAAACACTCCTTTTGTTGCTTTTTTTTTTATGCCATTTACTTTTTTCTTGTCCTTGTTCTAACTTATTTGTGATGTGCTGCTGCCATCAACTTCAAAATAAGTGAATATTTTCCATAAAATGGTAAAACTGATATTAATGTCATAATAAAATATGGGTATACAAGGTCTCAGTTTTTGGTGGGGATCTTGTTTTTGGGTTGTAAATAACTAAGTTATCTGATGGTTGGAAAGGCTAAAATAAAGTTTGTAAATAAAAGGAACAGAAGTTTTTGTGATAAGCTGACATTATGAAATAAAGTCCACTGCATCATGTGGTAAAAGACAAGAAAACGCTACCGTCACCAACTGTAAAAAGGTCTTTTTTTTACTTTCCTTTTCTTTAAAACACCCTCCAGAACTTTGAAAACTTACTAATTAACACAAAATAATCAGTCTCTTGTTATTGCTTTTTTAAATCCATGCAAAGCCTGCAGTTCAAAAAGTGACAAGTTGTGGTTTGCACTTGAGAATTTGGTTATGGGGGTCTCATTAAATCCTCCCCCCATCATAAGCTTACAACAGTAGACACTAATTAATGTACAGATTGAGACTGAAAGTGAGTTTTAAATGTCACAGTGGACTAAAGACCTACGTCTTTAGGCTAAGAATGAGAGCTTTAGCCGTAGATTAATTTCACCACGATAAGGGGCCAGTATTTCTCAGCATAAAAGCCAAAAAAGGAAAAAAAAATGCCACTATGGGACCAATTATGCTGTGATTGTCCATTTAAAAGAAAAGAAAACCCAAAAGAGCCTGCAGACTGTATAGCCCTTTGACACTTGAATTAATTTCATGTCATTAAGCTCAAATTAAACTGTTGTTTGACTGCAAACAAACGCTGACATCGTGTCCGTAGATGATGCTTACATAACATGGCTTCACCTTTAACAAATTATTAAACTAAACAACTAAATGAGATCCTATTCCTCTTCAATAATACAATGCATGTCTGACAACTCAGCAAACACCTTTATTTTAATCGCAGCACAAGTTAAGCAATAACTATTAGTTTTAGGGCTGAACACACAATAAGCAACGCGCTGCTTGTTAGGACCAGACTCGCAGTCGTCCTTTTATCTTTCAGGTGTTTAATCATGAAAAATTGTCGTGTCGCTCATCTCATTGTAAATTTGTGGGGAAAAAGAGACTTCTGCAGTTCCTTTGTAACAACTTGAGAAAATCAGATGTGCTCCGATGCACAGATGCTTCTTCACACGATCAAAGACGGCGAGCTGCGGAGAAGGAAAATCTCTTCAGTTCACAGCCCGGCGGCTTGTCATCTTTGATGTCCCGCCGCCGGTGTCATGGACTCCCAGCTTGCCAACTGAGCACATACGGGCAGACAGAGCGGCTAAGTTTGCATGGACGCTCTAATCTCAGCAGCTCTCTGAGCAGCCATGGACTTTCGCCGCTGCGCCGCCGCCGCCGCCGCAGCCTCCGTGATGCCGCGGAAGCTGTCTGTCTCCTGGGAGTCCTCGCTGTTCTGAGACTTGGTGCTGTCTTGCGAGTCTGGTTTCTGCCTCATCGCCCGGCTCTGCTCCTCCTTCAGCTCCACGTAGGAGCGAGAGAAGGTGTGAAAGATGGATGTGACGGGGAACGCCATAAGGAGGATGCCACTCAGGATGCTGCTGAGCGCCACCACCTGGCCCGGGATGCTTCTGGGAACCATGTCACCGTAACCAACCGTGGTCATTGAGATGACCGCCCACCAGTAGCTGCCGGGGATGCTGGTGAACTCCTGCTTGGCGCCCATTTCGCTCTCAGCGAGGAACACCAGCGGCGAGAAAAGGGCCATGGCAACACAGAGGAACAGCAGCAGCAGTCCGAACTCGCGCGTGCACCTCCTCACCGTCAGGCCGAGCGTCTGCAGGCCTAAGGAGTGGCGAGCCAACCTCATGACGTAAAAGATCCGTAGAGCTCGGAGAACTCGGAGGACCAACCCCACCTTCTCCAGGTAGTTGTTCCCTGATCCCGCGGATTTGCCTCCCACTGACATCGAGTCCACGATGAGGGTGATGTAGTAGGGAAGGATGGCCACCACGTCGATGACGTTCAGAGGCGTACGCAGGAACATGCACTTGCTCTGAGTCTGAATGAAGCGAAGCAGGAACTCCAGGGAGAACCAGGCGACACAGACCGTCTCGAGAACAAAGATGTTATAGCACCTCTGGGAGCACTCGCCCTGCAGAGAGGGAGGGAGAAAGCAGAGAAAATAAGACATTTAACAGGCTCGGAGACAAATGATGTGACGACTATAGAAGACATGTGGAGCACTGTGTGTGTGTGTGTGTGTGTGTGCAGGTGTTAAGCATGTTACATCCTCCACAAGAAGTGATAACTTTTTCTTGTTCTCGAGGCTCCGAGAAGAAAATGACGTCATTTTGCGGACGTGTTTGAGGACAGTTCTCGACACATCGGGCTGGCAGAACTTTTTTCCCGCGGGGCTCCGAGAAGTATCGCGTGATTGGTCGGACATTTGAGGTGGGCGTGGTTAACACGGAGAAAGCATGAAGCGGAGTTGCTGCTTCAACGTTTTTACTGTTGCCGGTAAAACGGATTGTTTTGATAAAACAGCTGATCGAGGTGGTGAGAAAGTACAAACATTTTCACATTATGGCATTAAAACACTCGGAAACCTCCGCCAAGCACGATGTTAAAGAATCCTTTTAAAAACATTCCTGGATCCAAACGGTGATCCGGATCACCACCAGAATTTAATCAGTTCTTCATTTTTACATTTGTAACAACTCCTAAAAATTTTATAAAAATCCGTCCGTAACCTTTTCAGTTATCTTGAGCAAAAAGATGCCGGGAAAAACATAACCTGGCGGAGGTAACAACCGGGTTCATTGCGCATAAAAGCAGACAGGTTAGGTAAGTGCATGTGGGTGGTGCAAAGTTTTAAAAGGTACACTGTCACCTGGGGAAATGTTTGGGAGAGGCAGCTGGGTAGCCGTAATTTTTGTTGACCACTTTTCGCTTTACTCCTTTGTATATCGCTTTAGCCTTTTGTGTTTTTTCTTCAATATTATTCCGGGTTATTTTCTGTCAATTCATCACCATTTGTACGTTCTCTGTATATGCCTAGCAACGCCGGTGCGTGTAAAATAAATCTTAAATGCAACTGGATCCAGCATCTCTTTAGACGAAACGCGTCACCAATACTACAAGACCCAACAACTCTCAGCGACTTAAGGGAAAGGAAGCTGCAATAACGGCGTTGCATGAAGTCTGCAGCTGCTGGCAGAAAAAGAACAAAACCTGAAATCATCACTGATTATTACAGAGAAATTTTTTTTTTTTTTTTTTTACAAATATGTAATGCATCGTACGAGGACGGTGTCAGGAGAGGGGACAGTTATTCCATCTGCTGTTAACACTCAGGAGGTGTGTTTTTTTCCCTTTTAAATAAAAATAAATTAAAATTGAAATTGCAAATGAAATTGCTGAAGGAAACACCTACATTTAGAAAAGACTAAAACATTACTAAGACGTTTTAACGCTCTCATGAGGCAGTTTTTCAGTCGTTTCAATAGAGAACTAGAAAAGCGCTTGAAGAGCCAAACCTCCCAACAAGCACAATCCTTTCAAAAATTCCTGAATCCAAACGGTGAATCACCGGATCAGCTCCAGTTCTTCCTTTTTCACATTTCCAACAAGTCCTGGAAATTTCATGACAATCCGTACATAACTTTTTGAGTTGTCTTGAACACAAACAGTTAAACGCCGGGTAAAAACATGACCTCTGCAGAGATAAATATATTGCATTTATATTATAAGGTTTATTGGAAGCATTTTTGTCTCATTTAAATGTCCCTGGATGTGACATGGAGGGTTCGTGACCAGTTCATTTCCAGTAAAGATGGAACAAACAAAAGCAAAATTCAGAGTTTTAGAAAAGAAAATCAGGAATAAAAGCTTCAAAAAGCTTCAAATTCTCTGCAGCAAGTAGAAAACCCATAAATAACGCTATGTGACCACCTGCATAAGCAGCAATTCCCGTAAAATCTCGTCCACTGAGGTTAAAGCGCTAAACACTGTTCAACGGAAACACCTGCAAATCGCAACTGTTGTGTGTCAAAACTGAGAAACGTCGCTTTCACTTTGTGAAAAAAGGTCATGGAAATGCAGCTAGATTGAGTGTTAAGAGGAGCTCTACTGAAAATATCACTTAAGACTAAAGGTTTTGGGTAACATGTAATCTTATTAGGGATAAAAGCTCAGTACCAAGCGTTTGTACTCGACATGGTATTAATAAAAGCGAACCGATACCACAACTGATGCCACACTAGTCAAGCCAGCAGAGATGTGTTTGATATATTTCAGACATGTTTTAAAAGAAATAAAAGCCTTGAATGTTAAAATGTGACATTTTTTGTTCCACTAAAATCAAGATCTTTGTTTTAAAACCACACATTTACAGTTGTATTTAGGTAAAATGTGTCAAATCAAAATGTGTTGAAATTGTTAGATCTGTAATGTTATTATATTTGTATTGGTGAGGTCACTTCAGAAAGGATGGGTCATTTATTACATCCTTATACACAATTATAACAGCAATAATAACCATAGTCACAATAATGTTCACATAAGCAGATTTGGTATCGACAAATATCGGTATTGGCAGATATTGAAGTTTCAGATATCGGATCGGAACTCCCAAAAAGTGGATCGGTGCGTCCTTAAATCTTATTTTTCATAATGATAATATTAATGTCAAAATATTTTCTCAGTATTGTGTTTTTTACCTTAATTCCTTGAATTTTGTGAATGATGTAGGCGATGCCCTCTGATTATATCATCACCATGGACAGCAGTGTTGTTTGTTGTGTAGCTGATCCATATAAACAGCAACTGCTTCATTCAAAGAACTTTGCGTCGCCGTTTCTCAGCTGCATACAGCAGTAGCAGAATGTTTTCAGAAGTAAGCCTGCTGCCGTGCACGAATATGAGAATAGCTACTTGCAAAGTAAAAAAAATAAGGCTCTCCACAAAACCCCTTTGTCGTTCCAGCACTGGGTCCGAAGACGACTCAAACCAAGGCGGCATCATGCTTCTCTTTGGATCTTTGATGAAAGCCAACTCGCTGCCAAAGAAACAGTTTAGATCTCAATCAGAGCTCAAAGTTAGGGTGAAAATTTAAAGTTTCATGATGATACTTCATCCTGCAAAACTGATCTGCCTTTAACCTGAACTCCGCTCCGGCGCTTTGGTTCAAGCAATCGAAGTGCAATTCCACCTGATTAACCTAATGACAGCAAAGAAAAATCAATTAAGTAGAATCTTTGAGATTAAAAACTAACAACAATTAAAAAAAAATTTTTTAAATGCAACAGCACTGAAATATAAACTATAGCAAAAACAACTGTTTTGGACATTTTGGACGTTTCTTAAGCTTGATGTCAGGTGAAATCACCCGATCTCTGTGTTCTGCAGGGAATATGTGAATTTACTCTCAATTTAAGCCTTTTTGTGAAAGGTTATATACTGTATGTGTGTCACTTATAAATGTAGATAAAGGACAAAGGGAAAAGGTTCAGGCTTGCTTAAAACTAAATAAACAAACCTTTAGAGATGAATAACGCATATCTCTTTGGAATGACGTGACCGTGGCTTTAAACCTCTCAGATCACAATGTGACCTCTCCACTCTGATGAGCTGAAAGAGATTTCAGACGGTTCAGATGAGCTTTCTAAAGTGGCCGCTTTGCCACAATTTGACGCAGTTTAGAACCATTTGTTCTTAACATCCTAAAATTGGGGCAATTCAGGTTTTAAAGGTTAAAAGACTGAAAATGACTCCAAGTTTTCTGACAGTCGAGGTGATGATATCCAGAGTAAGTAAATATTTAACAGTGAATCTGTAAGGCTTTTGGTCAAATCAGTGACCTGTCTACCTGGTTATTCTCCTTTCTTTTGTTCCATTTTGTCCAATACATAAATTCTGCAATAGAAAAATTTAAACTCATGTATTAAGAGGAGTCTTATGTCCATAAAGCTCCTCTTGGCAAAGTAAATGAGTTCATCACAACCCAGCAGCGGACCATCGTTCTGCTTGCTCTGATGCTGGACAAGACTTGTTCACAATTACTAAAGATGTCAAATATTATCAGCACTGATATTATCGGCCAATATCTACATTAAAATGCAAAGTCAGAAACTATCGGTTTTAAATTTTTTGATGACACAAATTTAACACAAAGTTAACACAACATGTACATATTATATATCAAACTCTTCAGTTATGGTTTTCCAGATAGTTTTTGTTTGTTTGGCAGAAGTCGCTCCAAAAGTATCGGTTGATATCGGTATCTATTGATATCAGCATCGGTTGATATCGGTATCTGTTGATATCGGTATCTGTTGATATCAGTATCTGCTGATATCGGTATCTATTGATATCGGTAACTGTTGATATCGGTATCTGTTGATATCGGTATCTATTGATATCAGCATCTGTTGATATTCGCATCTGTTGATATCGGTAACTTTTTTTTTTTTTTTTTTTTTTTTTTTTTGGTCTTGTCCAGCATTTAAGCAAGCAGACTGATGTTCTGGATGCTGTGTTCTGCTGAGCAAATTTATTTTGCCAAGGGGAACTTTTGTAGATGTAATGATCCCCTTGTATTTCTTGATTCTTATTTTATTTTTCAATTTGTTTTGGATAATAGCTTGTATTACAGAGTTTATGCTGCTGGACCCGACCGGAAAGGACAGGAAAGGGGCAGAAAGAGAACAGAAAAGAGAACATAAAAAAACAAAAAAAAAACAAAAGAAAGAGATCAATGCATACATGTATATTCACATACATACCCACCTACATATATATGTATATACACTCGCACATACATTATATATATACATATATACATACATATACACATACATACACATGCATACACACACATGTACACATACATGCATACATAAAGATAGATATCGGTAACTGTTGATATCAGTATCTGTTGATATCAGCATCTGTTGATATCGGTATCTGTCGATATCGGTAACTGTTGATATCAGTAACTGCCGATATCGGTAACTCTCGATATCAGTAACTGTCGATATCGGTATCTGTCGATGTCGGTAACTGCCAATATCGGTAACTGTCGATGTTGGTATCTGTCGATATCGGTAACTGTCAATATCGGTAAAGGTCGATATCGGTAACTGTCGATATCGGTAGCTGTCGATATCGGTAGCTGTCGATATCGGTAGCTGTCGATATCGGTATCTGTCGATATCAGTAACTGTCGATATCGGTATCTGTCGATATCAGTAACTGTCTATATTGGTATCTGTCGATATTGGTAACTGACGTTATCGGTATCTGTCGATATCGGTAACTGTCGATATCGGTAACTGTCGAAGTCGGTACCTGTCGATATCGGTAACTGTCGATATCGGTAACTGTCGATATCGGTTTCTGTTGATATCGGTAACTGTCGATATCGGTATCTGTCGATATCGGTTTCTGTCGATATTGGTAACTGTCGATATCAGTATCTGTTGATATCGGTATCTGAAATGAAAAATTTTATTAAAAATCAGTAAATCAGATGGGTAAAAAAGAAAAAAAAAGGCCAATAACAAACATTCCTAACAATTACTTCTGTTACTGAAGAAAATTGAAACAGGACTCATAAATAATACAGAAATACTGATTTTCATTAAGACTTTAAAAAAATTTAAGCTGTCATAAAACAATTTTTTGTTTCTTACTTGTTCATGATTTAATTTTCCACTGTGTTTCACAGTATTTGCACCTATTTCATGAAATAATTTGCCGTGTATGTCACACCAGGGGTCGAGAGAAGGGGTTTCAAAGCCAGCCATTTAATATTAGAGTTAATCTAATGGCAGAAAATATGAATGCGTTAGATGTCACAACAAAGAAGATGGTCGCTCCTCAGAACAAAGCACAACCGTGAGGATGCTGAAAGATTCATGAAATGTAGAGCAAAGGCTTTGATTTTCTGGCCGAGCAAAGCTCTCTGAGTCATGCATGAAGGCGATGAACGCTGCAGGAGGTGGAAGGTGTGCAGATGTTCGAAATGAACCAAGGCTGTGCGTTTTCCTTCTTAAACACCCTCCAGGTTTTTCAGTCTGCTGCTTATAAATATATGAAACAATAATTATAGGATTACTTAGTTAGTTGTTGAGTGAAAATTCTCCCCAGAGGAGATTCAGCGTGTTTTTATTCATCTTTTCATTTAACACAGTTCTGCAAATACAAACTTTGCTTTGCAGCATTTCCAGGAATTAATCATATATAGATTAATTAAAACATGCAGAACTAATTAAAAAGTAGAAGAAGTTTTCTTTGAACGCTAAAAATATGAAACTCTTCCTCCTGCAGATGGAAACGGTCGAGGAATCTGAATATCAGCTGAAGGAGCGACTTCTAGCACAAACACATCTGTGAGAGTGCACAGGCACAGTCAAGAGGTTTTTTTTTTTCTTTGCATTTGCTCAGTCAGCCTCATGCATTTTTAACCAAACACTCAGTTTTGTTTTTTTTGGTTTTTTTTTTGCTTTTTTTGCCCCTGAGACTTTAAACTTGCTAAACCTATTAAGTGTCATGTAAATGACTGGAGAAGCAGTTTCTCATCCAACACCAGCAGCAGCACAAAACAGCTCAATTTAGGATTCATAAAGAAGAAGCGGTGAAAGCTAATCTGTTAAACTGTCAATCCTCTGTTGGAAGAGCTGACTCAGCACAAATTGTTCCTCAACAGCAAAAGTTTGCATGTTTGGGTGGATCACTGTTGGATATCATTCTCTGCAGCTAGTGAAGGTTGTACCATGTTGTTTCTGTCAAAAATGTCAGGAATAAAATTAAACGTACTTTCACTTTATTAGGTACACTGCTTTAATTGCTTGTTAACACATCAGCCAATCAGAGGGCAAAGGCTCAGTGCATGTAGGCATGCAGACATGGCCATGGGGACTTGCTGACGTTCAAACCATAGACTGTGTATAAAAAGATGGACGGAGCCGCTGTGACGTCACCCGTAGGTTTCTGAAGAGCTGAATTGAAGCTCGGTGGGTGGTTCCTACCACCACCATCTTGGCAGGGGCATGCGCGTCGTCTCACCCGGAAAATTCAAATATGAGCAAAGAGGTGGAGCTGAGAGGGGGCTGTGAGCGTCATGGTGAATGATTGACATCTAGCAAACTCTAGCGAGCTTTCTGTAGCTAAGAGCTAACCGAGCTAACGGAGGTAAGTGGGCTAAAGCTAAGTCACATTGTTAACCGGCTAATAACTGCGGTTGTTCTACGTTCTTCTTACTTGAAGCGGGAGATCCTGTACCTGTCAATCAAAAGGACACGCCCCTAAATGTGCCATACTTCGAGATTAAATTATTTGTAAACGGACGAGTTAGAAAAAAATTCACTCAACCCCACAGTTGTCAGGAAGGTAAACCTGACCTATTAACCGAAAATTGATTTTTTAATCAGGCTGTAAACATGTTTATTTCTGCTGTGAAGTTGGTCTTTTTAACATGGGAGTCTATGGGGATTTGCTCTGTTTTGCAGCCCCTAGTGGATGAAGGGGGAACTGCAGTTTTATACACTTACGCATAGGCTTCACTTGTTACCACCGGAGGTTGGAGCTTGGTTCAAACTGAGCATCAAATTGAGGAAGAAAAAGGATTTAAGTGAGTCTGAATGTGTCATGGTTGTTGGTCTGAGTACTTCAGCAGCTGGTGATCTACTGGGATTTTCCCACACAGACATCTCTGGATGATCTGAAGAAGAGAAAATGCTCTTATTCCAAATGTCTTCTTGAGGTCAGAGGAGAATGAGAAACTGGTTGCGGATGATAGAAAGACAACAGGAACACACAACATGTCCAACCTCGAAGTAGCAGAAGACAGCAGGTGTCAGTACTCTCAGCTAAACACAGGAAAAATCCTCTCCGACGGACTTATTGACATGACGGTTAGTTCGCTGTACTCCAGTGGCCTCCAGAGTCACCAAATCCCAGTCCAACAGAGCAACTTTGGGATGTGGTGGAACTGGAGTTTCTCATCAGGCATCTGTTGTCATTATATGATAATTTGAGTTTCTCCTTGGTTCTGGTTTCCTGTTTTGGTTTGTAGTTTTCCTTGTTTAGTTCTTTCATGTCTAGGTTCCTGTTCATTAGTTCACCTGGTTTGGTTTTCTGATTTGTTTCACCTGTGTCCAGTTTCTTAATCTGTGTATTTTTACCCCTTGGTTTGCGTTGTCAGTTGTTGGTTCATTTTCTTAGTTCTGCCCTCACCTTTGTTCATGGAATTAAAATCACTTGTGATTTCTGCATTCTGGCTTCCCGTCTCCTGCATTTGGGTCCTCATCTCCTCACCAACCGTGACACCTGCAGCAGCTGTGTGATGCTTCATGTCAACATGGAGCAAAATCTCAGGAATGTTACCAACACCTTGTTAACCTGTGACACTAAGCAGTTGCCTGCTGGTATGCCTGATGTAGTGGCCAGTATCCAGAATATACAAGTAGCGATTTTCTCCTCCCACCGCTGCATTTGGTGCATTTCTAAAGACGTCTGATTAACTTTGTTTTCAGACCCTTTGCTGCCTCTAAATTTGCTGTCTTTCTTTACAAACAACATATCTTGTTTTAAAGCTGGGGTAGGTAATGTTGGGGAGCTAGCAAGATGTAAAAGTGGCGCCCTGTCTTGGCTCCTCCCCCTCTGGTTTTGGTCCTTGCGTGATCCAAGGCTTTTCTAGTTCACAGATTTTTCCACCAACGATTTTCTCTTTCTCAACTGTTTAGCAGGAGGAGGCAAATAAGAGTTGAATAAGAGCAAATAAGAGCAAAGAATTAGTTTCTTCTTCACTACTTTGTATTTTCATCCTAACACGCTATTTATATGCAGGGTGTGGCTGCTGGAGGGGGAGGAGGGGATGGCTATCAGGTATGCACTGCTGGAGGGGAGCCGGGAGAAGAAGCTTACGGAATATAAGAAATGAACAACTTGAAGTCGGTCCGAACGTTTGGATTGGTCAGAGCTTTTACAGATTTACAGTAAACTGAGGTGTCTAACTATATTTCTTATTGTTCATGATTACAAAATGTACAGACTACTATCAGGACGAGGAACCACTTCATGCAGTAAAAACCCATCTTTAACATGCAGTTCACTCAACAGGGGAAACAACTGTTACAAAAAGAAAGAAAATTGACTTTATTTCATGTTTTATTAGAACAGGAATAAATAGAGAGATTGTTACTATGTGAAATAATGGATACTGATCAGCTCAGTACACAGTTATATGGATAGCCACACACACACATAGACAGAGATCTGTTAACACAACACACACCGGTTTGTGTCTGCCGTCATCTCCTGGTGTTGAGGCTTTCCTCATGCTTCTCTTGATCGTTCCCATTTTCCTACTCAAATATACTTTACTACTTTCTGACTCCAGGACTCCCTTATTCCCTCAATTATCTTTATTCATGTGACCTAAGCCTCTGTCATCACCAGACAAACATGTTTTATATTCACATTTTTATACATCAGTCAATTTTGTTCCATCTTTTCACTCAGTGTCTCCTTATTGTGCTGCAGTTATGTCAGTGCTTCCATTTCTCTGTGAACGGGTTTTTAACTCGTGGTTTTTACTGCAGGGACCAGGTGGGAACCTGGACCAAAAGGGGTAAAAATAGAACAACAAACCCACCACGGTCGCAGTGTGAGTGTTGGTGTCTAGGTGACCCAAAAACTTTTCATCTGCAACGGCACCTGACTTCCTGTAGATAACCTCCAGCACCTGAGGATCCGTCTTCACAGCCGTTTGGTAAAAAATGGATGATTGTAGAGTTTGACGGTGGCAGCAACAACCTGGAGATCTGCTGGGAGTCAAAGCTGAACCAGTGTGTGGTGAGCGGCACTGGATACCATTACAGGACAGAACAGGGATGCAACCAAACTGCTTCACTGGGGATTTTTGTCAAAATGTGGACATGAAGTTCAGAACACATTTATAGGGATGTAAACTGGGTACAATGGGAGTGCTGGGACATCAATGATGGCAACTGTTATTGATGTTTTTGTCCAGTCAGACATCAGGGATTTTTACTACTAGTTGAAGTGGTTTTTGATGCAGCTTTCCTTTGAATAGATTGTGTATATTTTTCACGTCTTTCACCTTCCAGACCACTTATTTTCTCCACCTGTTTTATTTTTAATTATTAATTAGAAGCCATAAAATGTATATAAAAAGATGGACGGCGCATCCATGACGTCACCCGTAGGTTTCTAAAGAGCTGAATTGAAGCTCGGTGGGTGGGTGGGTACCATTGTCATCTTGGCAATGTCTTTCCTGGAAAATACAAAATTGGGCAAAGAAGTAAAGCTGAGAAGAGGGTTGTGAGCTTCGTGGTGGATGAAGCACATCAAGCGAACTCTGACCTGCCTGCAGCTAAGAGCTTACTGAGCTAACTCGGCGCTAACAGGAGCTAACCAGCTAACATGCTGTTAATCGGCTAAAAACCACGGTTGTTCTACGTTTTTCTCACTTTAAGCAGACAATTGGGTACCTGTCAATCAAAAGGACACGCCCCTAAATATGCCAAATTTTGAGAATAAGTTACTTTTAAATTGGTAAAATAGAAAAAATTCATTCCCCCCCCTTCTCAGCTCTACCTCTTTTCTCATTTTTGTATTTTCCGGGCAAGACGACACGCATGACGTTGCCAAGATGGTGATGGTAGGAACCGCTCAATGAGCTTCAGTTCAGCTCTTCAGAAACCTACGGGTGACGTCACGGAGACCCCGTCCATCATTTTACAGTCTACGGCTGATGTCAGAAATGCTTCGTCTGTCTTTGCTTTCACAGTCCTCCTCAAAACACACTTTGGCCTCTAAATAGCTGAGTTAGTCATTCATAGCAGGTCTTATTACTTTTCAGCATTATTTTTCTCCTGTTTTTATCCGTCACTGTGACTTGTGTTTATTGGATGAGTTTTGCTGTTCTGCTTTTATATTATTTTTAACTTGTGCAGCATTTTATGCAACTGTAAGCAAAATAAACTTGTGCTTGAGCTACCATTTATTTGCCACAAGATAATTTGTGGCACCAGCGTGCATCACAGGCATCGTCTTGTCTTTATTTTAGCCATAAAACATCACATTTTCTTTTTTCTTTTTTTTTTTTCTTTTTTTAGATAGGCAGAAAATATTCGCGGCACTTCTTGATCTTTGACTGCTCATGACTTCACACTGTCACCAATTTGAGATGTCTGATTAGTGGAAAGTTTGACATGAATTGGCTTCATCATCATTTCTGGTCAAAATAAAGATTTCTATGCAACAGCAGTGATACTGATCTTTTTCATAATCACAAGAAGGTGATAAATAATCATGGATTATTTATTTTGGATTTACCAATAGATTAGATTATATTACATTTAGCAGCTGGAATATAAACCTCCTGGATGGGATATAAACGCCTGGAAATGTCCATGGATCATCTAAAGGGTAAACTATCCATCACAATTCACCATGCGGAGTTACACACCATTCCTGGGAAACTGTTGACAATATAAGTGATGTTGCCAGTGATCCAACGAGTCGAGTTTTTGGGGTTAATGAGGTTTCTGGGTTGTTGCTGCTAATACCGCCGAGGATGCTTTAACAAGTTTTAGACAAGAAGGACTTTCAGCTTGAGAGCAACATAAATGTCTGAGCCAACGTCGATAATAGTTGCTAGGGGTGTGAAAATCTAATCGAAAAATCGAATATTGGGATTTTTTTTGCTTCACAATTTTAATATCGATTTTTTTGTTTATAAAAAATCGGTTGTTTTTTCCAATAAATAAAAATAATCCATGACAACATTTTTGTCATTTTTATTGTTTTTATTGATCTTTTAACTTGTTTTCTTGGGCATTATAGCAGCAGAGTGATGATCTGGCTACTGGATGGTTTTTCCCACATTGAAATCAAGAAAAATGACGAGCAAAAAGAAAAGTTTTATACATTTTTTTTGTTTTTAATCTACAAAAATTAGCAATATCAAAGAATTGTGAGAATCGCAATTTAAATCAAATCGGCACCTAAGAAAATCAGAATCAAATCGAATCGGTACAAAAGCATATCGTCACAGCCCTAATAATTGTTCAGAAATATTTCTCTCGCTGTTTTGGATTCATGAATCAAATTCTACAATAATCTATCATGTAAATATTGACGTGTTTGTCCATTCCCTGTTTCCATATGCACCATGCTGATGGGCAGTTCGTCCAACATGTGTCGAGACACACATCGACAAAAGAAAATCTGTCCTCTGAGTATCATGACATTATGGTCAAAGAGGCTTACGTTCATCCTCCCCCACGACACTAAAACATGCAGTACAAGGGCTGATTCTCCATTAGTCGGAGTCAGAGTCACTCCAGAGATTATCCACTGGCTTAGCTCCACAGGTAAATTAAATTTATGAAGTCAATGCTGTGCTGAGCTCCATATTCCCTGGTCACCTGCTAACAAACCAAAGCTTTGGCTCAGCACTTTCATTCTTACATATGAAATTATACTGAAACTGCTGAATTAAGAGCAGATTATTCTGGCTTTATGTTGAGATGTTCTGCTAATTTGGAGCAAAAATCCGAAAACAGAAACCGTTTCAGTTCATACACTGTCTATTCAGAGACATTTGGACTTATTTCAAACGCTACAATCCTCCAGAGAACGATGTCTGCAGTGCCTGTAATGAAACCCCAAATCCACAAGAATTACACTGTAAAATGTCAATAAACCCTGCATGTAATGATATGCAAACCTTCATTTTGTTTCCAACAGAATGTAAACAACACATCAGATGTAGAAACTCAGAAATTGTATCTTTTCCTGAAATATATTTGCTCAATATGATTTTAATGGCAGCAATACATCCTAAATAAGTTGAAACAGGGGCAACAAAACAAAAAGGAATTAAAGTAATTGGCTCAAACAACTGGAGGAGTATCTGACATCTTATTAGGTTAACTGGTTACAGATCAATAACATTACAATAAAAATCTCTGCATTAAGTTTTTTTTTTTCCTGTTTGTAAAGCGTGTTGAGATGGCATTGCCGTGATTTGATGATATATAAATAAAGTTGAATTGAATTCCAGAAATCACTGTAAACACAGTTCACCCTGAAATCCACAAATGCATTTAAAGGTGGAGTATGTAAGATTTTTAATATTTTCTAAATAAATTAACCAATAAAATATCTACAATCATAATTAGAAAGTTTTTTTTAACATGTTGGTTCCAGTCTGTCCATATTTGATGCGTTATTAAATTACAAGTTTAATTAATGACAAATGACAAAAAGCACTTTTTTTTACTGGTAGGCAAACATTTAAGAAAGGTCTTGGTCATCAATCATAAACAAAACCCCTTCTTAAATGTTTGCCTACCAGTAAAAAAAAAGTGCTTTTTGTCATTAATTAAACTTGTAATTTAATAACACATCAAATATGGACCGACTGGAACCTACATGTTTAAAAAAAACTATCTAATTATGATTGTTGTTATTTTTTAGTTAATTTACTTTGAAAATATTGAAAATCTTACATACTCTACCTTTAAAGCGTCATGATGCAAAGAAGAAGGCAAATGAAAAGATGGTCCAGAAACATCTTCTCTGAAACAAAACTCATTTAAAATGCTCTGAGGCAAAGTGGCAAACTCTTCTGTGATCAGATGGATCAAATCTGAAAGTCCTGGTAAAAAAACATGGATGCAGAAGTCCCGCAGACTAAAGAGGAGATCCATCCAGCTTGTTATCAGCCTGCATCTCTTATTGCACAGGGTTACATTAATGCCTACAGCTTAGGCAGCTTCCACATCTGTGAAGCGTCATCAATGCTAAAATGTACATGGAGGTTTCAGAACAACACCTGCTTCCATGCAGACAAGGAAAGGCCTTGCAGATTTCAGAAAGACAATGCTGAACCACAACTTGCACCCATTCCAACAGCATGGCTTCACACGGGGCCGGACTGGCACACAAAGTCAGGCCAGGAGTCATTCACTCCCTCAGGCCACCACAACCCAAATACTGCATGCATATGTTCACATTAGTACAAGTATACGTCCACACATGTAATCACTAGACCAGGATGACTCGTTCTAGTCCTACGAGATCCACAATCCAGCAGGTTTTCCTGGTATTCCTGCTTCACACACATGAATCAAATTAAATGGATCTCTCAACCAATCAAGTTGTGCACTTATCAATTGGCTTATTAAATTGAGTCAGGTGCGTTTAAGCAGGAATACACTGGAAACCTGCTGCATTGCGGCTTTGGTAGGACCAGAGTGAGAAACCCTGTACTAGACCAACATTGAGATAAAACAACTAACTGTTTCTCTCCTCTGCACCATCATCAGAAGGTTTATACCACAGTAAAAACAGGACGCCAACATTAACCCTATAAAGGCAAACATATCATACATACAGTTTCAGAGACCTATTGTGCACACAAGGGCACTTATTTTATTCTGTGTAATGGACACCAGGAAGCAGAAGACCACACAACAATAATTCTCATCTATAACACTGTAATAAATGGTAAAAAAAAAAATACAAAAATATTCATTATTTGGTTTTCAGATTTAGTTAAAGAACCAAATAAAAAACTTCAGATTGAAATTAATTGGACTTTTCTCCCCAGTGCTGCTCAGGTTGAGCTTTAAAGGGTTAATGACGGTATTACGTAAAGATAAAATGCATGTTTGCATCATTCCGTCCTTAAATCATTTATAGTCGTTCTCAAACGTCTTTGTCCCCTTTTATTAAAGAGAAGGCTGAATTTACAACAGTCCCTCAAATAACTAGAAACAAAAAAGAAGCAATAACTAAAATTAAATTATCATTTAGTGACACATTAGTGAAATACGTCATGTTGTTACCATGGAGACAGAATCACATCCTCTCTGGAACAGTTCACAGCTGTCTCTGAGTTGGACAAGGACAGATGTGGACAGATGTGGACAGATGTGGACCTGTTTGAAGACCAAGCAGCCAAAGTATGAAATTATCCACCTGCCAGTTTAACACAGTGCATTATATTTGCTTATATTTCATCTAACAGGACCTGCTTTGCATCCAGGGTTGGAATTACGTGTAGCTTAATGCTTCAGATGACAGCAGCTGCAACAAACCAGCAAGAGCAGCAGGAAGTTCTGATGTTAAGTACCAGGATCATTTTACAGCTTCATAAAAATGGTCATGAAGAATCTCAACTAGTGATGATCATGTGAAGTTCACATATAAACCTGCAGCCCGTCAGCAGCCGTCTCACATGTATTACGTGTTAATTAACCAGCCTGTTGCTGCTTCCAGTGGAGACTTTAAAAAGATCAGAACCGATTCCCCCATCCTGAAGTGCTTTCCTCTATTTTCCAGTTCATTTACACAATCCTCTCAACTGTTCCACCTCTGCACACTTTGCTCTCGCTGATTAATCTTTAGAAACACTTGATTAGGCTTCTGACCAATCAGCATCAGCCTGTTAGTGGCAGCTGAGAAGAACAAATCATTTAGTCTGTGGGCGAATGCCAGAAGCAGGCAGCTCAATCAGCTGCAGAATGCCTGTCAGGCTACTGGGAACTTTCCCACTCCTCCACTGGGCCAGTCTGGGCCTGGCTTCACAGCAGAACAACTTTTCTGCCTGCAGTCAAGATCTTTTACCAACAGAAAAACATTTGGAGAATCACAAAAGCAAAAATCCAGCAGTGAAGGTCCAGGACTGTTGAGCAGCTAGAATCCTGCATCCGACTAGAATGGGACAACATCCTAAAACTGCAGCAACTGGTCGGACAGGTGGAAAAAACAAACGAGGAATAATAAACATCACAGTCTAGATGTGCTGCAGTCATGTTGTTTATGTTCTCTAACAGGGGTGCCCAAAGTCGGTCCTCCCGGGCCAATGTCCTGCAGGTTTTCCCTTTCCGCCACACTTTGAAAGGATCCAACAGCCTATGAATTTCTGCACAACGACTGGTTCATTAGAGCCAGGTTTGTTGGAGCAGGGATACACTGAAAACCTGCAGGATTGTGGCCTTCAAGGACCAGAGCTGGACACCCCTGTCTATATGTATATGTATAAATACAGTGTATATATATATATATATATATATATAAATATGTATATATATATATATATATATATATATATATATATATATATATATATATATATATATATATATATGTATATATATATATATATATATATATATATATATATATATATATATATATATATATATATATATATACATATATATATATATACATATATATATGTATATATATATATATATATATATATATATATATATATATATATATATACATATATATATATATACATATATATATGTATATATATATATATATATATATATATATATACATATATATATATATATATATACATATATATATATATATATACATATATATATATATATATACATATATATATATATATATATATATATATATATATATATATATATACATAATCATTTATATAAATGTATACATGAATATATAGATGAGGTGGGTCTACTGAAGCACCATGAACCATGAAGTGAAGCAACATTTTGAATAACTTGTTGGAAAAACACATTATCTGTATCTTGAGCTCATTTTCGTGTCTGTTCTCCATCACCCTTTCAGTCATCACATTTCTGCGGCGAAGCCTTGCAGTTTGAAAGCTTGATGTGTTTGTTCCAGTATGATTCAAATTTCAGCGAAGATCCACCCTCTAACCACATGCTGTCGTTTCACATCCAAAGTAATGAGCATGTGAAGCCAAAACAAATACATGTGCTGCTGTCCAAATGCTGAAGGAACTCTCTCTTTTGTCACATGCTCGCCAGTATGTTTCACACTTCCTCTGTCATTCTGCGTCCACCAGGGAATCTGTCTGTTTGTGACACAAAAACAACTGATACCGTCTCTTCGCTCTGAATGCGACCGGCGTTGTTTTCTGTCACAAGCTTTCTGGATGGATGCCCTTCCTTCCACTCTCTCCACCTCCTTTCTTTTCTCCGCGCTGAGCAGACACACCGCAGAGGATCAAATTAAAACAACACAATTATCTGTCTCAGCGATCAGGAGGCTCTGACCCTGTCACAGCTGAAGACAGGCATGCAAGGCAAACGCTGCATCTCTGCTGTTTGAGGATAAGTTGGAGATGTCTGGCTTCAGATTCTGGTTCTGGTTGAAATGCCACGGTGTTTTAGGGCATTTTTTGCTGAGCAACCCCCCCAACTCCAATGCCACCATGCTCTTCTTGAAACAAAACTCTCAACATAAGGTTAAAACATGAATCCACATGGTTTTCCTCCCAACTCGAACTTAGGACCACCAACTGGTGTTAGGACAGCTTCGCCTGCAGGTTCGGCCCCCTCTTCACCACAGTCTGGTACAACACACCAATCTCCCTCCTCATTTCACACTCCATTTTACCCCCACTCATTAACATGATCCTATGATACCATCGTTGTATAAAATGTCCTGCAAGCCGTTTGTGAAAAGCGTTGATAAAAAGCAGGGAGAAAGAAACATGATGTGAAACGATATCATGTTGATGCGGATTGGAAGTTGATGTTTTATGTCTTTTCGGACAAGTTTGGGAGACAGTTTGAACTGAATTCTGCTGAAAAGCCTCGGCTGTGGAACAAAAAGATGAACCAAAGACTCGACCGTGTTCAGTGAAGTCATAGTTTATGATTAAAAAAGTCTTTTTTTTCTTTCTTGTCGGGGAGAAATAACCTCATTAAATACTGAATGCTTTGGGTTATTTAGCTTCTTTGAACAAAACCGGGCTTCATTACTGGCAACAAAAAAGTCACCTTGAGAATTGCTACTCTCTGCTAAAATTGAGCCACACAGGGACAAATTCAAGCCTTTTCACAAGATTTAATCAGATTTTTTTCCAGCCTTTCTAATTTGGTTGAAACGGGCTCATTTAAGTAGCTGACAGAATATCTTCCGTCCATCCTGTAAGTGTTTATAAGACACAGGCTGAGAGGCGACGTGTGCACTGAGCGCCTGCCCCTCAATCGCAGATGTAAGCGTGTCTCTTCAATATAGAAAGGAGCAGCAACAGGTGGGGGGATTCTGTCAACCTGTTTATAGATATGAC
Organism: Telmatherina bonti; assembly: GCF_933228915.1. Classification (NCBI taxonomy): domain Eukaryota; kingdom Metazoa; phylum Chordata; class Actinopteri; order Atheriniformes; family Telmatherinidae; genus Telmatherina; species Telmatherina bonti. Next base: position 30,076,047 of record NC_136617.1, read on the forward strand.
AATATAACCATCTGTACATGCTCATTGGGACAATGAGTAAATAAGAAACTTGGTTAGAAGTACCACAAAGTATCCAGGGGTTGTTTCAGATGAGGGAAAGTTCATATGCACTACGAGGTACATGCATCCTAAAAACAGATAAAATAAATACACAAACTAAATACCATTGTATCACAACCACTGGAGTTAAACTGTGGAACAACTTAAGTGATAGTATGAAGTCATGTCCTACTCTTATTAAATCTAAAAAAATATCCTAAAAAGACATATATTACAAACATACAGGACAGAATTACTTTGATTTATGTATAATGTATGCATGTGCATTTCTATCTGTATATGTACGTGCTTCATGTGTGCATATTTATATATGCACATGTGTGTATGTATATACATCTATGTACATGTAAATGTGATTGTACATAACTCCATCCATCCATCCATCTTCTGCCGCTTATCCGGGGTCGGGTCGCGGGGGCAGCAGCCTAAGCAGGGAAGCCCAGACTTCCCTCTCCCCAGCCACATTTGCCAACTCTGCGGGGGGGATCCCGAGGCGTTCCCAGGCCAGCCGAGAGATGTAATCCCTCCAGCGTGTCCTGGGTCTTCCCCGGGGTCTCCTCCCAGAGGGACATGCCTGGAACACCTCACCAGGGAGGCGTCCAGGAGGCATCCTGACCAGATGCCCAAGCCACCTCAACTGGTTCCTCTCGATGCGAAGGAGCAGCGGCTCTACTCTGAGCCCACACGGCTTCACCTTCTGGCTCAGCTCCTTCTTCACCACGACAGACCGGCGCAGAGTCCGCATTACTGCAGACGCCACACCGATCCGTCTGTCGATCTCGCGCTCCATCCTTCCCTCACTCGTGAACAAGACCCCGAGATATTTAAACTCCTCCACTTGAGGCAGGACCTGACTCCCGACCCGGAGAGGGCAATCCACCCTATTCCGGCTGAGGACCATGGTCTCAGATATTGAGGTGCTGATTCTCATCCCAGCCGCTTCACACTCGGCCGCGAATCGCTCAAGCGAGAGCTGGAGATCACGACCAGATGAAGCCAACAGGACCACGTCATCCGCAAAAAGCAGGGACCCAATCCTGAGGCCACCAAGTCGGATCCCCTCAACACCTTGGCTGCACCTAGAAATTCTGTCCATATAAGTTATGAACAGAATCGGTGATAAAGGGCAGCCTTGGCGGAGTCCAACCCTCACCGGAAACGGATCCGACTTACTACCGGCAATGCGGACCAAGCTCTGACACCTGTCGTACAGGGACCGGACAGCTCGTACAAGTGGGTCCGGTACCCCATACTCCAGGAGTACCCCCCACAGGAGCCCCCGGGGGACACGGTCGAATGCCTTCTCCAGGTCCACAAAGCACATGTAGACTGTTTGGGCAAACTCCCATGCCCCCTCCAGGACCCCAGAGAGGGTATAGAGCTGGTCCACTGTTCCGCGACCAGGACGAAAACCACACTGCTCCTCCTCAATCCGGGATTCGACTATCCGGCGGACCCTCCTCTCCAGGACCCCTGAATAGACCTTCCCAGGGAGGCTGAGGAGTGTGATTCCCCTGTAATTGGAACACACCCTCCGGTCCCCCTTCTTAAAAAGGGGGACCACCACCCCAGTCTGCCAATCCAGCGGTACTGCCCCCGATGTCCACGCGATGCTGCAGAGGCGTGTCAGCCAGGACAGCCCCACAGCATCCAGAGCCTTAAGGAACTCCGGGCGGATCTCATCCACCCCCGGGGCCTTGCCGCCAAGGAGCTTTTTGACCACCTCAGCGACTTCAGCCCCAGAGATAGGAGAGTCCACCCCTGAGTCCACCAGCTCTGCTCCCTCATGGGAAGACGTGTTGGTAGGATTGAGGAGGTCTTCGAAGTATTCCCCCCACCGACCCACAACGTCCCGAGTTGAGGTCAGCAGCTCCCCACCTCCACTGTACACAGTATTGATGGAGCACTGCTTCCCCCTCCTGAGCCCCCGGATGGTGGACCAGAATCTCCTCGAAGCCGTCTGGAAGTCTTTCTCCATGGCCTCGCCGAACTCCTCCCATGCCCGAATTTTTGCCTCGGCAACAGCCGAAGCCGCATGCCGCTTAGCCTGCCGGTACCCATCAGCTGCCTCCAGAGTCCCACAGGCCAAGAAGGCCCAATAGGACTCCTTCTTCAGCTTGACGGCATCCCTCACTGCTGGTGTCCACCAACGAGTCCTGGGATTACCGCCACGACAGGCACCAACTACCTTACAGCCACAGCTCCGGCTGGCTGCCTCAGCAATAGAGGCACGGAACACAGCCCATTCGGACTCACTCGGGACATGTTCGAAGCTCTGCTGAAGGTGGGAGTTGAAGCTTGCTCTGACAGGGGACTCAGCCAGACGTTCCCAGCAGACCCTCACAACACGTTTGGGCCTGCCAGCTCTGACCGGCTTCCTCCCCCACCATCTTCACCCGAGTGTCCAAGGCATGTGACCGCAGGTCCGACGATACGACTACAAAGTCGATCATTGAACTGCGGCCCAGGGAATCCTGATGCCAGGTGTACATATGGACACTCTTATGCTGGAACATGGTGTTCGTTATAGACAATCCATGACGAGCACAGAATCCAACAAAAGTCCAATAAATTAAATTTCTTTCTTTTTTTCTTACATAACTGTATAAGAAATTTTTTATTTTGTGGAAATTATAACAAGCAGTTAAAATGTGGAAAATGATTCATGTATAAAGTGAACAACCTAAGACATATGGCATGTTTGGCTATGATAATGATTTTTTTTGTCTTCTTTCATTGAGTATTGCAAAGAAAACCAATAACAATTTATTGGTGCGTTATGTTTTCTTTTAAAAAAAAAAAAAGGGGGGGGGGGGGGGGGGGGGGGCAGATATTACAAGAATTTTTCTTTTTTCTGCTCCTTTTCGAGCATGGTGTTTTGTTTTTGTTTTTTTTTTTTTTTTGTTTTTTTTTTTTAATAAAGTCTTGTTTTACCTATTGTATGACCATGTGAGAAATAAAATACAAAAAAGAAAAAGGATCAATACATAAATTTGAACCCTAACATGTGACTCACTAGCAGCTCTCTCATGACATATTCACCCAATCCCCCACGTTGAACCTGGCCTCAAAGCCTCAACTATATGTCATTATACAGCTGTGGAAAAGACCGATGTTGAAGAATCATCCTTGCAATGCGCATGTGCACACCTACTTAGCGTGTCTTTGGACTGTGGGAGGAAGTAGCAGCAGAGAAACGAGTTAGGTACAGAAACACATGAAAACTCAACTAACAAGTCAGACTGACCTGTGAACCACGCAGTCATAGTCACATGACTCTGGGATACACATAAGGGAGGAGACTTGACTAAATAAGGATTAAACGACGAGGAGCCGTGCATTAGACGGTTATAATGGATGTTGCAGTGTTCCAGACGCCCCGTCATGCATTATAACTGTATAACGCACAGCTCCTCGTGTTTAATCTGCTTCTACCATGGTCCCACATGGTAAACATTGTATAACAAATATTTATTTCTTTTTTACAAAACTTGCTAAATATGCTAAAGTATGGGAAATATTGGGCCTCGATGTATTTTTTATGCTAAATAACCAATAATCTTCACCTGTCAAAAGCCAGCTGATCTGAATCAGTTGATCAATGTGTTACTATGGTAACACCTCTAACGGAGGGATATTACAGTGATTTAACTTACGGAACTGTGTATGCATATATACGAAAGTAACGTCGCCACTTGACATCAGAATGATCACTGAACATGGTGAAGTGGATCTGAATAGTTATTAAAAATTGGATTTCTAAGAAATCATTCAAGACTTCCTGTTTCTTCCATCATTTAAATGCTAAATTCACTGGAAAGGTGTTGCCTTTAAAGCTTGGGTAGGTAATGTTGGGGAGCTAGCAAGATGTGAAAGTGGTGCCTTGTCTTAGCTCCTCCCCCTCTGGTTTTGCTCCTTGCGTGATCCAAGGCTTTTTTATTCGCAGCTTTTTCCACCAACGATTTTCTCTTTCTCGGCTGTTTAGCAGGAGGAGGCAAATAAACCGAGCCGGGTCGGGAAGTCCTTCCTGCATTTTCTCAGCCATGTTTGCCTTCAAAGTTTCTTCTTCACTACTTTGTATTTTCATCTTAATGCTATCTATATGCAGGGTGTGGCTGCTGGAGGGGGAGGAGGGGAGCCGGGAGAAGAAGCTACGAAATATAAGAAATGATCAACTTGATTTCAATCCGAACGTTTGGATTGGTCAGAGTTTATACAGATTTACAGTAAACTGAGGGGTCTAACTATATTTCTTATTGTTCATGATTACAAAATGCACAGACTACTATCAGGACGAGGAACCACTTCACCCAGAGTAAAAACAATGTCACTGAGCAACATTCCCTACCCCAGCTTTAAGTTACTTAAACATGTAAGTGTAGCTTCTCAGTCATGTTGATCATGGTTATCGTTGCACTAAGGATCCTAATCCGAAGGAACAGCTTCTAATGTGTGAACATTTATTTTTTAAACTTGAAAGCCAAAACTCCTCGCTGCCTTGTTAGAACTGAAGAAGCCTTTCAGATGAGAGGTAAAAGGTCTTCAACTGCGAACACAAGATAAAAGAAAAGGCCTCTAAGTTGCTGTGATGATTTTACAGAAGCAGCTGCTGTAAAAGCGTCATTTGATTAGAGTGAAGCGGAGCTTTGGAAAACACCTTGAGGACTTTGGCCGTTCATGCGCCATTTTCAATCAGTTTCTGAGAATTTTAACTGCATCTTTATTGGGAACTTGGCTGCATGAATGTAAAGTTTTAAGTGTTTCCACAAGGAGATTTAAAAAAAAGAATCTGCATGGAGGACCAAGGTCCATTTAGGTCTAGTTGAGAGTACACATGACTCATGGCTTTGATTTGGTGTGATTTCAGTATACGTGCATTCACAGTTCAGTTAAGACAACTTAATCTATTTTGGGGGGGGGGGGTTGAAGCCAGAAAGCACAGACTAACATGTTAACATGGATTTTAAAGTCTGCTTTATTCAGACTTATTTTCCATACATATATTTTTACATAAATGTACTAAATGTTTCATATTTATATTTTTCCACGGGCACAATTCAGGTCTGTCCTCTTCACACCTTTTTTTGCAAATTGTATCAAATTGCTTTTATCTAATTAATCAGTTTTATTCCCTTATTTGTTTTTTATCAACTGTTTTTTTTTATTCTTTATATTATCTTATTCATTATTATTAATGTATTTAATATTTAATTGTGGTTAATATGTTTATTTTTTTGTTTGCTTTTTTTTTACCATATGTATTTTGTTTTTAAATTGTTGTAAATAAATAAACATGTCAAAGAATTAAATTGGCTGGCAGAAAAAGAAAAATATCCTGTAATAGTGAATTTTCTATTTTCCTTTCGTCCATCCTGACTGACAACCTGACTCCAGATCAACCACATACCCAGTGCAGGCTGGTCCAGGTCACACTGTATTTCACCATTACATTTAATAACTATTAGAGTTCATTTAACCTGCAACATCGCCTTGGTGACATTACCTCACCAGTCTTCAGCATATTACACCGCTGTCTCGCATGCTTTTTGTAAAGCCTCATCTTCATCACTCTCCCTCAACTTTTCATTGAGTACAACATCTACAACACTGAGAACCGGGTCTGAGAGATCGTCAGGAAGCAGTTTGGCTGGAAAAGCGAAGATGGAAACAAATTAAAAAAAAAAAAAAAACATATTAACCACAATTAAATATTAAATACATGAATGATAATGAATAAGATAATATAAAGAATAAAAAATACAGAGAAAGCTGCTGGGGAAGAAAGGCAGCAGATAGAAGTCATTTTATGTAAATGATTACAAATAGACCAATGTTCCCTGTTAGCTAATAGCCTGCTGACCTCATGTGTGTCAAACATTTTTGCACAATGTCCAAATAATTACATCTTATCAGTCATTTCCGCACCTCGTCCCTCCAAACCGGGCTGCTGTGTCCCGTAGTTTAGTTAATTTCCTCAGTACTTCTGTGTGTCTGTGTGGATGATTACTGAGCTGAATCTTGATAAGGACTCTAATTATTCAGCTTAAACCCAGATTTAATTATAATATAGCCTTATTACTTTGCCTACATCGTTTTCTTTATTTATTAATTTTAATATTCATCAACTTTGCTCCAAAGAAAAGCCCCCTGAAATCCCACCAAAGCCACAAATTTATTTTCTTTTTAATAGCCTGAAAGCACAGCTGTAACTCACACGCTGGGCAACAGCATGGCCTCGACACAGCGCGCTTTGCTGCTTGTCAATGTCTATTTATTACGCTTATTTATGACGGTTGTTTAGGGACAGAAAGCGAACTTTAAAGCAGTGTTTTACATTCATCTGTGCAAACATACTTTTATTTATCTATTCTGATATTAAAATCACTGATTTACTCCTGCTGCTGCTTTTGCTGGACACATTTTTAACAGTTTTACCTCATTTAATGGCCACTGATGTGCATTTAAACATCTTAATGCACCAACAGTACCTGTAATCGAGCATTTGAACATGCGGTCATGTGAATGAACTTCTATGACTTTGGATATAATGATGATACGGCTGAGTAGATATCCGTCCACTTCACCCCGCAACAATAAGAGGACCGTGTCTTTACATTGCATCCACTCACACTGTTATTTATATCTGGCTCTTTGCTGATGTGACAATCCAGATTCCCCATGGGGGTCATTACAGTTTCATCTAATCTAACGTAACCTTAAGTACTCGTGAAATTGATGGTTGTTGCTTTTGGTCTTCTTCCTTGGAAAGTGAAATACTCCTGTAGGACTACTAGACAGAAAGCAGATGACAAATTGACAGTCAGTAGAAGTAGGTAATAAGTAGTTTACTTCTTCGTTTCATTATTAAAGGGATTTAGCTACTTATGTGCTCCAAATGTTTCCAAAAAGCAACAACAGACATAGTTTATGAACAACGTTCAACTAAAACTACATTAAACTAGCTAGAAACCATGTTTTAGGCGACATCAGATGAACTATAATCTACTGTCCATGTTCGGATCACCTCACTACTATCAGGCGATCAGTCAATGGCCATCTTTTCAAGGCAACAAAGGGCTTCTTTATGTGGCTGCAGTGGAAAATGGCAGACAAGACCACTCAAACTGAAAATGTTTACCAATGCTCACCGCTTCCATGGTAACAAGAGAGGCATTTTAATAATACTTAGCAAAGTCAATGGCGAGCGCTGCTCATGTGTTGAGAGGCTGTTAAGCTGAGTGTGCTTGTAGCTCTGCAGGGAGGAGCAAATAGAAACGCGCACAGCTGGAGCCTTATGTTGCAGTAAGTAATCAAATGGCAGGATAACTGTATTATTCTGTCTCCTTTTTACTTTTTTTTGTTGTTGTTTCCCAAGTTATCCTCAATATAAATAATGCATTTTAATTTCTTGATTTCTTTACACAGAAGACTTATGATGGCAACAATTTAATATTTTACCCAGTTTTTATACTTTCTACATCCAATTCATGGTCACGGGACAACAGAACCTGTTCTTAGCCGCTATCAAGTGGGAAGCAAGGTACACCCTGGACAGGTTGTCAATCCATCACAGAGACAAACAAGACATGCAACCATGCACATTCACACCCAGTTAATGTAGCCATTCATCCAGCCGTTGTCATCCCAATGCAGAGCCACAGGGCAGCTGGAAACAGTCCCAGCTGCTGTGAGGAGGGAGGCCAGGACAGGTCAGTGCCAACACAGAAAGACAAAAAGCCATTCACACTCACATTCACTTCTAATAACAATTTAGAAACAGCAGGTAACCTTCCATGCCTGTTTTTAGACTGATGGGAAACCAAAGAACCCAGAGACGGTGTTCAGTTTGATGAAATTCAGCTTTGTTTGGACGGCAGCTGTTCACAAGTCATTTCAAAGCACTTTTACAGACACACTCCAATTAAATCCAATCCACTGTAGTCCAATTACAGTGCAATTAAAACTAATCCATTAAATGATCCACGTTAGTCCAGTTTATAACTTTGTTCTTATGAACCACCTTATAAAAACGTATAGTTTAGCAAATAAAAGCAATGGATTGAATCCTGAGCATGAGACACTTTTCCAAAGCAACTAACATGTGAGAAGTGAGCGATTAACCTAACATGCATGTCTTTAGGCAGCAGGAAGAAGCCAGAGAGAAACCACTCATACAGGGAAAGCATGCAAATTTCCACACAGAAAAGTCGCTGTCCAAACTTTCCCCCAGCTGAGACGTGAACCAGCAACCTTATTGCTGTGAGGCTGCAGTACTAACCACCACGCCACCATGCAAAAAGGAAGGAAAAGTTGCAGCAGAACCAGACTCAGAAAGCAAAGCCAGTGGTGGGACTGGTAGCATGATGGCTCGACATAAGAGGAGCAACGTTGCTTCTATATTTCCAGTATTCAAGCAATGAGGTAAAAACTGCTGCCCTTCTTCAATCAAGCAACAAGCAACCTTTGAGCATGTAATATTTCCCCCTCGTTCATGTAGACGTGCACACGGGGCTTGCAATGCAACACAAGGAAGATGAAAACTGTTCAGCTTTTGTTGCGGTATGTGTCTCTACAACCAATCAGGGAAGATTTCATCGACTGATCAAGTGGAACATTTTAATTCTGATCTATTTAATTCCTCTGTCATGTAAACCTTCATTCCGCTCTGAGTTAATTCCGGTCGTTCTGAGCATGCTCGTTACCTTGTCCTGTCCCGATGACGCGCGTTGTTTTGCCTCCCGTGTTCGGTGGTCTATCTTTCTTCTCCTTCTCAGTTGCTGCAGAAAGTGAAGTAGTATGCTGGTGTTGAGCTGCTACTTCACATTTATAATAAATAGCTGCGAAACTGGTACTTATTATGTGGTTTTTACAAGTTATGACTGAAAAGACGAGAAGCAGGGAGCCAACTTTGTTTAATTCGTACATCACATGTACCCTTTGTCCAATCAGAACCCTTTCCAACACGCCGCTCTAAAGAGGAATTTAATGAGGATGTGTTTCATGTTTATTCGGGATTATTATCGTCATGTAAACTCGTAGGAAAATACGTTAATTCCGAATTATTTAATTCCAAATGAATAATTCCGAATGAAAAAAACATCATGCAGCCGTACCCAATGTCAACATGAAAACTGGAGGAATTTTGCAAATAGTGAAGATGAAATGTAGGACACCACTGCAGATCTGGCAACACACCAGTAGAGCTAGCATTGGAGAGATTCAAGGACAGCACCAATAACTACTGCTAACATATTTATTGTTGATCTAGTTCTTTAACTACCTACTAAACTGGTCAGATTAAAAGATAAACTGATGTGCTGGAGCCCGCAGACTGAAGCTTTTCACACATTAACCAAAAGAGCCAAAAATTTCCAAGCTGGTGGGTCCACTAATCATTTCTGGAAGCAGAAGAGGTGTATTTTGCATGTTGTGATGTATAAAATGTGTATCTGATATATTTGTCACCAGTTAGCTGTAAGTAGCACACAGTGTTAAACACAACAAAAACATGATGTGGAAATGTTATGTATGTTTTGAAAGGTGTGACGAGCTAGTTGCACTGGCAAGTCTCGTTTATGTGCAAGCAAACTCTGATGTGCCTGCAGCATGAGAGGAAATGGACTGCTGTTAACCACTGAAGTGATGTAAGGTGCATCATAGCGCAACATGCTGCTTCCCATGCTGCTCATACGGGACAGCTTCAGGTGAAAACTGCATCAGGTTTGAACACCACATAAAGATAAAAGCACCAAGACTGCAAATTTTGTTGCTGCTGCATTGATTACTTGCAGTGGAAGAGATCCTAGAAATCACTGAGTACGGTTACATGATGTATTTTCATTCAGAATTAATCATTCAGAATGAAACTAATTCAGAATTTACAGCATTACCTACGAGTTTACATGGAAATAATGATTTTGAAATTGAGGTTTACGTAGAAACACGTCCTTACTTCCGCTTCAGATCAGCGGGTTGGGAGGGGCTGTGATTGGACAGTACGTGACGTACTTACGTCTACCGATCATCTTTGGTCATCTTTTCGGTTGTAACATGGAAAACTACATAATAAGTACCAGTTTTACCGTTATTTTGATTATACCTTGAAGCATCAACACGACATGAGCAACCGACTTCACTTTTTTTCAGCAGCTGAGAAGTAGAAATAAGACAGACTACCAAAGACGGGAGGCGAAACAACGGGTGGAATATGTATGTCATCGGAACGGGACAATGTAAGGAGGATGCATAGAACAATCTGAATTAAATTATAGCAGAATGAAGGTTTACAAGATAGAGAAATTTATCAGTTTGGATTAAAATTACTTAGTTTTTTAATTAGGTTTAATTTCAAATTGACCTTTTCATTGGGAATTAAGTGTTTACGTGGTCATTTTTCATCAGTTTGAAGCAGAATTAACATCTATTCAGAATTAATTAAAACTCTAATGTAAACATGGCCGTTGTGCCTGGTTTTCTTCTTCTTTCCTCGTGGTACATGGCTGTTTCTGTGAATATCGCCCCCTAGTGAGCAGTTGCAACTGTGTGACATAGTCCATGTGGTTTGGTCTGTTTGAGGGAAAGACTAAGCAAACAAAAAAATCAGCTTTTCAGCTAAATTGATCCGAGTCCCCTGGATTATCCTGGTGTGCATTCACACATTTATAGTTGGAATTAAAAGTAGCTGATTCAGATGGTTTCAGGCCATTTTTAAGGTTTGAAAACGACTTTTCAAATTGTTTAACAGATTTTTTTATGGTTCTTCTCTGTTAGGTTTTAATAAGGCTTTTTTATTGGAAGTATGTGAGCCTGCAAAAAGTTCAAGCCATTCGGTTCAAACTCCAGGCTGCAATTGGTCAGATTTATCATCATTCATTTTTTACATGAACCTGTCAGGATCTGCACCATCAAAAAATGCCTCAACATTAGGGATTTGCTCTGAAAACCAAATAGCACTATTTAATCAATATAAACTGTTTTTACAGACTAACTTTACCAAAACACTCAGTTGTTTTCATTTATGCTACTTGAAAAATCCTTCATTCAGCATTCAACAAAGAAAAAGACACATTTCAGTGGGGAGAGAAACATTCTGCTCTTTTTAATGGGCCAAATAATGCAAACAGCTTCACTCAACTTGCTGTGTAGAAAAGGCGGCTTAATGATGCTGTTAGACTCAATCATGCAGTAAATGCATGCAGAAGAAAGCAATAACAGTGTGCAAAAAGTTGCCAGAGGCTGTGGAGCTGGGTAGTCTTAGTAAATGTGATCCTCTTACATTATACTAACTAATCAGAGTCAGTTTGATTTCATTTAAATTATTAAGGAAAGTAAGAAAATAAAATATTCAGGGAGTAGCTGGAATCATTCACCAGCCAGCAAGAAGCACAAATCACCACCACAATGATGGATGCTACATTTCTCTGAAGCATGAACAGAACTATGTCTAACTCGCAGTCAGCAGGCGTGAGTGATGCACACCTCCTATTTTCAGCATCGACTGAGACGAAATGATCTGTTTTCCCGCAGCAGTTGCACACATTTCTGTTCCTCGCATTCACACTTTGAGCTCTGGCTCCATGTTTCCTGGTGATGATGTATGGCTACGGTCGTGTCGTACTTTAAAGGGGGATTTACATCACAATGGAATGTGCAAGGCTGCGAGCCATGAGCAGAGTCACTGGAAGGTTAGATCCACAGCCGGGACTCACACAGCAGATAAAAGGGACAAGTACAGTTTTCAAAGATGCTTATGAGAACAGAGTAAGCAGTTCTGGGGGGGAAGAAATCAACAGAACACTTGATGTGTTTAAACCCCCTATTCATGCCCAGCGTGTGGATGGAGAACTATAAAATGTGAAATGCAGTATAGATTTTGCTCTCCTCTGGTGATTCGTTTCCATCAGAGAAAAAGTGGAGGGAAAGTCTTTCAACCGCTGAATGTTTCTCTAAAAGCCGCATTAGACAAACAAGCTAAGTGATTCCCATCAAGGACAGCTATTTAAAAACTTTTGATTTCTGCTGGACTAGTTTGTAGCAGCAGAACCTGCCCGGAAACACAAGCTCGACGATAACGCCTCCTGTCTTACTGAACCACATGGTGCTTTGTTTCATGGCTCAAACACTGTTTAGGATGATTATTACGGTTTGTGTTGTAGGAGCCAGGTTGCTGCCGGATTTTTTAGGTAAACTGATGATTGTAGTCAGAGCATGCTTTTCTCAGACACTAACATCTTTTCTGGCTTTTCATGGAGAATTCAACTGCTTGGTGAGCGTGATGTCACCCTGTTGTTGGTAGCAGGACTTCACATCCGCCTCGGCATCAGTGATACCTTCACATTATTACATCTACAGATTACATCGGCAGTTGATATTTTATTGCACGTCCAACAACATGATAAAATGAAATATGATCATCATAGTGCACATCAGCAGGTAATAAGTATATGTACTAAACAGAGATATCCAGCTGTAATCTGTGTTGCGGAACCATGTTGTGTTGTTCGCGTTCATATTCTGGATCAAACTCATGTTTCCCAGCAATTTTGATGGTTTTGTGGTTGAACAGAATTTTTGCTGAAGTTTAAAGGCGCTGTTGTGCTATTTCTAGTGCTCTGAGCTTTCTACAGTGTTATAATGTTGAATACTTATCAGACATATGAGCAGCGCTGTTTTTTATCACCTAAATGCATCTGTGAGTTTTCCAGCACTCTCTACATTCAGTTTCTATGGTGACGGAAATGATTGGGTTTAGAGAGTTTTTTCTACTTGAACATTTTAGTGATGTCCCGGGGGATTGGTCATCTTCTCTAGGTTCTGGACGTTTATGAGAAGAAAGCCACGCCCACCTTCACTACTCTTAGCAGTTGACCAATAAGACGCAGCCCGCAGGCAGGACATAGGGCGGAGCTTTCTCTGTTTGCTTGTTTCTGGCAGAGGCTGATCTGAGAGGATCAATACGAAATGAATGAAGCGGTTTGTGATTATTTCTTGCTTTTCTGGACCTGCATAATAACATAAATTAGACTGAAATGTGCATAATAGAGACACTTAAGAGTTGTGGCAACTTTTATAACTGGCACACGTCACAAGTCATGGAGTTCCTCAGGGTTCCATGTTTGGACCAATAATCTTTAGGTTGTTCACACTTCCAATAACTAATGGCAGAGTCAATGTCAATGACAGCATGGCATAAATTTTCATTATTCAGCTGCACTCATCCAAGAAACCTAAATGAACCAATACTTTATCTTCTTCTATAACCAGAAGAGGTAGGTGTCTTTGGACCCAGGCACCTCACAAAGATACTGTCTGGCTATGTGTATCGAGGTGTATCGGTGCACCAATATCACAGTTTGGTATGTACGTTAGTTTTAAGGGTTGGATTTGCTCCTTTTTTGGTACAGGAAGGGAACAAAATCCAAAACAAAAGACTTTTAACAAACACAAAAACTCACAATAAATTATCCAACAAAATATTATAAATAAAAAAAGATATTTAATAAATGTTGTTATTTTTCCTCTACTTTTTTCTGCTTTTCATTGACATTCAGAAAATGATTTAATATAAAGTCCAATCTACCATCAGGAGGAGCATCTTTTATGTAGAATAGAAACAATCACAAATCTAACAACACAGAAAAAACAATAGTCAATATAAATTAAAAAGAACCTTTATGCTCTAAAAGACATGCGGTTATTGTATTACGTAAGGAGGGCAGAGTCCAACATCATCCTGTGACTTATTATATTATATATTATATTATAAAGTTTGTCCATTCATTCCAACGTGAAACAAGCAGGTCTCGCCTGTAATTCCCATGTACTGTTATTCTCTCCGTCCTGTACGTGTCCGTCATGATGTCCATCCACATGTATAGCAATGGGCTCTCCTGTTAAAGGCATTTATTTGTGAGGGTCTTTTTGCTCACCACTATCACGATGCTGAGCAAATGTTTATCAGTCTTTGGCCAGTCATTGGTCATGAGTCCAAAAAAAAAGTTTGCTTATGGTAAATAAATTACTTCCAAACATTTCTTCATTGCATCATGCCTTCCTTTCTAGACCCTGGTGATCACAGGAAAACATGGTAATGATTTGCATTTGCATTTCCACCATGAGACTTTTAATAAAATATTTCAACAAACTTTTCCAGCTAAATTCTGTCCAACTGTGTAAGCTGCTGCATTTGTACTGACATGCCCATACAGTTATCCATTCCTCCACCCTTCTGTTCTCATTTTGATATGTAGAGTTGAGGTTTTTTTTTCTGTTTATTGATCCTGTACAAGCTTGAGATGATGCCATTACATTTTTTTCGCAAAGTAAAAGCAATATTTGTAAGTTTTGACAAACAACAGTTGCGATTTGCAGATGTTTCCATTGAACAGCGTTTAGCGCATTAGCCTCATAAATCTTGTGAGAGTATTGTGAGATTTTATGAAAATTGTGGCTTATGCACGGTAGCCATGTAGGGTTTTTTGGGGGGTTTTCTACGTGCTGCAAAGAATTTTCTTTGGCTTTCCGAAGCTTTTCTCCCTCATTTACTTTTCTAAATCTCTGAAATTGGCTGTTGTTTGTTCCACACCACGCCATCTTTATTGGAAATAAACTCGTCATGAACCCCCACGTCACATCCAGGGACACGTCCAGTGTTTCCATTTCACTTTTTTTTAAATATATTTCTTTATCGAAACATCTGGAAAACCATCTCATGAGAGCGAAAACACTTTTTAGGGGTATATTAAACTTTTTTCTAAATGTACGTGTTTCCATTAGCGTTTCTATTGTGATATTTGGTTTTTGCGCAATTGTAAGTAAAAAGGAAACCATCTTGTGTTTGTTTGAGCTAGATGCCCTCTTAAACAGGTCTACCAGCTGTTTTCTTGATTCTGTTCCACTTATTATCTTGTTTTAGACAAAATATCTCATCTGTAAGTAAATATAAAAATGTGCATCATATGCAAACCACTTGGAATTTGTTAAATCTGCTTCTGACATGGTGTTCTCAATTTAGGCTACAACAGGCTCTGAAAACTTCATATCGCAAAATATTTATGCAAAATGTTTAATGGGTTTTTTAGCTTCATCTGAAAGGTGGAGCTCTGTGCAGAAGTAAATGGCTGGCTATGAAAGATAATGGATATTTGGATGCTCTGTAATGGAGAGGGATGAGTGGGTGGACAAGACTGAGTGGAATCTGGTAATTAGCAAAAGCAACTCAATTCCAGTCCTCACAGACGCCTGCCACTATGGACTAATGTCTCTAGAAATGTTTAAAGCACATTAAACAGAGAGGAAACACCTGCAGAAGACGGTTTCTCTGCAGGGAAATACACTTGTACTTACTTCAGAAGGTCTGGAGACATTACTGGATTCCCTTTAGCATACATCTTTATGTTTGTTTGTTCGTTTGTGATTTCCCTGACAGTACGTCTTTATGTTAGTGAATCTGATCGACTTTTGTAGAAATGGAGACAATGCAGAAAGTAAAAAAATTGTTATTAAAAAAGTTTATAATAAAAAGTTATTCTCTGACAGAAAGGCATTTTTCATCTCTACATTAATAAACAGTATTCATCGGTAGTTGGTGTAATGAAATGAAAGAGAACCAGTGGTCAATCACTACAGTTAGGATAACATTAATATTCCACTTAAAGTGAAAATGTGCAAAAAAGAAATGGGTTATGGTACATTACCTTTGGCACCTTTGACCTCTTTGGGCTCGGAGCGATCAGAGACCGACCACCTGACAGCAGAAGCGCCTGTCAGGTCCGGTCAGGTCCAGCAGGACAATGTAAACTCAGTGAAACAAACATTTATTCAAAATAAACAAACAAATAAACTAAAAACTTAAATTATCCAGTGGGTCTTTTAAAGCTCCTCCTAAAAGAGGAAATTTGCTCAGCACAACACAGCAGCCAGACCATCATTCTGCTGCTTTATGCTGGACAAGACAAGTTAAAAATAAAGAAAAGAAAAGGAGTGACTAATGGAGTCAGTCACGTCACTATTCCAGAAGAAATTAGTTTCACTTGCTCCAAACTGAAGACAAAATGGAGCAAAGCGCTGGACGGTGCGGGGTTGCATCCGGGCTCAGAACAAAGCTTATCATCAAGTCTGTGATGGCAGCATTAATGCAGAGAAGTTCATTGAGGTTCCAGAGCAACATGTGTTGTATTCAAGACCAGATTTTTTTTTTCCAGTTATTTTTTAATGAGATAAAGCAAAACCACATGCTGAGGACCTGCAGGAAAGCAGGGTATGTTTACTGCTTGTCCTGTATTCTGGATCTGAATGGGGCAACATCAACCCATTCCAGTCATATTTCAATTTTTGTTTGTTATTTACACAGTTGCATATATATATATATATATATATATATATATATATATATATATATATATATATATATATATATATATATATATATATATATATATATATTCACAAGCTAACAGCATGTGTGTATTTATCATAGACTTTATATGAAAGATTGACGGAGCCTCCGGCAATTAAAAGTGAAGCCTATGCGAAGTGCCAAAAACTGCAGTTCCCATCTCATCCGCTAGGGGCTGCAAAACAGAGCAAATCCACATAGACTCCCATGTTAAAAAGATCAACTTCACACTAGAAATAAACATGTTTACAGCCTGGTTCAAAAATCCATTTTCAGTTTAATAGGTCAGGTTTACCTTCATGACAACTGTGGGGAGAGTGAATGTTTTTTCTAACTCACCCGTTTAAAGGTAATTTAATCTTGAAATTTTACATATTTAGAGGCGTGTCCTTTTGATTGACAGGTACTCGATCTCCCGCTTCAAGTAAGAAGAACGCAGAACAATTGCGGTTTTTAGCTGGTTAACAATGTGACTTAGCTTTAGCCCGCTTACATCCGTTAGCTGGTTAGTTCCTGTTAGCTTCGTGTTAGCTAGGTTAGCTCTTAGCTACAGAAAGCTCGGAGTTTGCTCGATGTCAATCATCCACCATGACGCTCACAGCCCCCCTCTCAGTTCAACCTCTTTGCCCATATATTTATTTTTTTCGGGCGAGACGATACGCATGCCCCTGCCTAGATGGCGACGGTAGGAACCACCCACCGGGCTTCAATTCAGCTCTTCAGAAACCTATAGGTGACGTCACGGAGGCTCCGTCCATCTTTTTATATACACTCTATGGTATTTATACTTTTAGCAACTAGTTACATGAATGAAATGTGAATATAATGTTTCAGACAGGAAAAAAACATTTTCACAATGTGCTCCTTCACATTTAGGTGTTAGTTATCATATCTGCTCTCCGGTCCTTCTGGGCTTCTTTCTCAGATGGTAAGTTGTCCAACACACACACAGGCAGCTCATTATTCCATCAAACTTTGTATTTTAGAGTTTCCTCCCACAGCTGGTTAAAATTAGGTGTTCTCTTCTAATGAAGCCACAGTTTTCACAGGGGAGGACCTCAAACTTTCACAACCCTCTAGGTGCTTAATTGGCAACGAAAGGACCCAATTTTCATGTGTCCAAAGACTGAAACATGAAGTCTTCTTAATTCAACCTGTTTCTCTCGTTTGGAATCATAAATGTGTGGATTTGGACGTGTGTAAAGACGGATGATACATAACTGTGCATGTGATAATTATGACGATGTTGTGTTTAAGCTTCAGCTTCAATCCACTTTGTTTTCTGTTTGATTTTTTTTCTCTTTGAAGCTTCAACTCTTCATATAAATGCCACCCAGTCCTCCTCTTCCTCGCTGATGAAGGCATAACTGACATACAGAAACTCTTCTCTAATCATCCTCTGGTCTGCTGATGCCATTCAAGAGACGTATTACTGTGAAACAGCCTGACTCCTCCGGACAGAGGAGGACATGAAAAGGCTCGTGAGGAAGACATCGTCAGCTTTAATATGCATTTTCTCTCCACTTGTCATGGCCTGTAACAACATGTGTAGTTAGTTGGAATAAAAAGCCTGAGGTGGCAAAATTCCTCTTCCTGCAAGATGAAAGCTAAACGCAGCAACATGTAGATGTGCTTTCAATTTTAGACCTAATTAGAGAGCAAAGACAAGTCATATCACCATATTGTTCAGAAATTTCAGCCCAGCAGACGCCACCTTTGTACATTAGCGGCAGTGTTTTATCTTCATTTACATCCTTGTCTACTTACAAAACGCTAAAGTTCAATGCAGCCAACGCAGAGTTAAAGAGGAAGAGCAGCAAACAACCTTTGCAGAGATGAGGAGGCAGACTCGCACGCAGCCGGGAGCTGACTCACGCATAGCTTGAATTTTTTAAGCTGATTCACAATTCATTGATGCAAACCGTTGAGTAAGGATTACGTCACCTGGTTTTTAATGCTTGCTGTAAACATTATAAGATAATACCATGCATCGGTCTGGATCAGGATAAATGTAAAAAGTGGGATTGTGGAAGTTTTAAAGTGCAGCATGTAACAACATAAAAGGACAGAAATGTTTAAATATATCATTAAAAATTGTGTTTAACTTGGTCACTAAAATAACTCTCATATTTTTATTCTCTTAGAATCAGCCATCTCTAGCTACATGTTGCCATTTTTATACCGCCGTTTATACTACGGTGTCTCTGTATGGACAAAAACATCTGTGTGTAAAGTGAGAACCTTCTGAGCTTGAAAACTGCAATTATTGCTTTGTATGATAAATGCTAGGGTATCATTTGGCATTAGTCCTTAAAAGACCGAAGAAGAAGGCAGTCCACATTTGAGAAGTAGTTTTAAATACAGTACCAGTTAAAAGTTTGGACACACCTCCTCACTTTGTGGTTTGTCTTCATTTTTTTAATTTTCTTAATTGCAGAGTACAACTAAATACCTCCACACTATGAAGGAACACATGTGGAATTATGTAGTAAACAAAAAATGGCAAATAAACCAGAGTATGTTTTATATTTTAGATTCTTTAAAGTAACAACCTTTTGCTTTGGTGACAGCTTGGCACACTCATGACATTTTCTCAATCAGCTTCATAAGGCAGCATATACATATATATATATATATATATATATATATATATATATATATATATATATATATATATATATATATATATATATATATATATATATATATAGCCCTGCGATGGACTGGCGAGCTGTCCAGGGTGTATCCTGCCTGTCGCCCAAAGCCAGCTGGGATAGGCTCCAGCTTCCCCGCGACCCTGAATTGGAATAAGCGGTTTGGAAAATGAATGAATGAATGAATATATATATATATATATATATATATATATATATATATATATATATATATATATATATATATATACATATATATATATATATATATATATATATATATATATATATATATATATATATATATATATATATATATATACATATATATATATATACATATATATATATACATATACATATACATATATATACATATATATATATATATATACATATATATACATATATATACATATATGTATATACATATATATATATATATATATATATATATATATATATACATATATATATATATATATATATATATATATATATATATATATATATATATATATATATATATATATATATATATATATATATATATATAATGTTCAAGACATCTAGACTATTGCTATGTCCAAATGTGAACCCTTTTCCCTACACGGTGCCCCTTATAGTGCTCACGCCATTTTCTAAGGATGTCTGAATGTCGAATGTCCAGTGAAAATAAAGTAGTGCACTCAAAATTACCAACAATGCAATGAAAAGTACTGAGTATCAATGATCACTAGACAAATCAATATAAACCACAATATATTGCGGGCGGGAGCTCAAAGCGGCGCAAGTGACATGAATGTCAAAACTAAAGAAAAAAACTAGAGATAGTTTTATTTCCTTATTTGTTGGATAAATATGTAACAATGAAAGAATTTTTCTCATGAGTTTGGACTGGATTAGGAACGACATGCGGTGGTTGCTGTGGCGACAGTCAGTAGTCAGGTAATCTGCGATGAGGAGAAAATAGGCAGCTTTGTGTCTGAATCACCAACAGAATGAGTGCACTAAGTAGTGTAGCCATATGTAGTAAATGAAGGGTTAGGGACGAGCATGGACATTTGGACACAGCTCATGATAGCATTGTTATGCTTCCCATCATTCTGCCCAGTCCTGTGTTCAGTCAGATGCATGTTTGATCCATTCAGCATTTCCCTGAAGAATGCAAATTAAATGACTGTGTGATGAACTGTTCAGGCCTTATGTTTTTTTTCTAAATTACTACACGCTACAATACACTAACCAGCTTATACGTCATATCTAAAAGTACGACACAGTCAACGTATCACAGCAGTAAATATCTCAAAGAGAATGTGACACATAATTTTAGCAAAGGTAGTATATTTGCATTTTGTTCTCTTCAGCTAACTGGTCATCCGGTGGAGGTAAAGTTTAGGTAAACATGCTATCCTATATGGATTTAGACTTCATGGCTACAATTTACATAATCATGCAGTTACATAACAATAATGAGCTGACTTCACATTCATTGAGCTTATTTCATCTTCATTTTTGGAAGCAGGTCAAGTAAAAATTTGCAGCATGGGGAGGATATCTATGGGTTTGTGCAAATGCAGCATTGGAGCCCAAATCCATTTAGCCATTTAAAGATGTGTGAATAACACTGTTGTGTTGTCGCTCTCTGTATTGGAAAACGTGGTGTTCCTGCAGAGGACAGTATGCAAAATGAGAAACACTGACAAGTGACACACAATAATTTGGTATTCAAGTTAAGGAGAGGAAGCCTCGTTTTTCCCTGAGCCTTCGCCTGTTTTTATGTCACAATGATTTACAATAAAGCCCAGAAAGTCTTGGTATGTGGGCTGCAGCATCAACATAATCTGAATTCTACTGTACAGCACACACAACCCTGAGGTTATAAAAGACATGAAGGAATCCTGAGAACAGCTTCCCTTCATACTTGTGAAATGTAAAGCATAATGGTGTTACACATAAAACCCTTTACAGTCTGTTGACTCTACTTTTAGCTACAAAGGAGACCACTTATGAACTCCACTATTGGATACCTCAAACAAAAAGAAACACTTTTAGCTAGGATTAAAAAATCTTCTTTAATACTTGTGTAAAACTGACAAATCTCTACAGACCTTTTCTGCAAGTGAATTTATGAATCCCAAGATATATTTGTGAGTTTCTGTGTCTCAGTGGAGATTTGTGGAAGTGGCCAGTTTGAAGTAGTTTGCTCTAGTTGGAAGTTGTGTAATCCCAACCACTATATGTTGAAGAAGGGCTGATATAATGCAAACTGCTATTGGATGATCAACAAACAGCATCTGCTAGCATTAGCATTAGCGTTAGCATTAGCATTAGCTATGGTTCTCACACTCTGTTTAGTGACAGTTTAGTGGGAGATGAATATGTAACACAAACATATGATGAAACGTTGGTTAATTGTACAGTTCTGCCAGCCTGTATCTGCTTTCTACGTGTTTAGCTGTCATCTTTACATTTGTGCAGTAAAAGCTAAGTTGATGTCTGTTAGCACCGCTAACAGACATCAACCTTTTGGGATTTAAGGATGTTGACTTTTTCCTATAGAGTTGTTTCTACAGGATTTTGCTGCCAAATAATATATTCTCCTAAATAAAGCTTGTTACATACTCCATGAGAAGGCGGTGATGTCGGCTTTTATGTGCAATAAACAGGAACAGTCTTTGCTATGGGCAATGTGGGCGACTGCCCAGGGTGCAACCTTTTTGGCGGCGCACGAGCGCCCTAAAAAAAAAAGAAAAAAGTCAGCAGTTCTCCAAATAATACTGCACATTTTTACATCAAGTTAATAAGCGGTGGACGTGCTACTAACATGTCAACTTGCTGCTGAGTGTCATGTAGGCTTGTACAGGTTGTGTGTGTGTCAGAAGAAAAGGCAGGGGGGGGTAGACGGAAGGGGGATCAACTCGTAACTGCAGAGGTTGTGAGCAAGTTTGTCTCAGCATCCAAACTGCATCCAAATATGTATATTTACATTTCATTCATAAAATTAACACGTGTATAATGTTACAATCATTGCGTGAAAATGTTCAAAAAAAAGGGGGAAAAAAAGAAAAAGAAAACACGGATCTGCCTGCATCAACATGAGTTTTATCACATCACATGACATCAATCTTAGCTCTGGGTGTTTGACAGATGGAAAGGTGATAATGTTTAGTCGAGTCAAAGACGTGGTATGATGGGCAAAAGACCAAACAAACCACGAGGCGCCCAGTTCAGAAAGAGAAGGAAAGAAGAAAAACGCTCTAAAGATAACAGTATGTAGGTCCCTATGAGTGACGTTATTATACATGTAATGAAACACTATTTATTATCCTCTTGCTAATATGTTGCTAATTAGCCACAGAATATATTAGTTTGTGTTTGCAACACAACAAGTGCAAGTTCACATGTTAGTCTGGGAATTTGGTAAATAATAGTAGGTCGTGACTGGATTTTTTAATGCTATACATGGCTCCATGCTACCTTAAATAACTTTCATGTGACATCAGGATACGTTGACATGACATTTTGTAAGCTTTATGATGCTTTTTGAATAAGTTTTAGTGTGTAATGCTTAGCTAATAATAGGAGGTTAACAAACGATGATTTGTGCATTATTATGGTTTATTTTATTTGCATGTTAAGTATGCTCTAATTTACATATTGTATCTTAATTGCAAATCCAGGGGCACTTATGAAATATTTTAGAACAACACTCACTGGCCAAATATGTCCAGTATGTCACAGGAGTGTCTCCCTGGACTTTCCATCATCAGCATCAATCATACAAAAGATACATGAAGATGTGAATGATGATTTTGCATCATCGAAGGTCATAAAGTCAGGTTTTAGATTACACTTGCTCTTTCATGTGGTCAAGCACTGCCTGATGACCCAAAGACATTTTAATGCAAGTTGTAAATAGTTATAAACAACTTTTGCATTTAAAAATATATTTAATGGATGGTTCGCCCCGGGTGCAAAACTAGCCAGGCAATAAACCCTGTTGTTTCTTATTTAATGAGAAACTTCGTCCGCAGCAGGGTGGGTTTTGCACACGGTTGGGTCTGCGTGTTTTAATTCCACATGTTGTAAACATGTTCGTACTTTCTCACCCCCCCCCATCAGCTGTTTTCAGCAAAAATGAAAAAGCCGCAACTATCCGCTTCATGTTTGTCCATGTTAACCCCGCCCACCTCAAATCTCCCACCAATCACACGATACTTCTCAGAACTGCACGAGCAAAAAGTTCTTCAAGCCCGATGTGTGGAGAACTATCTTCTATCAAGTCCACGAGAACAAAATTACATCATTTTCTTCTCTGGACCTTGAGAGGAAGAAAAAAGTTCTCGCTTCTTGTGCAGGATGTAGCAGGCTAAAAAGTCCAAAAACTTTTCTACTGACTCATTATGGGGTAGCTTGGACTTTTTGGGAACTTAAATTTAAACCTGTGGACTTTAAAGACTAAAAGCAACTAAGTAAGAAATAAAAACTCACCCTCTCCTCTTCCTCTCTGAGGTCAGGCATGGTGCTGATACACAGCGTCACAGCAGTGATGGCAACAAATAACACCGACAGACACGCAAAGATCTTCCCAGGCAACCCAGAATGTGGGTTCTCCACCATGTCCCTCAGCCTCCGCATGCAGCCCCCGGCGAGAGTCTCCTCTGGTCCTCCCGGAGGCTGTTGGCTCTCCTCGCAGGACTGTGGCGAGGTGAGCTCGGCCTCCTCCTCCTCCAGCCTCTGCTGCTCCTTGTACTCTTCCTGTCGGAGGCGCAGCTTCCTGAGGCAGCACCACTCCAGGTTATTGTCCTCGACTCCCCAGTACAGCAGCTCCTCCTGGAAGGACAGGGCGCACATCTCCCTCAGAAGCCTCAGCTTCCCTGCTGCCAAGAAAGTCACAATGATGCGAAACGCAGATGGACTTCGGTCGAAGAAATACTCATTGCGGCTGCCGTCGTAGTCGTCGCAGACGTCCATGATCTCTGCTTCGTTGCTGCAGCTGTGCAGCTTGCCCAGTCGCGTCAGGGGGAACTCATCCAGCGTGGACCAGGGGATGTGATACTTGATGCCCCCTACATTTATGATAGCTGCCCTTTCAGCCAAGCCGATGTCATCTCCAGCTTGCGGATGGGGCTGAGGTTGGAGCAGGAGCTGGGCTCGCTTGTAGAACAAACCCTTCTTTGATGTGACCTCCTGTGGATTTTCCACACGGTTGAAGTGGAAGGGGGTGAACTGGTGCTCAGCGCTACCAGCTAGAAAGGCCACTTCCTGGTACATCCCTGAAGCACTACTGGGAGACCCAGTCCTGCGCGATGAGATGAGACGGGGTCGGGGCTTCACACGGTATGTAAAATGACCTGGAGCGGCTCACCCATTCAGCAACACAACACGTCCCTGTGGGGCAGAAAACACCAATTATTCTTCCACTCACATCACATATTTTGCACTTCTGGATGATGAAGACCAGGGCAGTATTCATCGTGGTATTAATTTTTATTAAAAAAAATTTTAAATTTGTGTGTTTTAAAAAAGTCGTGATTTTGTGTGTCAACAAGCGGGAATCTCCCGCGGTTAAAAGTGAAGGCTATGTGAAAGAGCATAAAACTGCGGTTTCCCCTTCATCCACTAGGGGCTGCATAACAGCGCGAATCCCCATAGACTCCCATGTTAAAAAGACCAACTTCACGGCAGAAATAAACATGTTTACCGACTGGTTCAAAAATCCATTTTCGGTTAATAGGTCAGGTTTACCTTCATGACAACTGTGGAGGGAGTGAATTTTTTTCTAACTCGCCCGTTTAAAAGTAATTTAATCTCGAAGTTCTGCATATTTAGGGGCGTGTCCTTTTGATTGACCGGTACCAATCTCCGGCTTCAAGAAAGAAGAACGTGGAACAACCACGGTTTTTAGTCGGTTAACAACGTGACTTAGCTTTAGCCCGCTTACCTTCATTAGCTGGTTAGCTCCTGTTATCTCGGGGTTAGCTCGGTTAGCTTTTAGCTACAGAAAGCTCGGAGTTCGCTCGATGTCAATCATCCACCATGACGCTCACAGCCCCCCTTTCAGCTCCACCTCTTTGCCCATATTTGTATTTTCCGGGCAAGACGACGCACATGACGCTGCCAACATGGCGACGGTAGGAACCGCCCACCGAGCTTCAATTCAGCTCTTCAGAAACCTATGGGTGACGTCACGGAGGCTCCGTCCATCTCTTAATACACAGTCTATGGTCATGAATGACTGAAGATGCTGGTTACAAGGTAAAACAAGGATTTAATTTTTACACTGATGTAGACTCGATCCTCTTCATCACAACAAAATCTTTAAAACTGTCACTGTCCCCTCCTCCAGATGCAAAAGGGTAAGTCATCGCCTTGCAGACATAGAAACCACCCTAACCGCCACAGATGTACAGATGTGAACTAGTTTGACTTTTAGACTTTTACAGAGAAAACATTGCTGCCAGCTCAGATCACAGCAGCAGCATTTCCAGCAGCAGGTCGCCACGAGCCAGCAAACAGGCCCACCGGCTCGGACTGATCCTTTTCAGGACCACCTTGGTCTTCCACAGCTGCTTTGTGAGTCTACACAGAATCACCGTCCATCTTGCCATTGGCTGCTGCGCCACTGTCTGACTTTCTCTCACTAAGTTATATCCAGCCATTTTCTTTTACTGCTCAGTCTGATTAAGGGTCGCGGAAAGCTGGAGCCTATCCCAGCAATGATTGGTCGAGAGGCAGGTACACCCTGGACAGGTCACCAGTCCATCACAGGGTCATTCAGCAGTTTCTACCTATCTATTCATGCCCCGCCCCCTCTCCGCCATTTATACTAAGCAATGAGGACGATCAGCTTTCAGAGCATTTTTATCATCATCATTTATTTTCATTTCATTCTTTTGGCTTTCTGTAATTTTCCTTGTTCGTCTCACCTCCATTTGTGTCCTTTTGTATTCAGCCTGTAAGTTTAGACTTTTCATGGACATTTTTTTTAGCCTTTTTTGTTCAAAGTAGGGCTGACTTGTCCTTTCTTTCCATCAGAGTTCACTAATCTAAGCAGACAATTTGCAGTCTGTAAACACAGTTGTGAATCTGACAATGGACAGAATGATGCACACCAAGAAGATGTTGCTCTGACATTTT
This sequence comes from Telmatherina bonti, assembly GCF_933228915.1. Classification (NCBI taxonomy): domain Eukaryota; kingdom Metazoa; phylum Chordata; class Actinopteri; order Atheriniformes; family Telmatherinidae; genus Telmatherina; species Telmatherina bonti. Next base: position 30,102,300 of record NC_136617.1, read on the forward strand.
CATAAAATTATGTCAAAGCCATTTAAACCAACATGATGACCATATAATGTGGCTTCTGTTCCCTAAAAGAATTGTGGCAAGTGGACTTTCTGATTGGCTGGTGACTAAAAAAGTTAATCTGGCGCCAAAGATAATTGTGTTCATCTCCGAGTGTGTATTTGTGTGTGTGTGTGTGTGTGTGTGAGGTTATTGGCCAACAAATTGTTAATACTACAATTCAAAATGTATCATATTTCATCTGATTCTCTGAGATCTCCACACACAAAATAAATTCATAAAAGGTTTCTTAATATCCGATTTTATGCAAATTCCCGTGTTTTCTTTTAAACAAATATCCATTTAACAATCAGCTGGAAAACATCTTTGTAGACCAAACCACAGCTCATGCTGGCTGACATGAGCCCGTGTTTCAGCTCTATTTGTACAACAAATAACACGGTGACATACGTTCAATGATTAATCAGCTTAGAAATGGTTTATCCATTTTTCATTTCCCACAGACACTAAATCCATTATTCAAAACAGACAAAAAAAAAAACCTATATTGTAAGAGTCCTGTAAGCACTGCGTATTGTATTTAAAAAAAACAAAAAAACCTATAAGATACACACCTGTAAAACAAATCCATTCAGTTGGATTCTCTTAACACGATCGTGCTGCTTTTAGTGTGCGGAATACGTAAACGTTGTTTTCAGGTACAAAAACGTCTCAGGAGCCTCTACAAAAGAAAACAAATGGAAACAAAATGAACAAATAAGAAGAGATGAAGAAGTGAAAGCTCTTGTAAAGTGATTTTCCCCTCATACATATTTAACAGCAACGCCACGGCCACGTTATTCAGGGATAAAACTCGTACACCGTGGTCTCCTGTAATTGGAACATTACCTTTGATCTAATAAAACCTTCATAAACAGGATGTGAAAGACACTTTTATATTACGTCAGTTTTACACGTCTGACTCCTCCAAAACAGCTTTAGTCTTACAGTAAAACATTGGGAAAGCCATCTTCTGGCTTTAGTCAACATGGTTACGGACAAACACAGTCCAGATAGGAGCAGAAAAGGACCATCAATGGCAGAACTGGACTGGATGTAAGAAGGCTCGGCACATCATCGCAACAAATTAACACTGGGACCCCACAAGCTCTCCTCAAGAGACCGTTCTTTCTCTGTGAGGCCAATCATTTCCAAGCAGGTCACTCTCCCCGGGGGAGAGCAGAGAGCAGCACCTCGACAGCAACTCGGCAAAGTGCTTCTGACAGGAGGAGTTTATTGTGCATGGCACTGAACCTTGGGATGGCTTCAAAGCAAAGAGAGAATAAATTAAATCTATACAGGAGGCACTCGAACTACAGAGGGATGAAATGTCATGGAAGGCCTAATGGGTCAGAGAAATCTGACAAGTGTGACCAAATAAATGGAAATGTAAAGTGTTTGCAGAAAGACGACTTGGTTTTGTGTAAAATTAGCATGAAAAATGAGGAAACGAGGATGAGCAGCAGAGCTGAGTATGAAGGTTGGGTCCATGAAAGATCAGCTTGTTCCACTGATGACTTTTGACGTTTTTTATTCGATAATTATATCTGAAAAAACAAACATTTTGGTAATTCAACCATTTATTCCTGTTAAAGAATAATCCACCTGCTACTGAAGCCACCATTTGTTAAATAACAAAACTGTTAAATGGTTTTCTCACACTCCAATCATCTCATCCAATGAATAAACTAAGAAAGAGTCAATCGTAGCTGTTTGGAACTGGTGGAGCAGCTTTTTGGAAATCTTTAATGAGCACAACCCACATACTCAACTCTGCTGCTCATCCCACACATGCATGTGGCTCCTACAATACAAAATTTATTGATGAGAAGCATTGTTACAAAGGAATGGCCAAATAGACACAAGTTTTCATCTCTATGTGGTAAATTTAGTAACTTTTGTTCTAATTAAAGGTGATTGTGACTTTAGAGAAATGCAGGTTTACCCATAAAAACCCAACCCATGAAAAATGATCAGATGTGTCCAATTTTTTTAATATGAAGTCTTTATTTGTTCCTTTAACAAAATGTAAAATAAAAAAGTATCAACATTTTTTAGAGACATTGGCCATTTATTTCCATGTAACCATCACAAATTTTTTATTGTATAATCTTTTGCTTTCTGGTGTTCATTAAGGAGCAAAAGACAAAAATCAGATTGTGCTTAGTAGGAATTTCAGCAAATGTCTAAGAAACTGTGTGTGTATCATACATGTCACTTTGGGTTCTGATAGGTAAATGTGAAAAATGTGGATGTGGTTTGTCTTAAAACCCATCAGAAAAGGGGGAAATATCTATTAAAGCCACAATGCAGTCCCAACAAGCTGTTTGAAAACAGAAATCAGAAGCAGGACACTGATCAACAACATTAAAACCACTGACAGATGATGTGAATAATCCTTAAACCGTCTTACCAAGTCAATGAATGAACAAACGAAGAAAAGAATAAATGAATTTCTTAAAGTATCACGCAGGATTGTTATAATTTATTCATTCATTTTTCTGAACTGCTTATTCCAGTTCAGGGTCGCAGGGAAGCTGGAGCCTATCTCAGGCTTTGGGTGACAGGCAGGGTACACCCTGGACAGCTTGCCAGTCCATTGCAGGGCCACACAGAGAGATGAACAACCACTCACACTCACTCCTAAGGGCAATTTAGAGCAACCAACCATTAACCTAACATGCATGTCTTTGGGTGGTGGAAGCTGGAGTACCCAGAGAGAACCCATGCATACACGGGGAGAACATGTAAACCCCTCCCCAGCCAAGGATTGAACCAGTGACCTTCTGGCTGTGAGGCCACAGTGCTAACCACTATGCCACCATGCAGCCGGTGTTATAATTTATAGTAAAAAGAAAAAATATATCAGTGATTTCACTTAAATCATCCCCAAAATGCACTGCAAATTCCACCATGTTGAACAAAATCACATTTCACAACAACTAGTTCAAAGTTACTTAATTATAATTATTTTATCATTTTAAATTCTGAATTCAGTCCTAAATTAATCAAGTTTGCATTTAATCTGCGTTATTTTTGAGCTGCACTGAATTCACCTCCTCATGCCCTCATGGCACTATGTGTCGGCGTCCTGGTGAGAAAAGAAGGCCAGTCGTTTTAAAATGTCCGTCTGTCTTTGGTTGGAAATCTGCTGCTTTTCAGTTTTACCCTTCAGGCGCAGCTTTTCACTTATGATTAATTACTCTCAGATTTTTCCTGAGATAGTTTAGATGAGTTTGCACAGTTTGCCTGCTTTAAATGGGGTCTTGATGGAGCTCCCATCCAGACCATTTTCGCAGGACTGGTGAATCTCATTTTCAAGTAAATCTAATCTTTTTTAGAAAATATAAATGTAATTTGTGTTGACATGTTTATCTGAGTAAAGCTTAAATAAATGCCTGTTCTGATGTCAAGCTTGGGTGCCAGAAAGGTGCCCAAAGTACAGAAGGCCCATCTGTCCCAGGTTTACATCCTAGCCTGCAGACTCTGGTCCAAACAGGCTGCAGGTACTGGATGTGTCCTGAGAAACACACCTGGTTCAAATGAATGAAGCGTAAACAGGCTTGTGTAGATCTTAGCAGCAAGCTGTTGGAGATCCATCGGAGGTGAGTTTCAACAGGGAAACTTTGGATACCTGCAGGACACCAGTCCTCCAGAACCGGACCGGCTGATCCCTGCTGCATACCATCAGCTCGTTTCTTGTCAAGTGAAGGTCAATGATGCTGAAATGTCTTCTTAAAAAAGAGGCGGAAAAGATTCCAAGGCAAGAAAACAGCTCTGCAACACCCTGACCAACAGATCTTAGATCGGCTGACGTGGGACGCTGATTGTTGAAGCAGCTTGTTGGTGGAATTCTTTCCTATTCTTGCTGTTCGCACAGTTTCTGCTGCTCAACAGTCTGGAGTCTCTATTGGCGTATTTAAGGCAGTGACTTACGGTCAGGGAGGCAGTGCCTCACCTGTCATGAATTTGAAAAATGAAAAAAGTACATACAATAAATATTAATATTTTCCACTAATCTGTAGGGGTTGGAAAATCGAATCGAAAAATTGAAAATTGGGATTCTTTTGTTTCACAATTTTAAAATTGATTCTTTTTTGTTGAAAAATCTTTTTTTTTTTTTTAATTCAATTAAATAAAATGAATCCACTATAATAGTTTTGTAATATTTATTGGTTTTATTGATATTTTTACTTGTCTTCTTTGGTATTATAGCTGCAGAATGATGGTCTGGCTACTGTGTTGTTTTTTCAAACTGAAATCAAGAAAAATTACTAGCAAAAAAAGTTTTATCATTTTTTTTGTTTGTTTTTAATCCATAAAAATCAGCAAAATCGAAGAACTTTGAGAATAGCAATTTAAATAGAATCGGCACCCAAAAAAATCGGAATCGAATCGAATCGGGACAAAAGCATATCGTCACAGCTACTAATCTGTATCTAAAATATATTTTCAATATTACTACATACATTCATTCATTTTCTGAACCGCTTAATCCAATTCAGGGTCGCAGAGAAGCTGGAGCCTATCCCAGCTGGCTTTGGGCGACAGGCAGGGTACCCTGGATAGCTCACCAGTCCATTGCAGGGCCTACTACATACATATTTCTGACATTTTATCACAAAAAAATTGCCAAATTTGAGTTATCCCCAATAACAGAAACCCTGGATGAGGCAGTGGCGAGCGGTGCCTCACGTCTGATGGCACAATCCAATACAAACTGGGTAGCATGATGCGTGCCCGTTTCTGTTCCTCAGCCTATTGTCAATATGAACTTTACATAAATATTAGTTATACACCATGACTTTCTACAGTCTGTGTAATGTCTTTTATGTATGTGTGAGAGAGTTATCCTTGCTGATCGTACAATAAAGTGCAAAGAAAAGTCAGCCGGTGAGGCACGCAGTACTCTGCCTCACCTCAAGGGGGCGTACGCTGCAGCAGCTTCAGCACAGGCAACTAAAAAGCTATTTAATACTCTGTCTGATCCACCTCATTATGGAGAATTATATTTCAACACTAAAAAATTTCTCAAAACTTGATTTACAGTCCAAACAGAAGGTGATACGTGATGGAAGACCAACGCCGGAGCTAAAAAGCTTGCTTCAAACTGCGGGGCTGAAGAGTCGTTCTTTTAAAACTGAGTGATACAAGCGAAAAGACTGGCTGTGGCAAGGTGTTTTTTTTTTTCCAGTTCTTACAATTGTAAAGCTGACACCAGCCTTAAACCTCACTGCACATCACTGATTTTAGGCCTTGCGATGCGAACAGATTTTAAATGGGAGACAGGTTTTGTTTCATTCTGCTTACTTGGTTGGCAGCGTATGTTGCTCCACACCCTGCATGTACTCCTCATCACCAACGATGCCTTCAGATGTGGAAGTTGCCCGTACCATAGACACTCTTTTACAAAACATTTAGCATTGCCTCAATTTTTAATCAAATCAAAAATACTGATGCAAGAATTTGTCGGTGACGTGTGAGTTTAGCCATATCTGTATCTTATCCATCATCATTGAGGGGAGTTGAGCATTTACACCGAGGAACTGATCTTCATTTTCATTTTTTGCCAACACAGCTGTGAGGTTTGGCTTATCGCGAACAGTGGCTTTGATACAACTCCTGGTAGAAACAAAAACAAATAAAAAACAATCCAAACTGAAACTTCTTTTTCTGCATCAGAGATGCAACCCGAAGCTCGGAACGCGTTTTCCAAGCAGCGCTGTCCTTCTGCCACCAGTTGCTCATGCAAACAAAATTTACATGACTCTTTGCATAAATCAGCCGCCCCACGCATCACTGAAACATCCGTCTTCACAAATCCACTTAATCTTCATGTTTGTTTGAGCCCCTGGGCAGACATTTGTTTGGTAGAATCAGATTTCCATGACACTGAACTATCACCTGACTGTTAAATCCAACAGATTTTTCCTGACAGACTTCACTAAAAGATATGAGAACAATTACACAATCGCCTCCAACAATCAGTGGTGACGAATTGATTTCATAACCTAGAGTGACGTGAAATATCTCTTTAAAACCACAACAATTACTAAAGGAGTACTTCTCAAAAAATACTTGCACATGTACAGCTGTGATGGGAAGAGATGGAGAGAGCCTATTAGATCATGAGTGATGGGGGGCCGCTGGTTTTGTCCACAGAGGTTTCGTCTCCCCGCAGAGAGGAGCTGTATTATTGATTCAATATCCAATGTTCATGACTGAAAATGGAAAAGAATCGTGCCCTGCTTTCTGTTGTATGAATTATAAATGTACTAAATGGGTTGACTGTCTTTAACCCAAAGCCCATTATTAACAGATTCTAAAAGCGTATAAATACACGGGCACGGACGCCCTGTTCAGTGTTGGCTTTGCCTTTGGCTGAATAGACGGGGACGTGGAGCGAAGCCAGTAATGTTTCTGAGAGGATCAGACCCTCCAACACCAATCACAGCCAAGTTTAAAGGTGTTTTTTCACAGTGTTGAAGCAGTATGGACGGCTTCTGATAGGAACACAGCCAATGATGGGCATGGACTCATTCAAATGTGCAGGATCTTTAGCAAAGCAGCTGTTGAGTCATTTTAAAGAAAGAAAACAGCAGATTAGTGGACCCTCTTAGTTTCACTGGACAGGTTTCAGGCTCTACTGTCAGGCAGAGAAAGAAAAGGTGATGCAACAGTAAAGGATATGCAATTTGTCTGTTAAAGTAACACTTTTAATGCCTGCTTTTTATCCTCAAAATGCATTTTGTGCAATAAAACTGCTCATAAAAGGTGTCGCATTTTCCACAGCTCTGAATAAAAAAGGACCAGACTACCAAAGTTTGGACTCCATGAGTCCACGGAGAAAAAACTCTCATCATCTGCTTTCCTTCAGCTACATTCATCCTAATAAAGTTACTACAAATGTAAATGTTCCTGATGAGTAACAGTGGAAAATGGGATTTCACCAAGACACCTTTGAAATGATCCAGTTTGACAACAAAGTGTTTCTGAGGCTTTTTTATATCACTATGGTTGGAAACAAAAGGAAACAGAGGGTAAAGGCGTAACGCTATGTGTAACATATTTTTCTATATAGAACAGAGACGTGCTTTGCACATGCTTCCTCCTCTGGTTAGCAAACGTCATGGCTAGCAACTGGTTTACGGAGAAACCACAGCTTGAAGAGCCTCTTCTGTTGTTAAGATCTCCTCTTTGGCAGCACTTCGGCTTCCCAGTACAAACTGTAAACCCACAAAGAGAACCGGATAAGATAAGGGCAGTCTGTTGGTCATGCAGAGATGGATGTTACTGGTCCAGAAAGTAAAAGTCCTGTCCGGCTGCTGTTACAACTAGTCAGTAAACCAGCTGAATTTAATCAGCTCAGTTCCGCTGCAACGTGGACGAGCCTGTTAGTGAAAACACCTGTTCTAAATGGACAGGTAGATCCAAAGACATGGAGGATTACTATTTTATGGCACCTGGATTATTCACCTCTGCGGTCATGTGCTGAGCTGTGTTCAAGACAAGCGGCAACCTTCGGCGGTAAAAAGTGAAGCCTATTAGTGAAGTGCAAAAAATTACAGTTCCCCCCTCATCCACTAGGGTCTGCAAAACAGAACAAATCCCCACAGACTCCCATGTTGAAAAGACCAACTTCACAGCAGAAATAAACAAGTTTACAGCCTGGTTCAAAAATCCATTTTCAGTTTAATAGGTCAAGTTTACCTTTTTTTTTTTAACTCGCCCGTTTAAAAGTAATCTAATCTTGAAGTTTGACATATTTGGGGGCGTGTCCTTTTGATTGACAGGTACCCGATCTCCCCCTTCAAGTAAGAAGAACGTAGAACAACCGCAGTTTTTAGCCGGTGACCAACGTGACTTAGCTTTAGCCCGCTTACCTCCATTAGCTGGTTAGCTCCTGTTATATCCAGGTTAGCTCGGTTAGCTCTTAGCTACAGAAAGCTCGGAGTTCGTTATATGTCAATCATCCACCATGACGATCACAGCTGCCCTCTCAGCTCCACCTCTTTGCCCATATTTATATTTTCCGGGCAAGACGACACGCATGTCCCTGCCAAGATGGCGATGGTAGGAACCGCCCACCGAGCTTCAATTCAGCTCTTCAGAAATCTATATGTGACATCACGGAGGCTCCGTCCATCTTTTCATATACAGTCTATGGTTCAAGATATAGGTCTCCTATAGCCCCGCCCCCTTCACATGGACAAAAATGCGCTTTTGCTGAAACTGTCTTCAATTCCAAAATTATGATAGGAAACACAAAACCTTCAAACTGGTCCTGTTTTAAAGTGTCGTAACGAAGGACTTTCCTGTATTTATAGGTTTAAAAAGTAAATAAAACGTGTAAAATGGTGGAAGAATTTTCTCTTGGAATCTGAAAATGTGCTCAAACATTAAAGTCTTGCTAATCTCGTTGCTAATCTTTCACAGCTAACATGCAATTTATGTTTTAATTTTAAAATAAAAAAGTTCAAATGTGGAATAAATTTATCTTTGTCTTTTTTTTCTCATGAAACATCCGTCATCCTCACAATATGCATGTTCAGATACTGACTATTGAAACAGAGGACACGTCTCTCTCTTTATTCCATATTTCTATTTAAGAATCTTATATTGGAGAATTTTCTGCAAGCAGTTTTTTAGATTGGTTTTTGTTTCCATATAAACGTCATTGGACATGTTGATGTTTACACCAAAGTTCAGTAGTTTTATGTTTTGCATTTGTTCCCTTTCTGTACTAAAAAAGAACCAAGCCGTGAGCTCAGACAAAGCAGATCCGATGCATTCAGAGACGTCATATGTCTACATTTTTACTGCCATAGTTTTATTTTTATTACCTCCGCCAAGGAGGTTATGTTTGTTTGCCGGAGTTTGTTTGTTTGTTTGTCTGTTAGCAACATTACATAAGACGTTTTGGATGGATTTTGATGAAATTTTCAGGATATGTTGGAGGTCTCACAAGGAACAAATGATTACATTTTGGTGGAGATCCGGAAGAGATCCTGGATTCTGAATCACTTTGAAGTTATGTTGGGTGTTTATCACAATATGCTTGGCGGAGGTCTGCGCCCTCCGAGTGCTTTTCTAGTTTAACCTGTTTATTGCTGATAAACTGAGCATTTTGTGACAATGCACTGGTGATGCTGAACTGGTTTATCTGTGTTCACTATTGAAGCATTTTTAAAGTCTGTGTTTACAATTCAACAATGATTCTTTGCACAGGTTTGATATTTCCAGTCACAGATGAGTCAATTCGTCATCCACCTAAAGAAATGATATGTCATCTAAATTGTTTTGATGGGTTTCTTCTTTTTTATATATCATTTTTAGGCCTTATTTGAAAATTTGATGACATTTTAGATGCAGAAACAGAAAACGCGCTCAAAACGATTCTGCTTTCACTGTATTTGAGCACTTTTTACTTCCACATGTGACTGGATGTCAACCACATTTTACACCGACTGAGAGCAGAATGAATGACACGGATCCAACGTGTGCCGTCACACCGCCGCTCTGCTGCAGGCAGGTTTAGTGGTTTCCTGCTGCTCTGCCCCGCCGGCGTTGTTTAGACTCCTGTTTGCAAACTCACATCATAACAAAAGTAAAGAGCGGTAAACTGGATCAGGACGATCCAGTTTACCGTCCAGCATCTCCGCAGTGCTGAGTCTCATATTCAGGTTTGTGCTTATATTAAGCAGAAAAGTATGACGCCTCATGCAATGTTGCACGTAAACACAAAACACACCAACAAACAGGTTCACACACTATTGAAAGGCATGTTTTTGCATCATCTCCACTGCGACCACTCATCTCCTCTCCTCTACGGTTCTCTTTCTGCTCGACCAGAACTCTTGTCCTTCATTTCGCGCCATGTCCGTCCTGCACGGTGTGCTTCTCCTCCTTGTTTGGTCTCCGTGGACCCTCCTGCTGGTATCACAGAGCAGAGCTACATGCTTCTGCTGTTCTTCATCCATCCAAGTTGCCTGCAGTGTTTATTATTCTATTCTTTCCATTTTTATTTCTCTTTAATGTTCCGTTCTCCTATCTGGTTAGAGATGGAAGTCCCTGCCTCGTGCTTTGTCTGTGCTGGTTTTGTGATGGACCAGTATCCCGTACATCACCTCCTGGTTTAGGTTCCAGCAGAAGCCAAACTGGCATAAACAGGTAGGAAACTGGGTAGATGTAGACTTGTTAGCTGCCTCTTAAGGCCAGATGGATTAAGACAGGTTTGACACCTGTCCTCCAGTCCTCAAGTGCCAGTATCCTGCAGGTTTTTGTTGTCTCCCTGCTCCAACACATCTGGCCAAAATGAATGAACATGATGGCAAGAAGCTCCTACATCCATTAGATTTGAATCAGGTGTGTTTCTTAAAGGATACAACAAAAACCTGCTGGAGTTTCACACCCCTGGAATAAGGGATGGATGACCTAAAACAATAAAAATCTGATTTAAGGTATAGTCAGTGATCTCACATTGATCAAAAGAAACGTAATTAAAACCAAAATCGGATCAGGAATGCCATATTGATCTAGTCTGATATAACTATTGTTTCATGAGACATTAGTTATTATCTTTCACATCTTTTAATGCACAGCTGAGATTCCACAAGTCAGCTTTCCGGGAAAAGTTGATCCTCTCTCACCGGCGTCCCACCATTACCACCATTCAGACAATCTGATAGAACATTTAACCTGCACAGTCTGTCAATCAGCTGATCTGAAGAGTCGAGTCAGGGAGGAGGGGATGATAGGTCGCATAAAGGGCTGCAAGGCACGAGGCTGAAAGCAGAGAATGATATGTGTATCTGTGCTGTTATTAGGATGGAGACGGAGCGTTGAGATCACAGCGGAGGACAAAGAGGAACAAAAGCCTGCTTGCAAACACATGAAAAGTATCCTCATTATGTTCCTCTGCAAAAACATTGTAATAGAGCAGCAGTTTTCTGTCTTCTTAGCTGCTGTTTACTCCTCCTCCGATATAATTTACAACCCCTTGCTCTGGAAATCACTGGCGACTGAGTGAAAACCCTTTCATCCACTCATGACTTCACTCCTTCACTCAGCACCAGCAGGAAAATGTAACTGTGCTGACAATGCTGGAACCTGGAGGAAGCTGCACATCACAACTTCACCACGAATCTGATCAGCACTCCTGGGAACTGCAGACAAGCACTAACAGTGATGATTTAATGTGCCTGAAATGTGAAGGCAAACAAGAGTGTAGTGCTCCAAATAGGATTAGTGTAATACTAGAGCGGAGGGACACCTCTGGAGGTCCCCAATGGATTAAAAACATAATGGGAAGACATGATGACAGCACTATGTGGAACAACTATCCCACTTCATTACACCCCCCAAGGGGAACCAACGGGACACATTGCTGTGACAAAAATGAAGTTTGCCACGTTGATGACGTAAAAAAACGCGACGCAAGCAGGATGTGTGCGCGTGTTATCTCACCTTTTTTTTTTTTTTTTTTAATTATTACTCCATTATAGCAATAATTTTTAAAAAAAATGTGAATAAAAAAAGGCTGAGACTTACCAGGCGTGTTGATGCGCGTGCGTCCATCTGTTTCGGCTTGCTCGCACCATCGCGCGCCTCGGTGAGCAACATGCCTTCAAGTTTTCCTCACACACACTGTGGGACATTTTTATTCAAATGCAAGAATTAGGAAAAAATGTCATCCCTCTTTCTCTCCGCGACTTTCAGCTCTTTCTAAAGTCTCTTTGTCAAAACGCTCGCGCGGAAAAGCTCGCTTTAAAAACCGATCATCTGTCTGCAGAAGACGCCAAAGAGGTGGAAATGTTCCTCCGCATGCGCGTGAGCCCTTCTGCCTCCATCGTGTCGGATGTTGGGGATGCGTGTGTGTGTGTGTGTGTGTGTGTGTGTGTGTGTGTGTGTGTGTGTGTGTGAAAGAGAGCAGGTGGGAGGCTGCAGGACTCCGCTTGGACTGTTCAGGTGCGTCCGGAGCTGCGCGCTCCGCCGGTGCGCGCTGCGCTCTGACAAGCCGCGCGCCGCTTCAGCGCAGTTTCACCGCGTCAGGGAGGAGTGTCTGTCACCCATTTCTTCTGTCTGATACATGATAAGCCTAATGTCGTATGTGTTTAGTCATTTTTCTTCATTTTTAACGCGTGACGAGCAGCAAACACGTGACTGATGCTTTTCTAAGTTGATTTTCAGTCATTTAAACTGGAAGACAAAAATAATTTATGGTAATATGTTAAGTTACAGAAACCCAGGAAGAGTCCCCACCTCTCAGTCCAGCCTTTAATTTTGCCAGTAATGGGTGACATGCACTGTATTTGCATTGTGGTCTAAACCAGCCTATTAAGTGTCAGACACACCCAGCTGATCCAGGATGGTGACTCTGTCCTCCACCAGCTGCCTTTACTGGCTGGAGTGTCTCTGAAACACAAACCAGTGTGCTCAGAACAAGAGATGATAACTGTGGGAGCCTGACTGATGTTAAATGATGAGTAGAAGGTCTGCTAACAGCTCCTGGTTAAAGCTGCCAGTGTGCTGACATCTCACCGACTCGGCTGGTTTTCAGTAGCAGCGGCTTCTCAGGGTCAGAATAAACGATTCAAACACAAAGCTCTTGTTTGCTTGTTTTCAAGGACAGTTGTTTGGAGAAACTGCCCTTCAGCATGTGGCTGTGAACTCTGACCTGCTTCTGCTAAAGCAGAGGAGGGAGGGGGGGATACATCTTGTTAAAGTTACCTGGAGGCATTTTACAACCTAATTATTATGGAATAATATGGATATTTCTATTGTTGGTCAGTCCATCATACACAGTAACCGCACATCAATCTCAGGGGGGGTTGCAGGTGAATACATTACAAAGAAGGAGGAAAAATAAACCCTAGCTTCCTCTTTTGCTCCTGCCTTGAAGAGTAGACGTGACTTTTTTGGGCCTTTCATAACTATTCAGTGACTAATATGTAACAAGGGTCTTTACATTTACATTTGTTTACCTGCACAAAATTTCAAGTTACGCTTACAACAACCCTGTTTACGGAGCTGTGCTTTAATTCATGGGGAGGCCAAGGTATGTGTGGTTATTTCTATAACCATTTCTATAACCACACATACATACATTTCTATATTTTCTATAACCCCCCCAAAGGCCAAACAGTCCTCCCAGTTACCAACCCCGTGCCAGTATGTATATTTACAGCTAATATGACTATCTGTTTCATCAGGGGAGATACCTTATTTAGAAAATTTGACTGTGGAAACACAACCTTAGACCACAAGATGAAGCAGTGGAGAAAGTTTTTCATGGTTCACTCAGTGACGGCAAGTTTCAGGTCCTTTAGCTGCAAAATGAGCCCCGATCATCAGCCCTCCACCACCGTGCTGCACAGAAAATAGTTATCTTGCATGATTCTGTCCAAAAGAAAGCAAGTAGGCAGAACCACAAGACTACAACCAAAACTTTACTATGGACTGTAGACAGAAACGTTACATGATTGGATTTAGTTTTTGTCCAGCAAGTTACGGGACTCATACCTGTGATTCCCTTCATAGTGGCCATGGCTGCAGGGGTACCTTTCATGCTTTGGTCTGTAACGGTGCCCCTGATACTGTGGTCTGATCGACTCCTGGTGCAGATGGCTCCTGCGATGGTGTTCCTTATTTCATCTGTGCTCAGCAATAAATAACTAAGTAGGTGCATGCGTCATGTTTAAGAGTACTGTTGAAATTGATGTTGTTTGGGTGTGTGTATGAGTGTGTATGTGTCTGAATGTGAGAAGGGAGGGGCTGATGGATTTTCTTTGTTTTGTTTCCTTTGTGTTGCATTTTATTGTAGGAAAAGTGCTTTATAAATAAAGTTTGATTTGATTTTGATTCATGTAACTTGAGCTGCTGTTGGGGATCCGAGCATCTCTTACATGTTCTGTCTCCTGCCAAAAGTAGCGACTGAGACCTGGACAGACTCAGAAGTAGCTTTTGGGCTTTTTTTTTTGCAGTATCTCTGAGCATTTCACAGCCTGATCTTGAACTGGAATTACTGGGACGTCCATTCCTTGTGAGAATTACCACAGCTTTAAATCTTTTCCTCGTGTCAATGATCTTTCTTTCTATGGTGATGATATCCTAACTGTTTGCAAAGGTCTTCAGAGCAAGAAACAGCTAAAACTTGATCTTTTAGCAAGGTGTTCACACTGATATTGATCACTTAATCAAGTGCATTGATCTGCAACACCTGGCTGCAACTGGTGATCTTAATTCCTTCGGCGTTATTAAAAACTGCTTCTGTATTTTAGTTTAGTTTTTGTTGTTTTTTTTTTTAAATATGTCCTCCCTTGCTGTAAAATCCGTATTTGACAATAATTTAGAAGTCCTCACAGGATTGTAAATATACTTAAATTTGGGTCAATTGATCATCTTCATGGCCTTTTCCAGCTGGACAAGTCTTGATGGACATGTGTCATGTGATAAAGCAGTACTATACAAGTTTCTGCATGAGACCTAAAACCTCTGAGCTTCTGATTGGTTGGCTTTGATGGCACTCTGACATTCTGGAGCAGTTTTTCCCCTGCAGCAAAAAGCTTTATTTCCCAGAGCATCACATGATAGCTGCATGTCGCCAGCCCTAACCATAACCCTAACCCTATGTGGTTCATCAGGACCAAAAGCTCACGCCATACAAACAGTTTCTTTCCTTCTGCAATCACATTTACCAACACCAACCCCCTCATGATTCTGACACTAGTGGCCCAGTGGCCCACGGTGGTTTTGTCTGTGGTGGTCCCACTTAGTTCCTGCAGGGTTCTGCCAAGGGAAATGGGTGGTTCTTGGGGCTGCAGGGTACTGGCTCTCCTTGCGGCATGCTTGTCATCATCCTGTGCTGCTCATGGTGCTGAGGGACTCCTGTTGGAGCCTCCTGTGCTCTGGGCCGGGTGGGTGCACAGCTCTACCTTGTCCTGTGCTCTGTGGGCCTGCCGGACCCTTCGGCCTTGGGCTCCTCCCTGCCTTCCTTCAGTGTGTTTGGGTTAGCCATGGTCCCGGTCCCCTAGCGAGCTCATGGTTCAGTTGCACACTGAGGTGCTCCTTTCTCCATCTGCTTTGGGCTGGTTGCTACTCATGTTTGTGCGTCTACTCGTCTCTTTCCTCAGACACTTTTCATGTTCATCAATGGCATGCTATGCTATGGTGATGATTTTTTTTTCTTCTTTCAGTGAGTATCGCTAACAAAATCAATAACCATTTATTGGTGCATTATGGCCCTGCGATGGACTGGCGAGCTGTCCAGGGTGTACCCTGCCTTCCGCCCAAAGCCAGCTGGGATAGGCTCCAACTTCCCCGCGACCCTGAATTGGAAGAAGCGGTTTAGAAAATGAATGAATGAATGGTGCGTATTGTTTTCTTCTAAAAAAAGGGGCAGATATTACAAGAAATTTTCTTTTTTCTGCTCCTTTTTGAGCACGGTGCTCTGTTTATTTTGCTTTTTTTTTTCGTACCGTAAAGTCTTGTTTTACTTTTGTATGATCATGTGAGAAATAAAAATAACAATATAATAATATAATAATAGAACATCATGCTTTTTCATGGAGATTATACAACGCTGACTGTTTGCTTCATGTCTAGACGCAGCAGCAGGTTTAAATGTGCCTTTTCTTATATTTTCCTATATTCTTTATGCATTTCTCTTTACAGTATTGAAATAGTTTATAATGTTTTGTGAATCCTGTTGTGATTTTGGAAGCCTAGTCAATTTTCCTTCCATGTTTCATTTCAGTCTTTTTGTCTCTTTACCCCTCTTCTTTTAACCCCTCTGTTTCCACTGTCACATTTGGCATCAATATATCAGCAGAGGTGGCAATCCCTGGTCCAGAAAGTAGAAGTCCTGCCATGTTTTTGGATCTATCTGTACATTTAGAACAGGTGTTTTCACTAACAGGCTCGTTTACCTGGCAAATAAACTCTGCTCATTAAATTCAGCTCGTTTGGTGACTGGTTGGAACAGCAGCCGGACAGGACTTTTACTTTCTGGACCAGGAATTGCCACTTCTGTATATCACTGAATATACTGAGCAAATAAACAAGAATATCAAATCAAACAATAAAAAGGGTTTAAAATATTGGGATCAGCCAGAGCCAGGATCTTTGCTTTCATCAGAGGCCCCAAAGTGCAAAATTCTACAAAGTTAAGTAGTGCAACTTTAATTTTATGGACATATTGAATGTTGTGTCCTTTTTAATTAAAAAAAGGCTTGAAAAATTACATTTAGAAAGTGGCAGTATGTTTGAGAGAAGAATTAAATGCTCTTCTCTAGCGATAGCGGTCGATACCTGCTGGTGTGTAACTCTAAGTAGCAGCTCTAAGTAGGGTCCATCCATCTATTCCTCCAGCTATAGTTCTTGGCTCAGTATTAAAGATTCAGACTGGGAATCAGTGTTTGTGTTTCAGCCCATTTTTAACCTTGACTACATCTCTGACATCTACTACTGGACTCCAGGTATGCTGCAGCTCTGGAATATGGTGATACTGGAGGAGGATGAAACTGATTTGGCCTCAAATTAAGATTTTCTCAGGTCTATAACAGATAATTTGCACATTTTCTTCTCTGTGAGTTTTTCTGACCCTGTTGAATAAATCTGACTGCTTTGTCACATATCAATGACTATGTCAATGTCAAAAGTGTTGCTCTCATCTGAAAGGCATTTCATGAGGTGTTAATCACTTTGGGCACATACTTATCACTCAAACACATATCCAATTAATCTAATAAGCATAAAGATTTATATAGTTTGGAGTTAGAAAACACACATTATGCTCTCTTTCCTGCATAGAAGTGTTGTGTAACACTTCATTTCACTGGGACGTGAAAAGGTACAGAAAAGCCTACAATCCCCATAATGCAACAAAGTGCAACTTCATGCAATAACTTGTGGTTATATCCCTGTTGAATGACTCACCAGTCTTATGAAGTCAATATCAGTACTTCAGAAAAGCAGCTCTCGTGATTTCACAAGCAGAGTGGTGAATCGACATTTTTCTATTAAAATTCATGTGGAATTTGCTTTTTAAACTCCACTGAACTCCCAGCTTGCCTTCCATCCGAGCTCATCTCTTCAATCATGTCGCACCAACAGGGGAGATTATGGCATGAAAAGACACAATGATACATGGAGTCATTAGACAAAGTCAAATGTAAAGCACCTGCAGCCTGATGTGTTGGGTAGCGTGGAACTCGGGGATTGGGAGTGGGATGACTGTGTTGTTTTTACATTGATCATCTTTGTCTTCTGAGTGAACTTCTTACATTACCCATCGGGGGTATCCACTCATTAACCCTACAGCACAATGTGACAGTAGAAATGGAGCAGTAAACATATTGAAGGAGATTTTGCAGAAGAAAAGGCAATTAAGATTTTATGGCCATAATAGTTTGAAATTAAACCTAATTGGATTATTTTAATGGGCTGAGTACAGTTAGATAGTTTTAAAGCTGAAAAGATCCAAATTTCTCTTTATTTGCTTCTAATTTTAAGTAGATGTGCTCTTTTTATTTCCTTCTGATTCTGGGAAGAGATCCTCATGAGTCTGTTTCATCTCCGTGTCAACCTGCCACTGACTCCCTCACAGAGTTTAAGTGATCGCCCTTTTCTCTCCACAGCCAGGGAAGTAGAGTTTCTGTGAGTTCAAACATTTTCTTAAAAGAAAATGGAAGTTCTTTGTTGTGAAAAGTCATATTTAATTTAATAATCCTGACTCAGCCGGCTATTCTTGGTGTTCATCCATTACATGAGAAGCTTATTTCCCTCAGAGGATGCGGATGAAAAGGTGCTTTTTGCATCCAGGTGGTGGAAGACAAAAATGTTATCAGAGCATTTGGTGGAGGAGTCTTTATAAGTTGCAGTCAGTGTTTATTTTGGTTTAGACATTAACAATTATCTGAATTAAGAAGGAGCAGGATTCAGGTGAAAACTTCTTGTTTTGCTTGTGAAAAACTTTCGGAGTTGCTTCTAGTTGTTGAAGTTTAGAAAAGCGGAGAGGTTTTCAGACAGTTGGGCTCAAACTTTTACGGTAAATTTTATGCTGCATTACTTCTGCATCAGATAAATATTGACTTTGCATCTTCCAAGTAAACTCTGCATCATGTGACGTGTGGTAGCCGGTCAACGTGTACAACAGAAATCTGCATTTTGAGACAACGTTATTGTACCAGCTGATGGATTAAGATGTAAAGGCCTTTCAGTTATTTATCCATCACTTTTACCTTCTCACCTACTTTCAGCCATCCACAGGCTGCTCACGATTCAGTCTTGACCACAGACCATAGACAATATGGGCAAAGAGGTGGAGCTGAAATGGGAGCCATCAGCGTCATGGCGGATAATTGCCATTGAGCGAACTCCGAGCTTTCGGTAGCTAAAAGCTAACCGTTATAACTCCGAGATAACAGGAGCTAACCAGCTAAAGGAGGTAAGCTTGCTGAGGCTGAGTCACGTTGTTAACCGGCTAAAAACCGCGGCTGCTCTTCTTACTCGAAGCGGGAGATCGGGTACCTGTCAATCAAAAGGACACGCCCCTAAATATATCGAATTTCAAGATTAAATTACTTTTAATTTGGTGAGTTAGAAAAAAATTCTCTCCCCCCACAGTTGTCATGAAGGTAAACCTGACCTGTTAAATTGAAAATGGATTTTTGTACCAGGCTGTAAACATGTTTATTTCTGAGTTGAAGTTGGTCTTTTTAACATGGGAGTCTATGGGGATTTGCTATGTTTTGCAACCCCTAGTGGATGAAGGGGGAACTGCAGTTTTATGCACTTCCACATAGGCTTCACTTTTTACCGCCAAAGGTTGCCGCTTGTCTTGAACACAGCTCGGCACATGACTGCAGAGGTGAAAAATCCAGGTGCCATAAAATAGAAGTCCTCCATGTCTTTGGATCTACCTGTCCAGGATCTTTCCTCGTCTTATCTGCTGCTGATCACCTCCAGCTGCTGCCTCATAAAAGCACAGATGGAATTAAACAGGTACGGAAAATGTGAAACACAACAGGTGAAATAAGACTTAAAACTGGTTAAAAGTCAGAGTCCAAAAGCTGAATTAAATCGCTCCACTTCAATGAGGCAACTCTCAAAAAAGAGGAGGAAATCAGGAAGGTGTGTGTATACACAGCGATGAAATGGGAAACTGGTTGATTGACTGCAAAGTGCAGCTGACTCCATGTCTGCACTGACCAGCCACTTTATTAGGTACCTGTTCCATGGCTTGCTAATACACATCCATTTTCTATACCACTTTGTTTGCATGCTGGATCCTATCCCAGCATTTAGCAGGGTAGAGGCGAGCTGCACCCTGAACAGGTCACCAGTCTGTCACAGGTTAACACATAGAAACACACAACCCCTCACACTCCCATTCACTCCAAGGCAGAATTTAGAGACCAATTAACCTGCATGTCTTTAGACTGTAGGAGGCAGTAGGAGTACCTGAACACAACACACACATGCACAAGGTGAAGGTATAAACTGCACATAAAAGTCCCTGTTTTAATTCTGTAAATTGACTTTGAACAGATCTCCTGCTGATCTACTGGAATTTTCACACACAACCATCTCTAAGGTTTCCAACATTGGCGCCTGAGTCTGTTCCTCGAGATCTACCATCCTGCAACTTTTAGCTGCCTCTCCTCCAACACGCCTGCATCAAATAGCTGAAATCTGCATGTCGTTCAGCTCTGCAGAGGCCCTGGCACAAGGGTTGCATGTAAAAGTTGCAGGATAGTAAATCTCGAGGATGGAACTTTGGCAAACCCTGTTTTATAGGGAATGATCTGAAGAAGAGGAAATACCCAGTGAGCAGCAGCTGTCTAGACCAATAATTGTTGTTGACATCAGATGTCAGAGAAGAATGGGTAGACTGGTTGGAGTTGGTGGAAAGGCAACAGGTTTCCACCAAGATAAGCAGAATAGCCTCTCTGAACACACAACATGTCCAACCTGGAGGCAGATTTACCACACCAGCAGAAAATCCCACTGGGAGCCACTCCTGTTGAACATTCACACAGACTCACCCAAACTGGACAGTAGAAGATGGAAAACCATTGCTGGTCTGATGAGTCTCCGTTTCAGCTACAGTTTCAGATTGCTGGAAAAAACATGAAGGGATGAATCCATCCTGCTTTGGATCAACAGTGCAGGTAGGTGGTGGTTTAATGGTGTGTTGGATATTTTCTCAGCACATTTTGGGCCCCTCAGTAAAAACATGGTGTTGTTATAACACCACAGCCAATCTGAGTATTATTGATGACCATCTCTTTATCACCACAGTGTAGCTTCTTCTGATGGAAAGTTCCAGCAGGATGATGCACCATGTCACAAAGCTCAAGTTATCTCCAACTGGTTTCTCCACCATGACGATGAGTTCACTGCCTCCAACAGTCATCAGATCTCCGTCCAACAAAGCAGCTTTGGGACGTGGTCAAACAGGAGATTCCCATCAGTAACTGTGTGATGCTTCATGTCAATATGGAGCGAAATCTTTGAGGAAAACAAGAGATAAATAAATACCACAATAAAACAGTACAATCATACAAGGCACTTTGGTCAACATTGTTGTTTTTAAAGTGCCTTATAAAAAAAGTTGGATGTGTTTATGTGTTTAATTCTTATTATATGTGAAGTGTGTTTTGTATGTTTATTTTGTTAGTTTGTATTCTGTGTGATGGATGTTTCATTCTGTTTGTTAATTGTGGACTGCAGGAAAGTTGCTGCTGCTTTAGTTCCAGTTAAATGGGATCTGTATGCAGGAATAAAGAGCAGACTTCTATGGTTTTTCATGGAGGTAATTAAATATATGTTTGCTTGTAATATTTGTGATTTCACCATGCTGGATGTATTGATTCCTTGCCTGTGCTGTAAGGCTTCTTTCAGCACCCAGCAGTGAACATGTGCAGCCTTCTTAAACAATGTAAATTATGAATCAGCAGGCACCAAGTTTGGCCTTGCGATGATGACCTGAAGTCTTAATGAGATGCTCACCTTATGCAAGTCCTCGTCATGATGCAAGGCTAAGAGGGGGTTTTAATATTAATGGCATGAGCCGATGTGTTTCATCCCTTCAGTCCGTCGGGGTTCAGCTCACAGCTTGTTGATAACAGACGGTCCTTCAGGTGTAAATAAAACAACGTCCTGAATCTTGAGAGGTCCTGAGTCTATTGCAAGAGAAATAGCTGATAATGATTATAGTTTTGGAAGGTCGCATTAATTATTGAGTTATTAAATTATTGAGTTAGCCTGCTAGGAACTCCAGCAACAAGATCATTGTAAACATGTTTATACAGATTGGCACTACACTTAGCATGAAAACATCCAAGTTATGACAGAGGCTGTGTCTTTAAATTGAATTGATTCTTTCTTTATTGAATATCTATTCAATTAAACAAAAATATTTTAAAAATTAATGGTTTATAATTTTTTTTTTTTTAACCTGCTTTGATTTTCATGCCACTCGTTGAGCTTGGGCCATTTTGAGCTCCTGTCCGCAATGCATTGTGGTCTATATAGAGCCGTCTAATGATCATTGATGCTCACTACCTTTCAGGATGCATTGTGGGTCGTTTTATGTGCACTGCAGCTTCTCTCTGGACATTCGGACAGCCCTAGGAAATTGCATGACCACTATACAGGGAATAGTGTGGATGTTGGGACACAGCCTTTAACAAAGGCTAAATTGAAAAAAATATATATTGACCTGCAGAATATTATGTAACATATATTATCCTGATAAGCATTAAAAGAAAGGAAAATTATTTAGGACATATTGGGAGTAATCAATTCAGGGGTAGAAGCGAACATAGCTGGAAGCTGCTAGCATAGCAACATAAGCTAACCATTATTGTTTTCCCAGTACGGTAACGTTTAGCAGTACAGTGTAACAAAACAGAGGTGATTTTTTACAAAACAGAACTTATTATCCAAAGAAAAACCTGGTGGACTTCAAGTTGTATGTCACACTGTATAACAAAGCAAAGCTTCATCTTCATCTTCATCTTCATCTTCATCTTCATCTTCTGCCGCTTATCCAGGGTCAGGTCGCGGGGGCAGCAGCCTAAGCAGGGAAGCCCAGACTTCCCTCTCCCCAGCCACATTTGCCAACTCTGCGGGGGGGATCCCGAGGCGTTCCCAGGCCAGCCGAGAGATATAATCCCTTCAGCGTGTCCTGGGTCTTCCCCGGGGTCTCCTCCCAGAGGGACGTGCCTGGAACACCTCACCAGGGAGGCGTCCAGGAGGCATCCTGACCAGATGCCCGAGCCACCTCAACTGGTTCCTACTCTGAGCCCCTCCCGGATGACCGAGCTCCTCACCCTATCTCTAAGGGTGAGCCTGGCCACCCTGCAGAGGAAACCCATTTCAGCCGCCTGTATACGAGATCTCGTTCTTTCGGTCACGACCCAGCTCATGACCATAGGTGAGGGTAGGAACGTAGATCGACTGGTAAATCGAGAGCTTCGCCTTCTGGCTCAGCTCCTTCTTCACCACGACAGACCGATGCAGAGTCTGCATTACTGCAGACGCCACACCGATCCGTCTGTCGATCTCGCGCTCCATCCTTCCCTCACTCGTGAACAAGACCCCGAGATATTTAAACTCCTCCACTTGAGGCAGGACCTGACTCCTGACCCGGAGAGGGCAATCCACCCTATTCCGGCTGAGGACCATGGTCTCAGGTTTAGGAGGTGCTGATTCTCATCCCAGTCGCTTCACACTCGGCTGCGAATCGCTCAAGCGAGAGCTGGAGATCACGACCAGAGGAAGCCAACAGGACCACGTCATCTGCAAAAAGCAGAGACCCAATCCTGAGGCCACCAAGTCGGATCGCCTCAACACCTCGGCTGCACCGAGAAATTCTGTCCTTTTAAGTTATGAACAGAATCGGTGATAAAGGGCAGCCTTGGCGGAGTCCAACCCTCATCGGAAACGAATCCGACTTAGTACCGGCAATGCGGACCAAGCTCTGACACCTGTCGTACAGGGACCGGACAGCTCGTACAAGGGGGTCCGGTACCCCATACTCCCGGAGTACCCCCCACAGGAGTCCCCGGGGGACACGGTTGAACGCCTTCTCCAGGTCCACAAAGCACATGTAGACCTGTTGGGCGAACTCCCATGCCCCCTCCAGGACCCCACAGAGGGTATAGAGCTGGTCCACTGTTCCGCGACCAGGACGAAAACCACACTGCTCCTCCTCAATCCGGGATTCGACTATCCGGCGGACCATCCTCTCCAGGACCCCTGAATAGACCTTACCAGGGAGGCTGAGGAGTGTGATTCCCCTGTAATTGGAACACACCCTCCTGCCCCCCTTCTTAAAAAGGTGGAACACCACCCCAGTCTGCCAATCCAGCGGAACTGCCCCTGATGTCCACGCGATGCTGCAGAGGCGTGTCAGCCAGGACAGCCCCACAGCATCCAGAGCCTTAAGGAACTCCGGGCGGCTCTCATCCACCCCCGGGGCCTTGCCGCCAAGGAGCTTTTTGACCACCTCAGCGACTTCAGCCCCAGAGATAGGAGAGTCCACCCCTGAGTCCACCAGCTCTGCTTCCTCATCGGAAGATGTGTTGGTAGGATTGAGGAGGTCTTTGAAGTATTCCCTCCACCGACCCACTATGTCCCGAGTTGAGGTCAGCAGCTCCCCACCTCCACTGTACACAGTATTGATGGAGCACTGCTTCCCCCTCCTGAGCCGCCGGATGGTGGACCAGAATCTCCTCGAAGCCGTCTGGAAGTCTTTCTCCATGGCCTCGCAGAACTTCTCCCATGCCCGAGTTTTTGCCTCGGCAACTGCCGAAGCCGCATGCCGCTTAGCCCGCCGGTACCCATCAGCTGCCTCCAGAGTCCCACAGGCCAAGAAGGCCCGATAGGACTCCTTCTTCAGCTTGATGGCATCCTTCACTGCTGGTGTCCACCAACGAGTCCTGGGATTACCGCCACGACAGGCACCAACGACCTTACAGCCACAGCTCTGGCTGGCCGCCTCAGCAATAGAGGCATGGAACACAGCCCATTCGGACTCAATGTCCCCCGCCTCACTAGGGACATGTTCGAAGCTCTGCTGAAGGTGGGAGTTGAAGCTCGCTCTGACAGGGGACTCAGCCAGACGTTACCAGCAGACACTCACAACACGTTTGGGCCTGCCAGATCTGACCGGCTTCCTCCCCCACCATCTGAGCCAACTCACCACCAGGTGGTGATCAGTTGACAGCTCCGCCCCCCTCTTCACCCGAGTGTCCAAGGCATGTGGCCGCAGGTCCGACGATACAGCTCCAAAATCAATCATTGAACTGCGGCCCAGGGAATTCTGATGCCAGGTGTACATATGGACACTCTTATGTTGGAACATGGTGTTCGTTATGGACAATCCATGACGAGCATAGAAGTCCAATAACAAAACACCATTTGGGTTCAGAGGGGGGGGGACCATGCCTCCCAATCACTCCCCTCCAGGTCTCACTGTTATTGCCCACGTGAGCATTGAAGTCCCCCAGCAGAACAATGGAGTCCCCAGAAGGAGCACCCTCCGGCACTCCCTCCAAGGACTCCAGAAAGGGTGGGTACTCTGAACTGTTGTTCGGCGTATAAGCACAGACAACAGTCAGGACCCGTCCCCCCACCCGGAGGCGGAGGGAAACGACCCTTTCATCCACTAGGGTAAACCCCAATGTGCAGGCACCAAGCTGGGGGCTGATGAGAATGCCCACACCTGCTCGGCGCCTCTCACCATGAGCAACTCCAGAGTGGAAGAAAGTCCAGACCCTCTCGAGGGTACTGGTTCCAGAGCCCAAGCCATGGGTCGAGGTGAGTCCAACTATATCTAGCCGGAACCGCTCAACCTCACGCACAAGCTCAGGCTCCTTCCCCACCAGAGAGGTGACGTTCCACGTCCCAAGAGCCAGCTTCTGCAGCCGGGGATCGGACCGCCAGGGTCCCCGCCTCTTGCCGCTGCCCAGCTCACATTGCACCCGACCCTACGGCTCCTCCCGCAGATGGTGAGCCCACGGGAGGTGGGGCCCATGTAACCCTTTCGGGCTGAGCCCGACCGGGCCCCATGGGTAAAAGCCCGGCCACCAGACGCTCACTCACGTACCCCACCTCCAGGCCTGGCTCCAGAGGGGGGTCCCGGTAACCTGCGTCCGGGCAAGGGAACATTTCTGCCCGAGTTTGTGTACATCATTGGGGTCTTGTGAGCCGTACTTAGTCTGGTCCCTCCCCTAGACACCTGTTTGCCATGGGTGACCCTACCAGGGGCATAAAGCCCCAGACAACATAGCTGCTAGGATCTTTGGGACACACAAACCCCTCCACCACGATAAGGTGACGGCTCAGGGAGGGGACAAAGCAAAGCTATGCTAGCTAACTGGGAAAGTGCTCTTTGTGACCATTCTTATCAAGGTAACCTTTAATTTATCGCATAAATCCTAAGCTTTTATGATTTTGGTTTTACAAAAGTTATTAGTAACAAACAGCTGAACAGTTGTTGGTTTTAGGGCTGTGCTGTTACACTAAAAATAAATACATTGATCAATTCATCCATCTTGTGCTGCTTATGCGAGGTCATGTTGCTGGAGCAGCAGGTTGAGTAGGAAGCTCAGGCTTCCTTCTCATGGGTCACTTTTTCCAGTTCATCCAACTCATGGTGTTTTCAAGCCCCTCCAGCATGTCCAGGGTCTTCCTCAGGGCCCTGTGGGACGTGCCTTGAACACCTCACCAGGTCAGCATCCAAATCAGACACCCTGACCACCTCATTTGGCTCCTTCTGTGCAGAGGAGCAGCGGCTCTGCTCTAAAATCATTCCATATGAGCATCTGTAGAGCACAACCCAGACACCCGACTGAGGGAACTAGATGTGGATTCTAGTTGTCCTCGGCAGAATTAAGTAATTTTTATCAAATCTGTCAAGTTTTCAGTGTAAAAACAGCAAGTTATTGGTAATTATGATGTTATGAACTTGTTTGTGAAAACTCGAGTCAACATATGTGGTATGATCGCCTAAATTAGTCTTACTGTGCACATTTTTGCAGTGGGTTTGGGATTTTCTATTTTTTCTACAAATGAGCTATTTTATAGGTGTGTATTTTTTCCAATTTGGTGCAAATGGAACTCCAACTAGTTGGTTATGACATCACCTACTCTCAGCCACTGAGAATTACAAGACAACTGGGATGCACCATAATTTAGACAGTCTGTATCCATTGTTTTATTCTAATCACACCTCACAAATGCAAGTGAGAATGAAAACGTAGATGAAACTGTCAATCAAGATCTTCATCTTTTGGTCAAGTTTCTTTTTCACCACAGCAGACCACATTAGAATCCACTTCACTTCAGACACCTCACCGGTCCACCTGTGAGTCTACGGTTCAAGTAATCCCATAACTGTGAACAAAACGCCAATATACTTGAACCCATCCACCTTAGATGTCATTCTCGACAGCCTTTGTTTTTGCCAAACATTGTGTATCAAAGTGCAACAAGAAAAAAACTGCTGGAAAAAGGACATGAAACAGAAGCTAAAAGACAAGCTGGCGATTTACATGCTGTACTACAAAAGGGAGCTACTTTATGCTAAGCAGGTGTGACACCAGCCTTTGTTGTAACTTTTCTTCATTTCTAGCATAAAGCTACTACAGGTTATCTCATCTGTCTTGTTGGCGTTCAGCTGCAGGTCTGAGGAGGTACTGTAAATCCATTGTAATTTTTTCTCTGACTCATGCAACAATGCAGTCATTTAGATTGTGCAGCACAGCAAGAGGCAACGCAGATCTACACACAAGCAGGATTGCAGATATAATTTGTCAGACATAATGAAGTAGAATTGTTCTATAGTGTTTTCTTGGGATGAGATCTGTAGATGCTGAGGCACCAGTTAATGGC
Organism: Telmatherina bonti; assembly: GCF_933228915.1. NCBI lineage: Eukaryota > Metazoa > Chordata > Actinopteri > Atheriniformes > Telmatherinidae > Telmatherina > Telmatherina bonti. The sequence goes on from NC_136617.1 coordinate 30,129,240, forward strand.
AAAGGCAAAAATGTGAAAAAAATGCTTACATAAAGTGAGGAAAAAGCCAAGAGTCACATCTGAATGAGATTTATTTCCCCAGCAGCCTTACTGCCTGCACTTTCGCTTGAAGCAAAAGGATCTTTTCCTCGGTGACGGAGCTTGAAAGGTCGAGCTCTCCAACATCCAGAAATCATTTTCTTCTAATGAGCCATAATGGTGACATCAGCTGTGGAAAAAAACAGCACTTAAGAGTTGAATTACATAAGTGCATTTCATTGTGAGCTCTTTCCCCTTTTACAGACGTGTAAAACCTAAAAATGTTCAGGAAATGTCAGTGAGTGACAGACCTGATGATTATTAAGTACCAGAGAGAGAAATGTGTTGAACTCCACTTTACCACCACAGGTGTGAAAAGTGAGACATATACTCACTTTATAGTTTGTTGTTTTAAATCTGACAAACTGAACTTTTGATTCATTTGTCAAATGTTCAACTTGCTAGATGCTAGAAAGTATTTAGCTAAAGTTAGCAGAACTGTGAGGGTTGACATGGAGGGGAAAAACAATGCCATCTTTGGGGAAGAGTCAGTTTCCTGCCTCTTTATAAGAACAGGAGACGGCAATGAGTATCTTTTGTTTGGATTCAGGTGGATGCTGTGGTAAGATTTCTTGGAGTGATAAATTGCAGAGTTGTGTTCTGATTTATCCTGTCTGATGTATGTGAGTAACCCCGTGTTGAAAAGAGAAGTAATCCTCGCTCTGTTGTGGAGCCATTTCTCGGCTGACTGTTCCTGCAGTCTCCTTATTGATCAGAGCCTGAGAGAGAGCAAAGTAACCTAAACTGGAAATGTATGAGGGTTAGTCCCTCAAGTATTTTTGACAGTTGATGCCAACACTGTTGACCATGCTCCCCTCACTGCAGATTTAGTACCAGACTGCTGTTTTGTCAGAACCAGTCAAATGCCTTTGTTCCACTTTGACCCACTCCATTGGACTGGATTTAGCTTGGATTGGAAGGACTGTCCAGGAGTAATCTGTTATGAAAACCTCTACGGTCTTTTTATGTGTTCTTTTACTATGTCTTCATTGTAAACTGAACCAAGTGAGACTCATTCATTCATTCATTATCCTAACCGTTTAGTCCAATGAAGGGTCGTGGGGAAGCTGGAGCCCATCCCAGCAGTCTTTGGACGAAAGGCGCAGAGCCACCAAGTGAGACTCACTCCTGGTTATTTACTTTTCTTTGTTTTAGGCAGTGGAGCAAACTGCGGGGAATATATGTTGGTTCCTCACGCTTTGCATGCCGTTTGCTGTCCAATGACTTGCAGTGTGGAGTGCTGTGTGAGTGATCACAGTGGGTTCACATGGTGGAATTGATTTGGGGTCTGCGATAGCGTCTCCCTGTGGTAAGAACGCTGCCTATTTTGTTTAATCTTTTTTTCATACCGTCACCCGGTCTTCAAACTGTATGTCGGGAGGAAAGCTGTTGCGGCCTCCAGTTTTTTTTGTGAGAATAAAATTGTTAGGGTTAGGGTTAGATGTTACATTTAACAAACTGTTTACATGCAAAAAAAACAGTAAAATTCTTCTGTCAATCATTTTTTACTCCCAAATCATCAATAAGCAAATGTACAGCATTAGATGATCCACAATTTTCACAACCATGCTGATACACTCTTGTATAATGGAAAAAACAATCTTGCACACGTTTTCTGCTTGCCTCTTCCTGCTAAACAGCCGAGAAAGAGAAAGAGAAAATCATTGGTGGAAAAGCTGCGAATGTAAAAAGCCTTGGATCACACAAGGAGGAAACCCAAAGGGGGAGGAGCCAAGACAGGGCGCCACTTTCATATCTTGCTAGCTCCCCAACATTACCTACCCCAGCTTTAACACATGCAATTCTCCAAATCTCTTCACTCCATCACTATTCTTTGACATGCACTTCTAAGGAGATAAGAACATTAACATAAAAAGAAATTGTTAATAATAAGTCTTTAAAATACAGCTGACGAACGAACCAAACAAACTCGGTTGAGGGTTTTTATTTGAAAGTAGAGACTTTAAAAGGGAGACTTCCTTTAGAAATCTATTGGAGAAACACATTCCTTCATGTTAGCATGAAAAGATCACATTCCTTCCTAGACGTTGTGGAGAAAAACAAAAGACCTAGATCACAATTAAGGTGTAATGCCATTAGGCATGAGATACAAACTCACCAGAAGGTTTGCTCCTGTTTCTCTAGTCTTGTGTCAGTGCAGCTTATTTATCTGGAGATTAGAGGAAAACACACAAAGAACTGAAATGACTTACCAAAACAAATTATCCTAATAACCTTGTAGCCCGAGAACAAGGACGGTTATAGAGACATGAACCATGGAGCAATGTGAAGTCTGCAGAATGAGAACAAGACCACTTAGAGAAGCTGTAGCCTGAGGCTAATGAAGCAGCAGAATTAAGCAATACCTTATATTTAATAGGAAATTAAAGATGGTTTTGTAGCTCTCATCTAAAATCCAATTAGGGGACCGAATCTGTGCTGCCAGAGACAACAGAAAAGCCCAGTTTGATAAACCATGGAGTGTATGAAAATCACCCTGAAATGTATTAAAATGTCACTCAGCACAGAGAAGAATCAGTTCCTACCTCCTCCAGGCAGGAAATACAACGATGTCTGTGCAGCTGAAGTAATCCTGGTAATATCGGCAAATACTGGTATAGGAGAACACAACACCACCTACATGTACACCTACATAAGCAGTGGGCAAACGGGTTTCCAGCAAGGAAAGCAGTTTGTCCACATTAAGTTTCAATGGAAGAAGAAGACAGGACACAAAGGGAACTTTCTTTACAGGTTAATGAAAGACATGGAGGATGCACTCGGCAGACACTTTATTAGTTCCACATGTTTAAAACTAATTAGCCAATCAAATGGTAGCAACTCCTGATTTGCCACACACTCTAAAAAATAGAGGTACAAGATAAGGACATTTCTGTACCTATAGGTACATTTTAAAGAAATGTTCTCTCAAAAGTACAATACTGGTCTTTAAGAGACGAGAATCACACCTTCAGAGTACGAAAAAGGGTTCAAAGTGACATAAAGAACAAATTTGTACCATTTCGACCATAAGGGTACCTGCAGCATTGAAAAATGTAATGCTAATGGCTGTAATGTTACAAACTAGAGCTGAGTTGAGTGATGACAGTAGTACTACTTAACAGACATGTAGTACACCAGACAATGAAGGTCAGATGTTGCAAACTAAGTTTATGTCTGGATAGTATTTTGAGTTTTTGAAGATTATTTCTAGATTAAAGATAAGATGATATTGCTAAGTGGAATGGACCAGGCCTAATGCTGTGGAAAACATAAAAAACATAACTTGAAAAGGTGAGGTTGAACTTGATAAGGTACAAAAATAGACCTGAAGGGTACAGAAATGTCTCTCAAAAGAGTACACCCCCAGCGACAAGCATTTGTAACTTTTTAGGTACAAGCTGCTACCTCTATTTTTGAGTGTGCATAGACGCATGACGGTGTGCCTAAGTTAAAAACAAGAATCAAAATGAGGAAGAAAGGGGATTTTCACACACCACCAATTCTGGGGTTTTCAGAGAATGATCTGAAGAGAGAAAATATCCAGTGAGCAGCAGTTTTCTGGACCACACTGACTGGTTGGGGTTAGAGGAGAGTGAGCATACTGGTTGGAGATGGTAGAAAAGCAACAGTAAGTCAGATCATCGCAGGTCACAACCAAGTTAAGCAGAACAGCATCTCTAAATACACAACTTGGAAGCTGAAAGGTTGCAGCAGCAGAACATCACACCAGGTGTCACTCCTGTCAGCTAGGACCAGGAAAAATCATCTCCAGCTGCGTTATTGAACATGACAATGTGATCATTGTACTTGAACAGGCTCCACAGCAACCAGATCTCAGTACAACAGCATCTCTGTGACGCGGTGGAACGGGAGATTCTCATCATGGATCTGCAGCCGATAAACCTGCAGTAGCTGTGTGATGCTGCATGTCAAGACAGAAGTCTCTGGAGAATGTTTCCAACACCTTGTGGGATCTATGACTCCAACATTTAACGTCTCAGGAGGAAGAGTTTCAGGTTTTAAGGAAAACTTTAAGGCAATAAGAGGTTACCAGATTCCATAACTACACCATCCACCCATCTGTCCATCCATCCATCTGTAAGTCCATCCATCCCTCTGTCCATCCATCCATCCACTCATCCGTCCATCCATCCATCCATCCCTCTGTCCATCCATCCATCCATCCATTCATCCGTCCATCCATCCATCCATCCATCCGCCCATCCATCCATTCATCCGTCCATCCATCCATCCATCCATCCGTCCATCCATCCATCCGTCCATCCATCCATTCATCCGTCCATCCATCCATCCATCCATCCGCCCATCCATCCATTCATCCGTCCATCCATCCATCCATCCATCCGTCCATCCATCCATCCGTCCATCCATCCATGCATCCGTCCATCCATCCGTCCGTCCATCATCCATCCATCCATCCGTCCATCCATCCATGACTCCGTCCATCCATCCATCCATTCATCCATCCATCCATCCATGTGTCCATCCATCCATCCATCCATCAATCCATTCATCCATCCATCCATCCATTCGTCCGTCCATCCATCCATCCATCCATCCATCCATGCGTCCGTCCATCCATCCGTCCATCCATCCATGCATCCGTCCATCCATCCGTCCGTCCATCCATCCATCCATCCATGCGTCTGTCCATCCATCCATCCATTCATCCATCCATCCATCCATCCATGTGTCCATCCATCCATCCATCCATCAATCCATTCATCCATCCATCCATCCATCCATCCATCCATGTGTCCGTCCATCCATCCATCCATTCATCCGTCCATCCATCCATCCATCCGTCCATCCATCCATGCGTCCGTCCATCCATCCATCCATCCATCCGTCCATCCATCCATCCATCCATCCATCCACCCATGCGTCCATCCATCCCTCTCTCCACCCATCCATCCATCCGTCCATCCATCCATCCATCCATCCATCCATCCATCCATCCATCCATCCATCATCCATCCATCCATCAGTCCATCCATCCATCCATCTGACCATCTGTCCGTCCATCCATCCATCTATCCATCTATCCATCCATCTGTCTGTCCGTCCATCCATCCATCCATCCATGCATCTGTCCATCCATCCATCCATCCATCCATCCATCCATCCATCCATCCGTCCATCCATCCATCCATCCACCCACCCGTCCATCCATCTGTCCATCCATCTATCCGTCCACCCATGCATTCATCCGTTCATCCATCCATCCATCCATCCACATATCTACCATGTAGTGGCCTGGTGGTTGTCACTTGTTGCCAGGTAGCCGTTTGACGCCTAATGATGTAATGAAGGTAAAAGGAGGTAAGATGTATACATTGAAGTGCCCCATGAGTTTACATTGTTGAGGTTTAGTAAAAAAAATATTGACCTGGATGTAAAAAGAGAAAAATAAAGGAGTTGAAAACAGATAAAACAGGACTGAGCCAGGCCACACATGTTGTCTAAATGGTTATACTAATCTGGACTTATTATGTTGGAAGAGTTGCTGAAAGAGTCCCGAGTAAAGACAAAAATAAAAACACTTTGCAGAACATTAATACGCAGTCTGAGGAGCTTTTCTCCACTGTTGTTGATCTCTGCAGAAACATCAGTCGCCTCTGTTTCCTGATGCAATATGCATGGAGGGCTGCTGTCCTGATCGTTGGGGCTGTGCTCACTGCGCGTTGCTCTGATCTCAGCTGTCTGTCTCACCCATGTCACCAGCAGCAGGCCATCTGCTGCAGGCATCCTCATGGCTGACAAGACTACCAACAGCAGAAGGTGGTTCTTCTTACCCTTCAGCTTATTTAAAACCACATTTATGTTTGTTTGATTTTTTGTTTTCTTAGTTTGTTTGGGGGTTTTTTTTCTGTCTATGCTTGTTTATTGTGTTTGATTGATGAATAGCTGCATGAGAAAGTCTCAGGAAGACCCCCATGAGGCTATGTTTACTGGCTGTAAGGGGTACATGTAATTAAATAAAAGACCATAGCCAATTATATTTAGTAGCTCCTCTAACCCCGTTTAGACTGGGAACCTCTCACTTTAAGCCATCTGATCAAGCCCTTTGCCCACTTCCTGTCTTCTATTTATTTGTCCTGACGCCTCCTTTAATAAGACCTGTCTGAGACTGCAACACAAGCAGACGTTTGTTTCAGTATTTTGTAATTAAACTTTTAATCATGCACAACTTCTGTAATTGACACGATGTACTTATTTTACATTTCTTTAATGCATTTTCAGACAAAAGAACAGACGTCCAGCATCCTGCCTGGACATTGGACTCGTTCACAGCTCTGTGGTGGACTGAAGCAGAAAAATGCGCTTTCAGGTGCCACCATGATTTACAGACTCCTAAGACATGGAACAGCCTTCCCCTTCCCCTTTTTTAAATGGATTTTATTTTTGTTTAGTTATCACTCCAGCTCTCTCCTCATTGGGGTCCTCTTCACCAAAGGCTGCCCCTGCTCTGACTGCATGGGTGTTGCAGTGGGGGCTGTCCCGGTTTTTTTTTTTTTTTTTTAATGTGCAGTGTTTAATTTTAATTTGTGGAGTGTTGTTGTTTCATTGTTCAGCACTTTGGGCAGCTTCTGCTGTAGAAATGTAGAAATGTGCTGTATAAATAAACTTCAACTTGAACATAAAACATGATCCAGCGTTTTTTTCCCTGTTGCTGGTTTATTGATGTTTTCCTACTTTTTTCATGGTGAATACATGTAATTAAATAAAAGACCATAGCCAATTATATTGGCTATGGTCTTTTCTGGTTTCCCAGAACCAGTTTAGAAGGTCAAAGCCTGGAAAGAAGTTAGCTAGTTGGGTTTAACGTTTGAGCTGTACATCAATGATCTGCTGTACCAAAGCTGCTCTGGTGCATTGAGATCTGGAGACTGGATGCCGTTGGCCTCAACTCAGTGTCACGTTGAAGAGACTCCAACATAAAGTGCCGATAAAAGGCAGGATGGATCTACGTTTTCATGTTATTTCCAATGAACTCTGACCTCAATGTGTGGCCATTCTCCTCTGACAAACAAACTGCTACTTACTGGATAGTTTCTCTTTTTCCGACTCTTCTCTGGAGATGGTTGTGTGATAAAATCCCAGTAGATCAGCAGTTTCTGAAATACTCCATCCAGCAAGCAACAGCCATGCTATGTTAAACGCAACTTTAATCCCCTTTCATCCCCATTCTGATGATTCCCCGTTTGAACTTCAGTCAGTCTTCTTGACCATGTCTACATGTCTGCATGTCTGCATGTCTGTATGTCTACATGTCTACATGTCTGCATGTCTGCATGTCTGTATGTCTGTATGTCTACATGTCTGCATGTCTGCATGTCTGCATGTCTACATGTCTACATATCTGCATGTCTACATGTCTTCATGTCTGCATGTCTGTATGTCTACATGTCTGCATGTCTGCATGTCTACATGTCTACATGTCTACATGTCACCATGTCTACATGTCTGCATGTATACATGTCTACATGTCTACATGTTCAAGTGTCTAAATGTCTATATGTCTGCATGTCTGTATGTCTACATGTCTGCATGTCTACATGTCTACATGTCTACATGTCTGCATGTCTACATATCTACATGTCTACATGTCTATATGTCTACATGTCTCCATGTCTGCATGTCTGCATGTCTACATATCTACATGTGTACATGTCTACATGTTCAAGTGTCTAAATGTCTATATGTCTACATGTCTGCATGTCTGCATGTCTACATATCTGCATGTCTGCATGTCTACATGTCTACATGTCTACATATCTACATGTCTACATGTCTACATGTCTACATGTCTCCATGTCTGCTTGTCTACATATCTACATGTCTACATGTCTACATGTTCAAGTGTCTAAATGTCTGTATGTCTACATGTCTAAATGTCTGCATGTCTTCATGTCTGCATGTCTGCATGTCTGTATGTCTACATGTCTACATGTCTGTATGTCTGCATGTCTACATGTTCAAGTGTCTAAATGTATATATGTCTACATGTCTCCATGTCTACATGTCTGCATGTCTACATGTCTGCATGCCTACATGTCTGTATGTCTACATGTCTACATGTCTACATGTCTACATATCTGCATGTCTACATGTCTACATGTCTGCATGTCTACATGTCTGCATGCCTAAATGTCTGCATGTCTACATGTCTACATGTCTGCATGCCTACATGTCTGCATGTCTGCATGTCTACATGTCTACATGTCTGTAAGTCTGCATGCCTACATGTCTGCATGTCTGCATGTCTGTATGTCTACATGTCTACATGTCTGCATGCCTACATGTCTGCATGTCTGCATGTCTGCATGTCTACATGTCTGCATGTCTGTATGTCTACATGTCTGCGTGCCTACATGTCTGCATGTCTGCATGTCTGTATGTGTACATGTCTACATGTCTACATGTCTGCATGTCTGTATGTCTGCATGTCTACATGTCTGCATGTCTGCATGTCTACATGTCTACATGTCTGCATGTCTGCATGTCTACATGTCTGCATGTCTGCATGTCTACATGTTTACATGTCTACATGTCTGCATGTCTACATATCTACATGTCTACATGTCTATATGTTTACATGTCTCCATGTCTGCATGTCTGCATGTCTACATATCTACATGTGTACATGTCTACATGTTCAAGTGTCTAAATGTCTATATGTCTACATATCTGCATGTCTGCATGTCTACATATCTGCATGTCTGCATGTCTGCATGTCTCCATGTCTGCATGTCTGCATGTCTACATGTCTGCATGTCTACATATCTACATGTCTACATGTCTCCATGTCTGCATGTCTGCATGTCTACATATCTACATGTCTACACGTCTACATGTTCAAGTGTCTAAATGTCTATATGTCTACATGTCTACATGTCTGCATGTCTTCATGTCTGCATGTCTGCATGTCTACATGTCTACATGTCTCCATGTCTCCATGTCTGCATGTCTACATGTCTACATGTCTGCATGTCTGAATGTATGCATGTCTGTATGTCTACATGTCTGCATGTCTACATATCTGCATGTCTGCATGTCTGCATGTCTCCATGTCTGCATGTCTGCATCTCTGCATGTCTACATGTCTGCATGCCTGCATGTCTACATATCTACATGTCTACATGTCTACATGTCTACATGTCTCCATGTCTGCATGTCTACATAGCTACATGTCTACATGTCTATATGTTCAAGTGTCTAAATGTTTATATGTCTACATGTCTGCATGCCTACATGTCTACATGTCTGCATGTCTGTATGTGTACATGTCTACATGTCTACATGTCTGCATGTCTGCATGTCTGCATGTCTACATGTCTACATGTCAGCATGTCTGTATGTCTGTATGTCTACATGTCTACATGTCTGTATGTCTGCATGTCTACATATCTACATGTCTACATGTCTATATGTCTACATGTCTGCATGTCTGCATGTCTACATATCTGCATGTCTACATGTCTACATGTTCAAGTGTCTAAATGTCTATATGTCTGCATGTCTGCATGTCTACATGTCTACGTGTCTCCATGTCTGCATGTCTGCATGTCTGTATGTCTACATGTCTACATGTCTGTATGTCTGCATGTCTACATATCTACATGTCTACATGTCTATATGTCTACATGTCTGCATGTCTACATGTCAGCATGTCTACATGTCTCCATGTCAACATGTCTGCATGTCTACATGTCTGCATGCCTACATGTCTGTATGTCTACATGTCTACATGTCTCCATGTCTGCATGTCTGCATCTCTGCATGTCTACATGTCTGCATGCCTGCATGTCTACATATCTACATGTCTACATGTCTACATGTCTACATGTCTGCATGTCTGCATGTCTACATAGCTACATGTCTACATGTCTATATGTTCAAGTGTCTAAATGTTTATATGTCTACATGTCTGCATCCCTACATGTCTGCATGTCTGTATGTGTACATGTCTACATGTCTACATGTCTGCATGTCTGCATGTCTACATGTCTGCATGCCTACATGTCTGCATGTCTGCATGTCTACATGTCTACATGTCAGCATGTCTGTATGTCTGTATGTCTACATGTCTACATGTCTGTATGTCTGCATGTCTACATATCTACATGTCTACATGTCTATATGTCTACATGTCTGCATGTCTGCATGTCTACATACCTGCATGTCTACATGTCTACATGTTCAAGTGTCTAAATGTCTACATGTCTGCATGTCTGCATGTCTACATGTCTACGTGTCTCCATGTCTGCATGTCTGCATGTCTGTATGTCTACATGTCTACATGTCTGTATGTCTGCATGTCTACATATCTACATGTCTACATGTCTATATGTCTACATGTCTGCATGTCTACATGTCAGCATGTCTACATGTCTCCATGTCTACATGTCTGCATGTCTACATGTCTGCATGCCTACATGTCTGTATGTCTACATGTCTACATGTCTACATATCTGCATGTCTACATGTCTACATGTCTGCATGCCTACATGTCTGCATGTCTACATGTCTGTATGTCTACATGTCTGCATGTCTGTATGTCTACATGTCTACATGTCTGCATGTCTGCATGTCTACATGTCTGCATGTCTGCATGTCTGTATGTGTACATGTCTACATGTCTACATGTCTGCATGTCTGCATGTCTACATGTCTACATGTCTGCATGTCTACATGTCTACATGTCTGCATGTCTGCATGTCTACATGTCTGCATGTCTGCATGTCTGTATGTCTACATGTTTGCATGCCTACATGTCTGCATGTCTGCATGTCTGTATGTGTACATGTCTACATGTCTACATGTCTGCATGTCTGCATGTCTACATGTCTGCATGTCTGCATGTCTACATGTCTACATGTCTGCATGTCTGCATGTCCACATGTCTGCATGTCTGCATGTCTGTATGTCTACATGTTTGCATGCCTACATGTCTGCATGTCTGCATGTCTGTATGTGTACATGTCTACATGTCTACATGTCTGCATGTCTGTATATCTGCATGTCTACATGTCTGCATGTCTGCATGTCTACATGTCTACATGTCTGCATGTCTGCATGTCTTCATGTCTGCATGTCTGCATGTCTACATGTCTGCATGTCTGCATGTCTGTATGTGTACATGTCTACATGTCTGCATGTCTGCATGTCTACATGTCTACATGTCTGCATGTCTGTATGTCTGCATGTCTACATGTCTGCATGTCTGCATGTCTACATGTCTGCATGTCTGCATGTCTACATGTCTGCATGTCTGCATGTCTGTATGTCTGCATGTCTACATGTCTGCATGTCTGCATGTCTACATGTCTACATGTCTGCATGTCTGCATGTCTGCATGTCTACATGTCTGCATGTCTACATGTCTACATGTCTACATATCTGCATGTCTACATGTCTACATGTCTGCATGCCTACATGTCTGCATGCCTACATGTCTGCATGTCTACATGTCTGTATGTCTACATGTCTACATGTCTGCATGTCTACATGTCTGCATGTCTACATGTCTACATGTCTGTATGTCTGCATGCCTACATGTCTTCATGTCTGCATGTCTGTATGTCTGTATGTCTACATGTCTGCATGCCTACATGTCTGCATGTCTGCATGTCTGTATGTGTACATGTCTACATGTCTGCATGTCTGCATGTCTACATGTCTGCATGCCTACATGTCTGCATGTCTGCATGTCTGTATGTGTACATGTCTACATGTCTGCATGTCTGCATGTCTGCATGTCTACATGTCTGCATGTCTGCATGTCTGTATGTGTACATGTCTACATGTCTACATGTCTGCATGTCTGCATGTCTGCATGTCTGCATGTCTGCATGTCTGTATGTGTACATGTCTACATGTCTACATGTCTGCATGTCTGCATGTCTACATGTCTACATGTCTGCATGTCTGCATGTCTACATGTCTACATGTCAGCATGTCTACATATCTACATGTCTACATGTCTACATGTCTCCATGTCTGCATGTCTGCATGTCTACATATCTACATGTCTACACGTCTACATGTTCAAGTGTCTAAATGTCTATATGTCTACATGTCTACATGTCTGCATGTCTTCATGTCTGCATGTCTGCATGTCTACATGTCTACATGTCTCCATGTCTCCATGTCTGCATGTCTACATGTCTACATGTCTGCATGTCTGCATGTCTGCATGTCTGTATGTCTACATGTCTGCATGTCTACATATCTGCATGTCTGCATGTCTGCATGTCTCCATGTCTGCATGTCTGCATCTCTGCATGTCTACATGTCTGCATGCCTGCATGTCTACATATCTACATGTCTACATGTCTACATGTCTCCATGTCTGCATGTCTACATAGCTACATGTCTACATGTCTATATGTTCAAGTGTCTAAATGTTTATATGTCTACATGTCTGCATGCCTACATGTCTGCATGTCTGTATGTGTACATGTCTACATATCTACATGTCTACATGTCTACATGTCTACATGTCTCCATGTCTGCTTGTCTACATATCTACATGTCTACATGTCTACATGTTCAAGTGTCTAAATGTCTGTATGTCTACATGTCTAAATGTCTGCATGTCTTCATGTCTGCATGTCTGCATGTCTGTATGTCTACATGTCTACATGTCTGTATGTCTGCATGTCTACATGTTCAAGTGTCTAAATGTATATATGTCTACATGTCTCCATGTCTACATGTCTGCATGTCTACATGTCTGCATGCCTACATGTCTGTATGTCTACATGTCTACATGTCTACATGTCTACATATCTGCATGTCTACATGTCTACATGTCTGCATGTCTACATGTCTGCATGCCTAAATGTCTGCATGTCTACATGTCTACATGTCTGCATGCCTACATGTCTGCATGTCTGCATGTCTACATGTCTACATGTCTTTAAGTCTGCATGCCTACATGTCTGCATGTCTGCATGTCTGTATGTCTACATGTCTACATGTCTGCATGCCTACATGTCTGCATGTCTGCATGTCTGCATGTCTACATGTCTGCATGTCTGTATGTCTACATGTCTGCATGCCTACATGTCTGCATGTCTGCATGTCTGTATGTGTACATGTCTACATGTCTACATGTCTGCATGTCTGTATGTCTGCATGTCTACATGTCTGCATGTCTGCATGTCTACATGTCTACATGTCTGCATGTCTGCATGTCTACATGTCTGCATGTCTGCATGTCTACATGTCTACATGTCTACATGTCTGCATGTCTACATATCTACATGTCTACATGTCTATATGTTTACATGTCTCCATGTCTGCATGTCTGCATGTCTACATATCTACATGTGTACATGTCTACATGTTCAAGTGTCTAAATGTCTATATGTCTACATATCTGCATGTCTGCATGTCTACATATCTGCATGTCTGCATGTCTGCATGTCTCCATGTCTGCATGTCTGCATGTCTACATGTCTGCATGTCTACATATCTACATGTCTACATGTCTCCATGTCTGCATGTCTGCATGTCTACATATCTACATGTCTACACGTCTACATGTTCAAGTGTCTAAATGTCTATATGTCTACATGTCTACATGTCTGCATGTCTTCATGTCTGCATGTCTGCATGTCTACATGTCTACATGTCTCCATGTCTCCATGTCTGCATGTCTACATGTCTACATGTCTGCATGTCTGCATGTATGCATGTCTGTATGTCTACATGTCTGCATGTCTACATATCTGCATGTCTGCATGTCTCCATGTCTGCATGTCTGCATCTCTGCATGTCTACATGTCTGCATGCCTGCATGTCTACATATCTACATGTCTACATGTCTACATGTCTCCATGTCTGCATGTCTACATAGCTACATGTCTACATGTCTATATGTTCAAGTGTCTAAATGTTTATATGTCTACATGTCTGCATGCCTACATGTCTACATGTCTGCATGTCTGTATGTGTACATGTCTACATGTCTACATGTCTGCATGTCTGCATGTCTGCATGTCTACATGTCTGCATGCCTACATGTCTGCATGTCTGCATGTCTACATGTCTACATGTCAGCATGTCTGTATGTCTGTATGTCTACATGTCTACATGTCTGTATGTCTGCATGTCTACATATCTACATGTCTACATGTCTATATGTCTACATGTCTGCATGTCTGCATGTCTACATATCTGCATGTCTACATGTCTACATGTTCAAGTGTCTAAATGTCTATATGTCTGCATGTCTGCATGTCTACATGTCTACGTGTCTCCATGTCTGCATGTCTGCATGTCTGTATGTCTACATGTCTACATGTCTGTATGTCTGCATGTCTACATATCTACATGTCTACATGTCTATATGTCTACATGTCTGCATGTCTACATGTCAGCATGTCTACATGTCTCCATGTCAACATGTCTGCATGTCTACATGTCTGCATGCCTACATGTCTGTATGTCTACATGTCTACATGTCTCCATGTCTGCATGTCTGCATCTCTGCATGTCTACATGTCTGCATGCCTGCATGTCTACATATCTACATGTCTACATGTCTACATGTCTACATGTCTGCATGTCTGCATGTCTACATAGCTACATGTCTACATGTCTATATGTTCAAGTGTCTAAATGTTTATATGTCTACATGTCTGCATGCCTACATGTCTGCATGTCTGTATGTGTACATGTCTACATGTCTACATGTCTGCATGTCTGCATGTCTACATGTCTGCATGCCTACATGTCTGCATGTCTGCATGTCTACATGTCTACATGTCAGCATGTCTGTATGTCTGTATGTCTACATGTCTACATGTCTGTATGTCTGCATGTCTACATATCTACATGTCTACATGTCTATATGTCTACATGTCTGCATGTCTGCATGTCTACATACCTGCATGTCTACATGTCTACATGTTCAAGTGTCTAAATGTCTATATGTCTGCATGTCTGCATGTCTACATGTCTACGTGTCTCCATGTCTGCATGTCTGCATGTCTGTATGTCTACATGTCTACATGTCTGTATGTCTGCATGTCTACATATCTACATGTCTACATGTCTATATGTCTACATGTCTGCATGTCTACATGTCAGCATGTCTACATGTCTCCATGTCTACATGTCTGCATGTCTACATGTCTGCATGCCTACATGTCTGTATGTCTACATGTCTACATGTCTACATATCTGCATGTCTACATGTCTACATGTCTGCATGCCTACATGTCTGCATGTCTACATGTCTGTATGTCTACATGTCTGCATGTCTGTATGTCTACATGTCTACATGTCTGCATGTCTGCATGTCTACATGTCTGCATGTCTGCATGTCTGTATGTGTACATGTCTACATGTCTACATGTCTGCATGTCTGCATGTCTACATGTCTACATGTGTGCATGTCTACATGTCTACATGTCTGCATGTCTGCATGTCTACATGTCTGCATGTCTGCATGTCTGTATGTCTACATGTTTGCATGCCTACATGTCTGCATGTCTGCATGTCTGTATGTGTACATGTCTACATGTCTACATGTCTGCATGTCTACATGTCTGCATGTCTGCATGTCTACATGTCTACATGTCTGCATGTCTGCATGTCCACATGTCTGCATGTCTGCATGTCTGTATGTCTACATGTTTGCATGCCTACATGTCTGCATGTCTGCATGTCTGTATGTGTACATGTCTACATGTCTACATGTCTGCATGTCTGTATATCTGCATGTCTACATGTCTGCATGTCTGCATGTCTACATGTCTACATGTCTGCATGTCTGCATGTCTTCATGTCTGCATGTCTGCATGTCTACATGTCTGCATGTCTGCATGTCTGTATGTGTACATGTCTACATGTCTGCATGTCTGCATGTCTACATGTCTACATGTCTGCATGTCTGTATGTCTGCATGTCTACATGTCTGCATGTCTGCATGTCTACATGTCTGCATGTCTGCATGTCTACATGTCTGCATGTCTGCATGTCTGCATGTCTGTATGTCTGCATGTCTACATGTCTGCATGTCTGCATGTCTACATGTCTACATGTCTGCATGTCTGCATGTCTGCATGTCTACATGTCTGCATGTCTACATGTCTACATGTCTACATATCTGCATGTCTACATGTCTACATGTCTGCATGCCTACATGTCTGCATGCCTACATGTCTGCATGTCTACATGTCTGTATGTCTACATGTCTACATGTCTGCATGCCTACATGTCTGCATGTCTGCATGTCTGTATGTGTACATGTCTACATGTCTACATGTCTGCATGTCTGCATGTCTGCATGTCTACATGTCTGCATGTCTGCATGTCTGTATGTGTACATGTCTACATGTCTACATGTCTGCATGTCTGCATGTCTGCATGTCTGCATGTCTGTATGTGTACATGTCTACATGTCTACATGTCTGCATGTCTGCATGTCTACATGTCTACATGTCTGCATGTCTGCATGTCTACATGTCTACATGTCAGCATGTCTACATATCTACATGTCTACATGTCTACATGTCTCCATGTCTGCATGTCTGCATGTCTACATATCTACATGTCTACACGTCTACATGTTCAAGTGTCTAAATGTCTATATGTCTACATGTCTACATGTCTGCATGTCTTCATGTCTGCATGTCTGCATGTCTACATGTCTACATGTCTCCATGTCTCCATGTCTGCATGTCTACATGTCTACATGTCTGCATGTCTGCATGTCTGCATGTCTGTATGTCTACATGTCTGCATGTCTACATATCTGCATGTCTGCATGTCTGCATGTCTCCATGTCTGCATGTCTGCATCTCTGCATGTCTACATGTCTGCATGCCTGCATGTCTACATATCTACATGTCTACATGTTTACATGTCTCCATGTCTGCATGTCTACATAGCTACATGTCTACATGTCTATATGTTCAAGTGTCTAAATGTTTATATGTCTACATGTCTGCATGCCTACATGTCTGCATGTCTGCATGTCTGTATGTGTACATGTCTACATATCTACATGTCTACATGTCTACATGTCTACATGTCTCCATGTCTGCTTGTCTACATATCTACATGTCTACATGTCTACATGTTCAAGTGTCTAAATGTCTGTATGTCTACATGTCTAAATGTCTGCATGTCTTCATGTCTGCATGTCTGCATGTCTGTATGTCTACATGTCTACATGTCTGTATGTCTGCATGTCTACATGTTCAAGTGTCTAAATGTATATATGTCTACATGTCTCCATGTCTACATGTCTGCATGTCTACATGTCTGCATGCCTACATGTCTGTATGTCTACATGTCTACATGTCTACATATCTGCATGTCTACATGTCTACATGTCTGCATGTCTACATGTCTGCATGCCTAAATGTCTGCATGTCTACATGTCTACATGTCTGCATGCCTACATGTCTGCATGTCTGCATGTCTACATGTCTACATGTCTGTAAGTCTGCATGCCTACATGTCTGCATGTCTGCATGTCTGTATGTCTACATGTCTACATGTCTGCATGCCTACATGTCTGCATGTCTGCATGTCTGCATGTCTACATGTCTGCATGTCTGTATGTCTACATGTCTGCATGCCTACATGTCTGCATGTCTGCATGTCTGTATGTGTACATGTCTACATGTCTACATGTCTGCATGTCTGTATGTCTGCATGTCTACATGTCTGCATGTCTGCATGTCTACATGTCTACATGTCTGCATGTCTGCATGTCTACATGTCTGCATGTCTGCATGTCTACATGTCTACATGTCTACATGTCTGCATGTCTACATATCTACATGTCTACATGTCTATATGTTTACATGTCTCCATGTCTGCATGTCTGCATGTCTACATATCTGCATGTCTGCATGTCTACATATCTACATGTCTACACGTCTACATGTTCAAGTGTCTAAATGTCTATATGTCTACATGTCTACATGTCTGCATGTCTTCATGTCTGCATGTCTGCATGTCTACATGTCTACATGTCTCCATGTCTCCATGTCTGCATGTCTACATGTCTACATGTCTGCATGTCTGCATGTATGCATGTCTGTATGTCTACATGTCTGCATGTCTACATATCTGCATGTCTGCATGTCTGCATGTCTCCATGTCTGCATGTCTGCATCTCTGCATGTCTGCATGTCTACATATCTGCATGTCTGCATGTCTGCATGTCTCCATGTCTGCATGTCTACATGTCTACATGTCTCCATGTCTGCATGTCTGCATGTCTACATATCTACATGTCTACACGTCTACATGTTCAAGTGTCTAAATGTCTATATGTCTACATGTCTACATGTCTGCATGTCTTCATGTCTGCATGTCTGCATGTCTACATGTCTACATGTCTCCATGTCTCCATGTCTGCATGTCTACATGTCTACATGTCTGCATGTCTGCATGTATGCATGTCTGTATGTCTACATGTCTGCATGTCTACATATCTGCATGTCTGCATGTCTGCATGTCTCCATGTCTGCATGTCTGCATCTCTGCATGTCTACATGTCTGCATGCCTGCATGTCTACATATCTACATGTCTACATGTCTACATGTCTACATGTCTCCATGTCTGCATGTCTACATAGCTACATGTCTACATGTCTATATGTTCAAGTGTCTAAATGTTTATATGTCTACATGTCTGCATGCCTACATGTCTACATGTCTGCATGTCTGTATGTGTACATGTCTACATGTCTACATGTCTGCATGTCTGCATGTCTGCATGTCTACATGTCTGCATGCCTACATGTCTGCATGTCTGCATGTCTACATGTCTACATGTCAGCATGTCTGTATGTCTGTATGTCTACATGTCTACATGTCTGTATGTCTGCATGTCTACATATCTACATGTCTACATGTCTATATGTCTACATGTCTGCATGTCTGCATGTCTACATATCTGCATGTCTACATGTCTACATGTTCAAGTGTCTAAATGTCTATATGTCTGCATGTCTGCATGTCTACATGTCTACGTGTCTCCATGTCTGCATGTCTGCATGTCTGTATGTCTACATGTCTACATGTCTGTATGTCTGCATGTCTACATATCTACATGTCTACATGTCTATATGTCTACATGTCTGCATGTCTACATGTCAGCATGTCTACATGTCTCCATGTCTACATGTCTGCATGTCTACATGTCTGCATGCCTACATGTCTGTATGTCTACATGTCTACATGTCTCCATGTCTGCATGTCTGCATCTCTGCATGTCTACATGTCTGCATGCCTGCATGTCTACATATCTACATGTCTACATGTCTACATGTCTGCATGTCTGCATGTCTACATAGCTACATGTCTACATGTCTATATGTTCAAGTGTCTAAATGTTTATATGTCTACATGTCTGCATGCCTACATGTCTGCATGTCTGTATGTGTACATGTCTACATGTCTACATGTCTGCATGTCTGCATGTCTACATGTCTGCATGCCTACATGTCTGCATGTCTACATGTCTACATGTCAGCATGTCTGTATGTCTGTATGTCTACATGTCTACATGTCTGTATGTCTGCATGTCTACATATCTACATGTCTACATGTCTATATGTCTACATGTCTGCATGTCTGCATGTCTACATACCTGCATGTCTACATGTCTACATGTTCAAGTGTCTAAATGTCTATATGTCTGCATGTCTGCATGTCTACATGTCTACGTGTCTCCATGTCTGCATGTCTGCATGTCTGTATGTCTACATGTCTACATGTCTGTATGTCTGCATGTCTACATATCTACATGTCTACATGTCTATATGTCTACATGTCTGCATGTCTACATGTCAGCATGTCTACATGTCTCCATGTCTACATGTCTGCATGTCTACATGTCTGCATGCCTACATGTCTGTATGTCTACATGTCTACATGTCTACATATCTGCATGTCTACATGTCTACATGTCTGCATGCCTACATGTCTGCATGTCTACATGTCTGTATGTCTACATGTCTGCATGTCTGTATGTCTACATGTCTACATGTCTGCATGTCTGCATGTCTACATGTCTGCATGTCTGCATGTCTGTATGTGTACATGTCTACATGTCTACATGTCTGCATGTCTGCATGTCTACATGTCTACATGTCTGCATGTCTACATGTCTACATGTCTGCATGTCTGCATGTCTACATGTCTGCATGTCTGCATGTCTGTATGTCTACATGTTTGCATGCCTACATGTCTGCATGTCTGCATGTCTGTATGTGTACATGTCTACATGTCTACATGTCTGCATGTCTGCATGTCTACATGTCTGCATGTCTGCATGTCTACATGTCTACATGTCTGCATGTCTGCATGTCCACATGTCTGCATGTCTGTATGTCTACATGTTTGCATGCCTACATGTCTGCATGTCTGCATGTCTGTATGTGTACATGTCTACATGTCTACATGTCTGCATGTCTGTATATCTGCATGTCTACATGTCTGCATGTCTGCATGTCTACATGTCTACATGTCTGCATGTCTGCATGTCTTCATGTCTGCATGTCTGCATGTCTACATGTCTGCATGTCTGCATGTCTGTATGTGTACATGTCTACATGTCTGCATGTCTGCATGTCTACATGTCTACATGTCTGCATGTCTGTATGTCTGCATGTCTACATGTCTGCATGTCTGCATGTCTGCATGTCTGCATGTCTGCATGTCTACATGTCTGCATGTCTGCATGTCTGCATGTCTGTATGTCTGCATGTCTACATGTCTGCATGTCTGCATGTCTACATGTCTACATGTCTGCATGTCTGCATGTCTGCATGTCTACATGTCTGCATGTCTACATGTCTACATGTCTACATATCTGCATGTCTACATGTCTACATGTCTGCATGCCTACATGTCTGCATGCCTACATGTCTGCATGTCTACATGTCTGTATGTCTACATGTCTACATGTCTGCATGTCTACATGTCTGCATGTCTACATGTCTACATGTCTGTATGTCTGCATGCCTACATGTCTTCATGTCTGCATGTCTGTATGTCTGTATGTCTACATGTCTGCATGCCTACATGTCTGCATGTCTGCATGTCTGTATGTGTACATGTCTACATGTCTGCATGTCTGCATGTCTACATGTCTGCATGCCTACATGTCTGCATGTCTGCATGTCTGCATGTCTGTATGTCTGCATGTCTACATGTCTGCATGTCTGCATATCTACATGTCTACACGTCTACATGTTCAAGTGTCTAAATGTCTATATGTCTACATGTCTACATGTCTGCATGTCTTCATGTCTGCATGTCTGCATGTCTACATGTCTACATGTCTCCATGTCTGCATGTCTGCATGTCTGCATGTCTACATGTCTGCATGTCTGCATGTCTGTATGTGTACATGTCTACATGTCTACATGTCTGCATGTCTGCATGTCTGCATGTCTGTATGTCTACATGTCTGCATGTCTACATATCTGCATGTCTGCATGTCTGCATGTCTCCATGTCTGCATGTCTGCATCTCTGCATGTCTACATGTCTGCATGCCTGCATGTCTACATATCTACATGTCTACATGTCTACATGTCTCCATGTCTGCATGTCTACATAGCTACATGTCTACATGTCTATATGTTCAAGTGTCAAAATGTTTATATGTCTACATGTCTGCATGCCTACATGTCTGCATGTCTGCATGTCTGTATGTGTACATGTCTACATGTCTACATGTCTGCATGTCTGCATGTCTACATGTCTGCATGCCTACATGTCTGCATGTCTGCATGTCTACATGTCTACATGTCTGCATGTCTGTATGTCTGTATGTCTACATGTCTACATGTCTGTATGTCTGCATGTCTACATATCTACATGTCTACATGTCTATATGTCTACATGTCTGTATGTCTACATATCTGCATGTCTACATGTCTATATGTTCAAGTGTCTAAATGTCTATATGTCTGCATGTCTGCATGTCTACATGTCTACGTGTCTCCATGTCTGCATGTCTGCATGTCTGTATGTCTACATGTCTACATGTCTGTATGTCTGCATGTCTACATATCTACATGTCTACATGTCTATATGTCTACATGTCTGCATGTCTACATGTCAGCATGTCTACATGTCTCCATGTCTGCATGTCTACATGTCTACATGTCTGCATGTCTCCATGTCTGCATGTCTACATGTCTGCATGTCTGCATGTCTGTATGTGTACATGTCTACATGTCTACATGTCTGCATGTCTGCATGTCTACATATCTACATGTCTGCATGTCTACATGTCTGCATCTCTGCATGTCTACATGTCTACATGTCTGCATGTCTGCATGTCTACATGTCTGCATGTCTGCATGTCTACATGTCTGCATGTCTGCATGTCTACATGTCTACATGTCTGCATGTCCGCATGTCTGCATGTCTACATGTCTGCATGTCTACATGTCTACATGTCTGCATGTCTGCATGTCTGCATGTCTACATGTCTGTATGTCTACATGTCTGCATGTCTGCATGTCTACATGTCTGCATGTCTGCATGTCTGTATGTGTACATGTCTACATGTCTGCATGTCTGCATGTCTCCATGTCTACATGTCTGCATGTCTGTATGTCTGCATGTCTACATGTCTGCATGTCTGCATGTCTACATGTCTGCATGTCTGCATGTCTGCATGTCTACATGTCTGCATGTCTGCATGTCTGTATGTCTGCATGTCTACATGTCTGCATGTCCGCATGTCTGCATGTCTACATGTCTGCATGTCTACATGTCTACATGTCTGCATGTCTGCATGTCTGCATGTCTACATGTCTGTATGTCTACATGTCTGCATGTCTGCATGTCTACATGTCTGCATGTCTGCATGTCTGTATGTGTACATGTCTACATGTCTGCATGTCTGCATGTCTCCATGTCTACATATCTGCATGTCTGTATGTCTGCATGTCTACATGTCTGCATGTCTGCATGTCTACATGTCTGCATGTCTGCATGTCTACATGTCTGCATGTCTGCATGTCTGTATGTCTGCATGTCTACATGTCTGCATGTCTGCATGTCTACATGTCTACATGTCTGCATGTCTGCATGTCTGCATGTCTACATGTCTGCATGTCTACATGTCTACATGTCTACATATCTGCATGTCTACATGTCTACATGTCTGCATGCCTACATGTCTGCATGCCTACATGTCTGCATGTCTACATGTCTGTATGTCTACATGTCTACATGTCTGCATGTCTACATGTCTGTATGTCTACATGTCTACATGTCTGTATGTCTGCATGCCTACATGTCTTCATGCCTGCATGTCTGCATGTCTGTATGTCTACATGTCTGCATGCCTACATGTCTGCATGTCTGCATGTCTGTATGTGTACATGTCTACATGTCTGCATGTCTGCATGTCTGCATGTCTGTATGTGTACATGTCTACATGTCTACATGTCTGCATGTCTGCATGTCTGCATGTCTACATGTCTGCATGTCTGCATGTCTGCATGTCTACATGTCTGCATGTCTGCATGTCTGTATGTGTACATGTCTACATGTCTGCATGTCTGCATGTCTGCATGTCTGCATGTCTGTATGTGTACATGTCTACATGTCTACATGTCTGCATGTCTGCATGTCTACATGTCTACATGTCTGCATGTCTGCATGTCTACATGTCTGCATGCCTACATGTCTGTATGTCTACATGTCTACATGTCTACATATCTGCATGTCTACATGTCTACATGTCTGCATGCCTACATGTCTGCATGTCTACATGTCTGTATGTCTACATGTCTGCATGTCTGTATGTCTACATGTCTACATGTCTGCATGTCTGCATGTCTACATGTCTGCATGTCTGCATGTCTGTATGTGTACATGTCTACATGTCTACATGTCTGCATGTCTGCATGTCTACATGTCTACATGTCTGCATGTCTACATGTCTACATGTCTGCATGTCTGCATGTCTACATGTCTGCATGTCTGCATGTCTGTATGTCTACATGTTTGCATGCCTACATGTCTACATGTCTGCATGTCTGCATGTCTGCATGTCTACATGTCTGTATGTCTACATGTCTGCATGTCTGCATGTCTACATGTCTGCATGTCTGCATGTCTGTATGTGTACATGTCTACATGTCTGCATGTCTGCATGTCTCCATGTCTACATATCTGCATGTCTGTATGTCTGCATGTCTACATGTCTGCATGTCTGCATGTCTACATGTCTGCATGTCTGCATGTCTACATGTCTGCATGTCTGCATGTCTGTATGTCTGCATGTCTACATGTCTGCATGTCTGCATGTCTACATGTCTACATGTCTGCATGTCTGCATGTCTGCATGTCTACATGTCTGCATGTCTACATGTCTACATGTCTACATATCTGCATGTCTACATGTCTACATGTCTGCATGCCTACATGTCTGCATGCCTACATGTCTGCATGTCTACATGTCTGTATGTCTACATGTCTACATGTCTGCATGTCTACATGTCTGTATGTCTACATGTCTACATGTCTGTATGTCTGCATGCCTACATGTCTTCATGCCTGCATGTCTGCATGTCTGTATGTCTACATGTCTGCATGCCTACATGTCTGCATGTCTGCATGTCTGTATGTGTACATGTCTACATGTCTGCATGTCTGCATGTCTGCATGTCTGTATGTGTACATGTCTACATGTCTACATGTCTGCATGTCTGCATGTCTGCATGTCTACATGTCTGCATGTCTGCATGTCTGCATGTCTACATGTCTGCATGTCTGCATGTCTGTATGTGTACATGTCTACATGTCTGCATGTCTGCATGTCTGCATGTCTGCATGTCTGTATGTGTACATGTCTACATGTCTACATGTCTGCATGTCTGCATGTCTACATGTCTACATGTCTGCATGTCTGCATGTCTACATGTCTGCATGCCTACATGTCTGTATGTCTACATGTCTACATGTCTACATATCTGCATGTCTACATGTCTACATGTCTGCATGCCTACATGTCTGCATGTCTACATGTCTGTATGTCTACATGTCTGCATGTCTGTATGTCTACATGTCTACATGTCTGCATGTCTGCATGTCTACATGTCTGCATGTCTGCATGTCTGTATGTGTACATGTCTACATGTCTACATGTCTGCATGTCTGCATGTCTACATGTCTACATGTCTGCATGTCTACATGTCTACATGTCTGCATGTCTGCATGTCTACATGTCTGCATGTCTGCATGTCTGTATGTCTACATGTTTGCATGCCTACATGTCTGCATGTCTGCATGTCTGTATGTGTACATGTCTACATGTCTACATGTCTGCATGTCTGCATGTCTACATGTCTGCATGCCTACATGTCTGCATGTCTGCATGTCTGCATGTCTGTATGTGTACATGTCTACATGTCTACATGTCTGCATGTCTGCATGTCTGCATGTCTACATGTCTGCATGTCTGCATGTCTGTATGTGTACATGTCTACATGTCTGCATGTCTGCATGTCTGCATGTCTGTATGTGTACATGTCTACATGTCTACATGTCTGCATGTCTGCATGTCTACATGTCTACATGTCTGCATGTCTGCATGTCTACATGTCTACATGTCAGCATGTCTACATATCTACATGTCTACATGTCTACATGTCTCCATGTCTGCATGTCTGCATGTCTACATATCTACATGTCTACACGTCTACATGTTCAAGTGTCTAAATGTCTATATGTCTACATGTCTACATGTCTGCATGTCTTCATGTCTGCATGTCTGCATGTCTACATGTCTACATGTCTCCATGTCTCCATGTCTGCATGTCTACATGTCTACATGTCTGCATGTCTGCATGTCTGCATGTCTGTATGTCTACATGTCTGCATGTCTACATATCTGCATGTCTGCATGTCTGCATGTCTCCATGTCTGCATGTCTGCATCTCTGCATGTCTACATGTCTGCATGCCTGCATGTCTACATATCTACATGTCTACATGTCTACATGTCTCCATGTCTGCATGTCTACATAGCTACATGTCTACATGTCTATATGTTCAAGTGTCTAAATGTTTATATGTCTACATGTCTGCATGCCTACATGTCTGCATGTCTGCATGTCTGTATGTGTACATGTCTACATGTCTACATGTCTGCATTTCTGCATGTCTACATGTCTGCATGCCTACATGTCTGCATGTCTGCATGTCTACATGTCTACATGTCTGCATGTCTTTATGTCTGTATGTCTACATGTCTACATGTCTGCATGTCTGCATGTTTACATATCTACATGTCTACATGTCTATATGTCTACATGTCTGCATGTCTGCATGTCTGCATGTCTGCATGTCTGCATGTCTGTATGTGTACATGTCTACATGTCTACATGTCTGCATGTCTGCATGTCTACATGTCTACATGTCTGCATGTCTGCATGTCTACATGTCTGCATGCCTACATGTCTGTATGTCTACATGTCTACATGTCTACATATCTGCATGTCTACATGTCTACATGTCTGCATGCCTACATGTCTGCATGTCTACATGTCTGTATGTCTACATGTCTGCATGTCTGTATGTCTACATGTCTACATGTCTGCATGTCTGCATGTCTACATGTCTGCATGTCTGCATGTCTGTATGTGTACATGTCTACATGTCTACATGTCTGCATGTCTGCATGTCTACATGTCTACATGTCTGCATGTCTACATGTCTACATGTCTGCATGTCTGCATGTCTACATGTCTGCATGTCTGCATGTCTGTATGTCTACATGTTTGCATGCCTACATGTCTGCATGTCTGCATGTCTGTATGTGTACATGTCTACATGTCTACATGTCTGCATGTCTGCATGTCTACATGTCTGCATGCCTACATGTCTGCATGTCTGCATGTCTGCATGTCTGTATGTGTACATGTCTACATGTCTACATGTCTGCATGTCTGCATGTTTGCATGTCTACATGTCTGCATGTCTGCATGTCTGTATGTGTACATGTCTACATGTCTACATGTCTGCATGTCTGCATGTCTGCATGTCTGCATGTCTGCATTTCTGCATGTCTGTATGTGTACATGTCTACATGTCTACATGTCTGCATGTCTGCATGTCTACATGTCTACATGTCTGCATGTCTGCATGTCTACATGTCTACATGTCAGCATGTCTACATATCTACATGTCTACATGTCTACATGTCTCCATGTCTGCATGTCTGCATGTCTACATATCTACATATCTACACGTCTACATGTTCAAGTGTCTAAATGTCTATATGTCTACATGTCTACATGTCTGCATGTCTTCATGTCTGCATGTCTGCATGTCTACATGTCTACATGTCTCCATGTCTCCATGTCTGCATGTCTACATGTCTACATGTCTGCATGTCTGCATGTCTGTATGTCTACATGTCTGCATGTCTACATATCTGCATGTCTGCATGTCTGCATGTCTCCATGTCTGCATGTCTGCATCTCTGCATGTCTACATGTCTGCATGCCTGCATGTCTACATATCTACATGTCTACATGTCTACATGTCTCCATGTCTGCATGTCTACATAGCTACATGTCTACATGTCTATATGTTCAAGTGTCTAAATGTTTATATGTCTACATGTCTGCATGCCTACATGTCTGCATGTCTGCATGTCTGTATGTGTACATGTCTACATGTCTACATGTCTGCATGTCTGCATGTCTACATGTCTGCATGCCTACATGTCTGCATGTCTGCATGTCTACATGTCTACATGTCTGCATGTCTGTATGTCTGTATGTCTACATGTCTACATGTCTGTATGTCTGCATGTCTACATATCTACATGTCTACATGTCTATATGTCTACATGTCTGCATGTCTACATATCTGCATGTCTACATGTCTATATGTTCAAGTGTCTAAATGTCTATATGTCTGCATGTCTGCATGTCTACATGTCTACGTGTCTCCATGTCTGCATGTCTGCATGTCTGTATGTCTACATGTCTACATGTCTGTATGTCTGCATGTCTACATATCTACATGTCTACATGTCTATATGTCTACATGTCTGCATGTCTACATGTCAGCATGTCTACATGTCTCCATGTCTGCATGTCTACATGTCTACATGTCTGCATGTCTCCATGTCTGCATGTCTACATGTCTGCATGTCTGCATGTCTGTATGTGTACATGTCTACATGTCTACATGTCTGCATGTCTGCATGTCTACATATCTACATGTCTGCATGTCTACATGTCTGCATCTCTGCATGTCTACATGTCTACATGTCTGCATGTCTGCATGTCTACATGTCTGCATGTCTGCATGTCTACATGTCTACATGTCTGCATGTCTGCATGTCTACATGTCTACATGTCTGCATGTCCGCATGTCTGCATGTCTACATGTCTGCATGTCTACATGTCTACATGTCTGCATGTCTGCATGTCTGCATGTCTACATGTCTGTATGTCTACATGTCTGCATGTCTGCATGTCTACATGTCTGCATGTCTGCATGTCTGTATGTGTACATGTCTACATGTCTGCATGTCTGCATGTCTCCATGTCTACATGTCTGCATGTCTGTATGTCTGCATGTCTACATGTCTGCATGTCTGCATGTCTACATGTCTGCATGTCTGCATGTCTGCATGTCTACATGTCTGCATGTCTGCATGTCTGTATGTCTGCATGTCTACATGTCTGCATGTCCGCATGTCTGCATGTCTACATGTCTGCATGTCTACATGTCTACATGTCTGCATGTCTGCATGTCTACATGTCTGTATGTCTACATGTCTGCATGTCTGCATGTCTACATGTCTGCATGTCTGCATGTCTGTATGTGTACATGTCTACATGTCTGCATGTCTGCATGTCTCCATGTCTACATGTCTGCATGTCTGTATGTCTGCATGTCTGCATGTCTGCATGTCTGCATGTCTACATGTCTGCATGTCTGCATGTCTACATGTCTGCATGTCTGCATGTCTGTATGTCTGCATGTCTACATGTCTGCATGTCTGCATGTCTACATGTCTACATGTCTGCATGTCTGCATGTCTGCATGTCTACATGTCTGCATGTCTACATGTCTACATGTCTACATATCTGCATGTCTACATGTCTACATGTCTGCATGCCTACATGTCTGCATGCCTACATGTCTGCATGTCTACATGTCTGTATGTCTACATGTCTACATGTCTGCATGTCTACATGTCTGTATGTCTACATGTCTACATGTCTGTATGTCTGCATGCCTACATGTCTTCATGTCTGCAGGTCTGCATGTCTGTATGTCTACATGTCTGCATGCCTACATGTCTGCATGTCTGCATGTCTGTATGTGTACATGTCTACATGTCTGCATGTCTGCATGTCTACATGTCTGCATGCCTACATGTCTGCATGTCTGCATGTCTGCATGTCTGTATGTGTACATGTCTACATGTCTACATGTCTGCATGTCTGCATGTCTACATGTCTGCATGTCTGCATGTCTGCATGTCTGCATGTCTACATGTCTGCATGTCTGCATGTCTGTATGTGTACATGTCTACATGTCTGCATGTCTGCATGTCTCCATGTCTACATGTCTGCATGTCTGTATGTCTGCATGTCTACATGTCTGCATGTCTGCATGTCTACATGTCTGCATGTCTGCATGTCTGCATGTCTACATGTCTGCATGTCTGCATTTCTGTATGTCTGCATGTCTACATGTCTGCATGTCCGCATGTCTGCATGTCTACATGTCTGCATGTCTACATGTCTACATGTCTGCATGTCTGCATGTCTGCATGTCTACATGTCTGTATGTCTACATGTCTGCATGTCTGCATGTCTACATGTCTGCATGTCTGCATGTCTGTATGTGTACATGTCTACATGTCTACATGTCTGCATGTCTGTATGTCTGCATGTCTACATGTCTGCATGTCTGCATGTCTACATGTCTGCATGTCTGCATGTCTACATGTCTGCATGTCTGCATGTCTGTATGTCTGCATGTCTACATGTCTGCATGTCTGCATGTCTACATGTCTACATGTCTGCATGTCTGCATGTCTGCATGTCTACATGTCTGCATGTCTACATGTCTACATGTCTACATATCTGCATGTCTACATGTCTACATGTCTGCATGCCTACATGTCTGCATGCCTACATGTCTGCATGTCTACATGTCTGTATGTCTACATGTCTACATGTCTGCATGTCTACATGTCTGTATGTCTACATGTCTACATGTCTGTATGTCTGCATGCCTACATGTCTTCATGCCTGCATGTCTGCATGTCTGTATGTCTACATGTCTGCATGCCTACATGTCTGCATGTCTGCATGTCTTTATGTGTACATGTCTACATGTCTGCATGTCTGCATGTCTGCATGTCTGTATGTGTACATGTCTACATGTCTACATGTCTGCATGTCTGCATGTCTGCATGTCTACATGTCTGCATGTCTGCATGTCTGCATGTCTACATGTCTGCATGTCTGCATGTCTGTATGTGTACATGTCTACATGTCTGCATGTCTGCATGTCTGCATGTCTGCATGTCTGTATGTGTACATGTCTACATGTCTACATGTCTGCATGTCTGCATGTCTACATGTCTACATGTCTGCATGTCTGCATGTCTACATGTCTGCATGCCTACATGTCTGTATGTCTACATGTCTACATGTCTACATATCTGCATGTCTACATGTCTACATGTCTGCATGCCTACATGTCTGCATGTCTACATGTCTGTATGTCTACATGTCTGCATGTCTGTATGTCTACATGTCTACATGTCTGCATGTCTGCATGTCTACATGTCTGCATGTCTGCATGTCTGTATGTGTACATGTCTACATGTCTACATGTCTGCATGTCTGCATGTCTACATGTCTACATGTCTGCATGTCTACATGTCTACATGTCTGCATGTCTGCATGTCTACATGTCTGCATGTCTGCATGTCTGTATGTCTACATGTTTGCATGCCTACATGTCTGCATGTCTGCATGTCTGTATGTGTACATGTCTACATGTCTACATGTCTGCATGTCTGCATGTCTACATGTCTGCATGCCTACATGTCTGCATGTCTGCATGTCTGCATGTCTGTATGTGTACATGTCTACATGTCTACATGTCTGCATGTCTGCATGTCTGCATGTCTACATGTCTGCATGTCTGCATGTCTGTATGTGTACATGTCTACATGTCTACATGTCTGCATGTCTGCATGTCTGCATGTCTGCATGTCTGCATGTCTGTATGTGTACATGTCTACATGTCTACATGTCTGCATGTCTGCATGTCTACATGTCTACATGTCTGCATGTCTGCATGTCTCCATGTCTACATGTCAGCATGTCTACATATCTACATGTCTACATGTCTACATGTTCAAGTGTCTAAATGTCTATATGTCTACATGTCTACATGTCTGCATGTCTTCATGTCTGCATGTCTGCATGTCTACATGTCTACATGTCTCCATGTCTCCATGTCTGCATGTCTACATGTCTACATGTCTGCATGTCTGCATGTCTGCATGTCTGTATGTCTACATGTCTGCATGTCTACATATCTGCATGTCTGCATGTCTGCATGTCTCCATGTCTGCATGTCTGCATCTCTGCATGTCTACATGTCTGCATGCCTGCATGTCTACATATCTACATGTCTACATGTCTACATGTCTCCATGTCTGCATGTCTACATAGCTACATGTCTACATGTCTATATGTTCAAGTGTCTAAATGTTTATATGTCTACATGTCTGCATGCCTACATGTCTGCATGTCTGCATGTCTGTATGTGTACATGTCTACATGTCTACATGTCTGCATGTCTGCATGTCTACATGTCTGCATGCCTACATGTCTGCATGTCTGCATGTCTACATGTCTACATGTCTGCATGTCTGTATGTCTGTATGTCTACATGTCTACATGTCTGCATGTCTGCATGTCTACATATCTACATGTCTACATGTCTATATGTCTACATGTCTGCATGTCTACATGTCTGCATGTCTGCATGTCTGCATGTCTGCATGTCTGTATGTGTACATGTCTACATGTCTACATGTCTGCATGTCTGCATGTCTACATGTCTACATGTCTGCATGTCTGCATGTCTACATGTCTGCATGCCTACATGTCTGTATGTCTACATGTCTACATGTCTACATATCTGCATGTCTACATGTCTACATGTCTGCATGCCTACATGTCTGCATGTCTACATGTCTGCATGTCTACATGTCTGCATGTCTGTATGTCTACATGTCTACATGTCTGCATGTCTGCATGTCTACATGTCTGCATGTCTGCATGTCTGTATGTGTACATGTCTACATGTCTACATGTCTGCATGTCTGCATGTCTACATGTCTACATGTCTGCATGTCTACATGTCTACATGTCTGCATGTCTGCATGTCTACATGTCTGCATGTCTGCATGTCTGTATGTCTACATGTTTGCATGCCTACATGTCTGCATGTCTGCATGTCTGTATGTGTACATGTCTACATGTCTACATGTCTGCATGTCTGCATGTCTACATGTCTGCATGCCTACATGTCTGCATGTCTGCATGTCTGCATGTCTGTATGTGTACATGTCTACATGTCTACATGTCTGCATGTCTGCATGTCTGCATGTCTACATGTCTGCATGTCTGCATGTCTGTATGTGTACATGTCTACATGTCTACATGTCTGCATGTCTGCATGTCTGCATGTCTGCATGTCTGCATGTCTGCATGTCTGTATGTGTACATGTCTACATGTCTACATGTCTGCATGTCTGCATGTCTACATGTCTACATGTCTGCATGTCTGCATGTCTACATGTCTACATGTCAGCATGTCTACATATCTACATGTCTACATGTCTACATGTCTCCATGTCTGCATGTCTGCATGTCTACATATCTACATATCTACACGTCTACATGTTCAAGTGTCTAAATGTCTATATGTCTACATGTCTACATGTCTGCATGTCTTCATGTCTGCATGTCTGCATGTCTACATGTCTACATGTCTCCATGTCTCCATGTCTGCATGTCTACATGTCTACATGTCTGCATGTCTGCATGTCTGTATGTCTACATGTCTGCATGTCTACATATCTGCATGTCTGCATGTCTGCATGCCTCCATGTCTGCATGTCTGCATCTCTGCATGTCTACATGTCTGCATGCCTGCATGTCTACATATCTACATGTCTACATGTCTACATGTCTCCATGTCTGCATGTCTACATAGCTACATGTCTACATGTCTATATGTTCAAGTGTCTAAATGTTTATATGTCTACATGTCTGCATGCCTACATGTCTGCATGTCTGCATGTCTGTATGTGTACATGTCTACATGTCTACATGTCTGCATGTCTGCATGCCTACATGTCTACATGTCTGCATGTCTACATGTCTACATGTCTGCATGTCTGTATGTCTGTATGTCTACATGTCTACATGTCTGTATGTCTGCATGTCTACATATCTACATGTCTACATGTCTATATGTCTACATGTCTGCATGTCTACATATCTGCATGTCTACATGTCTATATGTTCAAGTGTCTAAATGTCTATATGTCTGCATGTCTGCATGTCTACATGTCTACGTGTCTCCATGTCTGCATGTCTGCATGTCTGTATGTCTACATGTCTACATGTCTGTATGTCTGCATGTCTACATATCTACATGTCTACATGTCTATATGTCTACATGTCTGCATGTCTACATGTCAGCATGTCTACATGTCTCCATGTCTGCATGTCTACATGTCTACATGTCTGCATGTCTCCATGTCTGCATGTCTACATGACTGCATGTCTGCATGTCTGTATGTGTACATGTCTACATGTCTACATGTCTGCATGTCTGCATGTCTACATATCTACATGTCTGCATGTCTACATGTCTGCATCTCTGCATGTCTACATGTCTACATGTCTGCATGTCTGCATGTCTACATGTCTGCATGTCTGCATGTCTACATGTCTACATGTCTGCATGTCTGCATGTCTACATGTCTACATGTCTGCATGTCCGCATGTCTGCATGTCTACATGTCTGCATGTCTACATGTCTACATGTCTGCATGTCTGCATGTCTGCATGTCTACATGTCTGTATGTCTACATGTCTGCATGTCTGCATGTCTACATGTCTGCATGTCTGCATGTCTGTATGTGTACATGTCTACATGTCTGCATGTCTGCATGTCTCCATGTCTACATGTCTGCATGTCTGTATGTCTGCATGTCTACATGTCTGCATGTCTGCATGTCTACATGTCTGCATGTCTGCATGTCTGCATGTCTACATGTCTGCATGTCTGCATGTCTGCATGTCTGCATGTCTCCATGTCTGCATGTCCGCATGTCTGCATGTCTACATGTCTGCATGTCTACATGTCTACATGTCTGCATGTCTGCATGTCTACATGTCTGTATGTCTACATGTCTGCATGTCTGCATGTCTACATGTCTGCATGTCTGCATGTCTGTATGTGTACATGTCTACATGTCTGCATGTCTGTATGTCTGCATGTCTACATGTCTGCATGTCTGCATGTCTACATGTCTGCATGTCTGCATGTCTACATGTCTGCATGTCTGCATGTCTGTATGTCTGCATGTCTACATGTCTGCAT
Source organism: Telmatherina bonti (assembly GCF_933228915.1). NCBI lineage: Eukaryota > Metazoa > Chordata > Actinopteri > Atheriniformes > Telmatherinidae > Telmatherina > Telmatherina bonti. Next base: position 30,164,023 of record NC_136617.1, read on the forward strand.
GTCTGCATGTCTACATGTCTACATGTCTGCATGTCTGCATGTCTGCATGTCTACATGTCTGCATGTCTACATGTCTACATGTCTACATATCTGCATGTCTACATGTCTACATGTCTGCATGCCTACATGTCTGCATGCCTACATGTCTGCATGTCTACATGTCTGTATGTCTACATGTCTACATGTCTGCATGTCTACATGTCTGTATGTCTACATGTCTACATGTCTGTATGTCTGCATGCCTACATGTCTTCATGTCTGCATGTCTGCATGTCTGTATGTCTACATGTCTGCATGCCTACATGTCTGCATGTCTGCATGTCTGTATGTGTACATGTCTACATGTCTGCATGTCTGCATGTCTACATGTCTGCATGCCTACATGTCTGCATGTCTGCATGTCTGCATGTCTGTATGTGTACATGTCTACATGTCTACATGTCTGCATGTCTGCATGTCTGCATGTCTACATGTCTGCATGTCTGCATGTCTGCATGTCTACATGTCTGCATGTCTGCATGTCTGTATGTGTACATGTCTACATGTCTGCATGTCTGCATGTCTGCATGTCTGTATGTGTACATGTCTACATGTCTACATGTCTGCATGTCTGCATGTCTACATGTCTACATGTCTGCATGTCTGCATGTCTACATGTCTACATGTCTGCATGTCTACATATCTACATGTCTACATGTCTACATGTCTCCATGTCTGCATGTCTGCATGTCTACATATCTACATGTCTACACGTCTACATGTTCAAGTGTCTAAATGTCTATATGTCTACATGTCTACATGTCTGCATGTCTTCATGTCTGCATGTCTGCATGTCTACATGTCTACATGTCTCCATGTCTGCATGTCTACATGTCTACATGTCTGCATGTCTGCATGTATGCATGTCTGTATGTCTACATGTCTGCATGTCTACATATCTGCATGTCTGCATGTCTCCATGTCTGCATGTCTGCATCTCTGCATGTCTACATGTCTGCATGCCTGCATGTCTACATATCTACATGTCTACATGTCTACATGTCTCCATGTCTGCATGTCTACATAGCTACATGTCTACATGTCTATATGTTCAAGTGTCTAAATGTTTATATGTCTACATGTCTGCATGCCTACATGTCTGCATGTCTGCATGTCTGTATGTGTACATGTCTACATGTCTACATGTCTGCATGTCTGCATGTCTACATGTCTGCATGCCTACATGTCTGCATGTCTGCATGTCTACATGTCTACATGTCTGCATGTCTGTATGTCTGTATGTCTACATGTCTACATGTCTGTATGTCTGCATGTCTACATATCTACATGTCTACATGTCTATATGTCTACATGTCTGCATGTCTACATATCTGCATGTCTACATGTCTATATGTTCAAGTGTCTAAATGTCTATATGTCTGCATGTCTGCATGTCTACATGTCTACGTGTCTCCATGTCTGCATGTCTGCATGTCTGTATGTCTACATGTCTACATGTCTGTATGTCTGCATGTCTACATATCTACATGTCTACATGTCTATATGTCTACATGTCTGCATGTCTACATGTCAGCATGTCTACATGTCTCCATGTCTGCATGTCTACATGTCTACATGTCTGCATGTCTCCATGTCTGCATGTCTACATGTCTGCATGTCTGCATGTCTGTATGTGTACATGTCTACATGTCTACATGTCTGCATGTCTGCATGTCTACATATCTACATGTCTGCATGTCTACATGTCTGCATCTCTGCATGTCTACATGTCTACATGTCTGCATGTCTGCATGTCTACATGTCTGCATGTCTGCATGTCTACATGTCTACATGTCTGCATGTCTGCATGTCTACATGTCTACATGTCTGCATGTCCGCATGTCTGCATGTCTACATGTCTGCATGTCTACATGTCTACATGTCTGCATGTCTGCATGTCTGCATGTCTACATGTCTGTATGTCTACATGTCTGCATGTCTGCATGTCTACATGTCTGCATGTCTGCATGTCTGTATGTGTACATGTCTACATGTCTGCATGTCTGCATGTCTCCATGTCTACATGTCTGCATGTCTGTATGTCTGCATGTCTACATGTCTGCATGTCTGCATGTCTACATGTCTGCATGTCTGCATGTCTACATGTCTGCATGTCTGCATGTCTGTATGTCTGCATGTCTACATGTCTGCATGTCTGCATGTCTACATGTCTACATGTCTGCATGTCTGCATGTCTGCATGTCTACATGTCTGCATGTCTACATGTCTACATGTCTACATATCTGCATGTCTACATGTCTACATGTCTGCATGCCTACATGTCTGCATGCCTACATGTCTGCATGTCTACATGTCTGTATGTCTACATGTCTACATGTCTGCATGTCTACATGTCTGTATGTCTACATGTCTACATGTCTGTATGTCTGCATGCCTACATGTCTTCATGTCTGCATGTCTGCATGTCTGTATGTCTACATGTCTGCATGCCTACATGTCTGCATGTCTGCATGTCTGTATGTGTACATGTCTACATGTCTGCATGTCTGCATGTCTACATGTCTGCATGCCTACATGTCTGCATGTCTGCATGTCTGCATGTCTGTATGTGTACATGTCTACATGTCTACATGTCTGCATGTCTGCATGTCTGCATGTCTACATGTCTGCATGTCTGCATGTCTGCATGTCTACATGTCTGCATGTCTGCATGTCTGTATGTGTACATGTCTACATGTCTGCATGTCTGCATGTCTGCATGTCTGTATGTGTACATGTCTACATGTCTACATGTCTGCATGTCTGCATGTCTACATGTCTACATGTCTGCATGTCTGCATGTCTACATGTCTACATGTCTGCATGTCTACATATCTACATGTCTACATGTCTACATGTCTCCATGTCTGCATGTCTGCATGTCTACATATCTACATGTCTACACGTCTACATGTTCAAGTGTCTAAATGTCTATATGTCTACATGTCTACATGTCTGCATGTCTTCATGTCTGCATGTCTGCATGTCTACATGTCTACATGTCTCCATGTCTGCATGTCTACATGTCTACATGTCTGCATGTCTGCATGTATGCATGTCTGTATGTCTACATGTCTGCATGTCTACATATCTGCATGTCTGCATGTCTCCATGTCTGCATGTCTGCATCTCTGCATGTCTACATGTCTGCATGCCTGCATGTCTACATATCTACATGTCTACATGTCTACATGTCTCCATGTCTGCATGTCTACATAGCTACATGTCTACATGTCTATATGTTCAAGTGTCTAAATGTTTATATGTCTACATGTCTGCATGCCTACATGTCTGCATGTCTGCATGTCTGTATGTGTACATGTCTACATGTCTACATGTCTGCATGTCTGCATGTCTACATGTCTGCATGCCTACATGTCTGCATGTCTGCATGTCTACATGTCTACATGTCTGCATGTCTGTATGTCTGTATGTCTACATGTCTACATGTCTGTATGTCTGCATGTCTACATATCTACATGTCTACATGTCTATATGTCTACATGTCTGCATGTCTGCATGTCTACATATCTGCATGTCTACATGTCTATATGTTCAAGTGTCTAAATGTCTATATGTCTGCATGTCTGCATGTCTACATGTCTACGTGTCTCCATGTCTGCATGTCTGCATGTCTGTATGTCTACATGTCTACATGTCTGTATGTCTGCATGTCTACATATCTACATGTCTACATGTCTATATGTCTACATGTCTGCATGTCTACATGTCAGCATGTCTACATGTCTCCATGTCTGCATGTCTACATGTCTGCATGTCTGCATGTCTACATGTCTGCATGTCTGCATGTCTGTATGTGTACATGTCTACATGTTTGCATGTCTGCATGTCTACATGTCTACATGTCTGCATGTCTGCATTTCTACATGTCTGCATGTCTGCATGTCTACATGTCTACATGTCTGCATGTCTGCATGTCTACATGTCTGCATGTCTGTATGTCTACATGTCTGCATGTCTGCATGTCTACATGCTCTGAGCAGCCATGCGACCGATCAGCTCATTCAGGCAACTGAACAGGTGGACATAATAAAACAACTAATAACCTTTAGCTGGAACTGACATGTTTCACGTCTTTCTGGTAAACAAATATGTATTTTTCATCATTAATGTTGTAGTAATTTTCCAAATAAACATGTGAACATGAAATCACACTTTCTACACATTTTACTCATGTATGAATTCCGTGTTTCTCAGTCCTGCTCCTCTGGACCCACTGCCCTGCACATTTTAGGCATGTTTACTTTAACACATCTGAATGAAATAATTGGTTCATTAACAGGAGGTTGATTGATCTGAATCAGGTGTGTTGGAGCAGGAACACACCTCAGACATGCAGGGAAGCTGCTCCTGAGGACATGTGGTGAGAAACGCTCCACTGAGAGCAAGCACACACATAGCAGGGTAATTATATAACTGAAAACCTCCCTCTGGCCAGTAAAAATAATGAGTCCACACTACTTTGTTTTCCCAAGTCCATACAGAAATATCTACATAACCGTGTTGTTAGGAATATTATAAGCATATCAACCCTTTAGGCGGCGGTGGCGTCCTCGATTCTAGTCAATCAGAATAACCTTCTGTCTCACCACACTTCCTCAAAACACGAAACATGCCTCTAATGGTTAGGTGGTGGAAAATAACTAATCTCATTCTTCGCCTTTGGTCATCCATGTGGAGCGGTGAAAACACACACAAAGCGCCTGGACAACAACTAACACCAACGCAGTTTTAAGGACGTCCATTCAACATATTGAAAACTTGTGATTTCATGGGATTTTTTTGTCACAGACAAAAAAATCTGTGACAGAACCTAAAACTTACACATGTCCACATGTAGACGTGCAGATAGAGTTTTGCAAAGCTTCCCTTTGGTTCAAGGTTTTGAAAACAATAGTTTTTTAAATGCATGAATCTGCATTTTCATGTGGAGAGGTCAAAAAGAGAGAAATATGTTGGTTTTGTGAGACACCTGCTACGTGTGGACAAGACCTTAGTAACACTGTACTGCTACTACATGCATAGGCAAGGAAACAAAAGCTCATTTCCACGTGTATTTGGCCACAATAGCAGCAGGTTTTGCAAAACAGTATTAAGAATACCTGCTCTTATAAAAACAGTTTTACCTGCCTGAGTAAACGCGCCTATGATGAACTGGAAGTCTGTCCAGGAGCTCTCCCTGAAATCCCAGGTTCATTTTTTATATGAAACGCCAACTGTTTCGCACCCTGGACACTCGCTGTTGGAACCATTACCTTCAGGTAGAAGGTTTAGATCTTTGAAGACGAAGACAAACCGATTTAAGAACAGTTTCTACCCAACGGCAGTCATCATTATAAATACTGCTAATCATAGATGATTAAGCTGGGGCAGCAGACGGTACACTATTGCATTGTTTGTGTATTTTATTTATTTTAATCTCTATCTTTTGATATCATGTTTTATTGAATGAATGAGGCATCAACTGAAATGGCACTCTAAATTTTGTTGCACTTGTTGCAATGACAATAAAGTTTATTCTATTCTATTCTATTCTGTTCCACCCTTTTTGTATTTTTATTAATGTTAACACGCTGGTAACACCCAGCCAGTGGTGTTTATCCACAGGCACTCTGTGGACACCTTAATACTCCAGCTCGCTCATTCTAAGTGACCAAAAGCGAGAACTTGTTGGACTTTAATTCTTCTAAACTAAAAATGAACTACAAAATGAATGACAGTGAGACAAATAAAGCCTTCAGGGCAGAAGGTGTATTTATTGTTAGACTTGCTGTGAAAGCAGAGGCTTCAGGTATTTATTTAAAACTTCAAGACCTCTTGCTAACAAACCCCTTCAAGCTGCATTTCTGAAGGAAAAGTAAATCTTTAAGGAGCTTAATGAACAAAACCTCTGAATCCTTAAAGGCTGCGAACAGCAAATGAATTAAGCTTTTAATGATAAACTAGGATTATTAAAGAAAACTGCAAATCCACAAAGAAAAAGGCCTTTTGTGCAGCTGTTTGTTGGCTTGATTGTGAGGAGAAATTTGAATCTAAAGGGGACTGAAGGTTGCGTTTTCTTCGCATTTCCTCCTGTCAAGCATCTTTCATGTGGAGCTTTAGTTGAGATAAGAGTGTTTGAGGCGTTAAATAAGGAACAACCTCAGGGTGAGCTTTTTTTAAGGCCTATCAGAGAAGGGTTTTTATGCATGGTTGTGTAATCTAGAGGAGAAGAGGGGAACGAGAGGACAGAAACTCCCGAACTTACAGCCTGGAGACATAACTTGTCTCATGATGATTCACTTGTTAGCATTTTGCTAAAGATGATGTTGATGCATCTCAAGTCCTGCATCATCAAATGACTATAAATCCACAGAAAACTACTTTTCCATTATTAAAAACAAACATTCAGATGACTCCAACCTGCTTTTAAAATCCAAGCACATCTTTTCAGGAGCATCGGAGAGACTCACCCCCGTACCGTACAGTCTGTACATGTGAGTCAGCTGCCACAGAAGTCCACAAATCACTCGCAGTGGCCGCTAGACTGAAATTACTCACCAAGGCAACTGCTTCCTCTGTGGAAATGCAGGTACGGCTGTTTCTGTAAGTGAACAGAGCGGCGGGAGGTTATCAGAGGTCGTCAATGCAAGGCAAAGCCATCGTTTTATAGTGGGGGAAAGAGGCTGGAGATCCGATGAAAGTTAAAGCTCCTGTCAAGCTGGCGGCTCCTCTTAAACTCGGATTCCTAAGGGCTGGATGTGTTTTTTTGTAGTTGCAGAAGGTAAAAACAGCTTACGTGGTTTTTCATGTCAGTTTTATAACCTGGTCTAGTTTGTTTTACTATAAATGTATCTTATCTTCTCCTCCTGCATCAGCTTCTCTTCTCTGCATCCCTGTTAAATCCAGAGTAGAGTTAAAAATAATTCCCCACAGTGATGAAGCTCTTAATCACCAAGTCCTGTTGTATCATGAAGATTCCAGATATTGCCATCATAGAACTTTTCTCCTGAACTGCATGTTTGCTTTCAAAACATGCCAGAGGAGGCAGAACGTGCAGTTGTCAGGCCAGCCTCCTGTGAGACTAGCCTCCAGTTGTGGGATGAGAACAGATAATAACAAGACAACATGTACGCAGTCCCATTTTTTATTTATAAAGAAATATGAATATGGTCTCTATGTTACGTAGACAAATTATCTGTTGTGTAAGCAGTGGTAGATAGAGTAAAAATATGCACGCATAATATGCACACACACGGAGCCAAATGTATATATATATATATATATATATATATATATATATATATATATATATATATATATATATATATATATATATATATATATATATATATATATATATATATAATATACTGTATGTATGTATGTATATATATATAATATACTGTAAGTATGTATGTATATATATATATATATAATATACTGTATGTATGTATGTATATATATATATATATATATATAATATACTGTATGTATGTATGTATATATATATATATATATATATATATAATATACTGTATGTATGTATGTATATATATATATATATATATATATATATATATATATATATATATATATAATATACTGTATGTATGTATGTATATATATATATATATATATATATATATATATATATATATATATATATATATATATATATATATATATATATATATAATATACTGTATGTATGTATGTATATATATATATATATATATATATATATATATATATATATATATATATATATACTGTATGTATGTATGTATATATATATATATATATATATATATATATATATATATATATATAATATACTGTATGTATGTATGTATGTATATATATATATATATATATATATATATATATATATATATATATATATAATATACTGTATGTATGTATGTATATATATATATATATATATATATATATATATATATATATATATATATATATATATATATATATAAATATATATATATAATAAATATATATATATATATATAAATATATAAATAAAATTATATGATATATACTATATATAATTAATACTGTATATATACATAAATATGTATATATATATATAATTTAATATTTATTTCACTGAATAAAATGCACAACAATTTATAACTTTTATATTGTGTGTTGTTAATGTATTTTCGACTGACATTCTGTCTACACACATAATCATGTTAAAAAGAAAAAACCCAATCTTTTTGTTTGACCACAACAGCTTTATAAAGCACTTTTGAACAACCAGAAACAGAACAAAGTGCTGCACACAACCGAACAGTAAAACCTACAAACTATAGAAAACATGAAGATTAAAAGCATCAGACACACAAGTAGAGAAATCAGCTTGATTAATTCTTTTTCTTCTACAACCTCAGTAACTTCACCTATAAAATCTGGTTATTTGTACTATCAATACTACTACTAATAATAATAAATGAAGCATGATTTACAGAGAAGCCTTGAAGCAGAGCCAGAACCTGCTGGAGAGTTTGTGTCTCTCAGCCTGTTGGGAATGCCTTCGAGTTCCTCTGCATGAGCTCACGGTGTGGGTGGGGAGAGGGAGGTCTGGGATTTCTGCTCACAGTTCTGCACCTACGTCCTGGCTCTGAAACAGTGGTAGAAAAACTATGAATGGACGGATTTCCAATGAAAGATTCCTAATTTTAATCCCCTCAGTTTACTTGTAGCATTAGTCGGTGTTCAGATTGGTCCAAAACTTGGTATAAATATTCATTGTTCCCAGGATTCCTACAGCTTTTACTTTCAGCTCATCATCCAGATGAAACGTTTTATTCAGCCTCTCGTTTCCAAGACAACCACAACAGCCTGATGTGGACTTTGGGTTTATCACTGCCAGCAAACTTTACCAAGAAAATGGAAAAAACTACGACTAGATATACGAAATAAAGTAACGAATTAGAGTTTATAGTTGCAGTCCAATAAAGCACCATTATTTAACATGACAAGGCTGCCCTGACTTTAGACTCATTAATAGCTTCATTCCTCTCAGTTGCCACACAGTCAGTATTCTGCCATGCAGGACAGATCTATGTGCTGACATCGCCGACCACGTCTGGTCCTCCTGTCTCCAGCTGCAGGGGGACGGATCAGGACTAGAGTGGGCTGGAGGTGTCAGAGACCATACATCTTGTCACAAAGTAATATTTGGGTTTGCCTTTGCCCACCTTTCATGACATCCTTCCACCTCCTTGTCTTTTACTGGCCATCGGTACAGTGTGGCGCTGCGAGAAGGTCAGAGCTGCAGAGGAGGCGTTGCCGTAGGTTACAAACCCTGGCACAGCCATGGAACTTATTTATGTTAATATCAGTAGAAGGTTAAAATCTTTCATGGCTGGTTCACAACTAATTCAGACTGAATTATCCCATCATTGGATGTGTGATTCATGGTCTCCAGGAGCTGAACCCCACTGGTGTAACTAGATCTAAATCCAGATTAGATTTTTTCAGTACTGTCGAGTTACTGAGGGCCTGAACTCGACCAGGCTTGGCACAGAGGACGCAGGAATCAACTCAGTTCAATCCTTTTATTTAACTTTCATTTCTTCTGGTTAAAGAGCAGGTTGATAACCTCGAAGAGAAAGAGAAACAGATGTTAGTTCACCATGTCATTCAGTCATGTTTAGTGTAGTTTAAAGAGTCAAAATGAAACAAAATAAAGTGTAAATAACCAAATAAAGCAATACACACCAATAGCGTGTCTGTGTGCTCTGACTCAGATCACACTCAGGCAGACAGACACTGCACCCAGGGTTAACTATTTACCACATACCAGAGCTGAGAATGTGAACCAAACAAAATTTGTGCTTAACCAAACAAGTACAATGTTTTAAAAAAAAAAGGTCCTCATGTTTCACAAAAAAGCCTCCTGGTTTATTTAATTATCAATAAATCTTTAGTTTTCTCATTTCTAAGAACAATCCTGCACCCAGGCATGTTGACACTGGGTCTGTTGAACTGATAGTTCAGCATCCCTTCCGGTACCATCGCTGGAAGACAAAGTGAGGAGCTCAAACCTTCACCTGTATAAATTCCTACATGAACCGCTGTAACTTTCACGTCCCCAGCGTGCATCAGAATCCCTGACGTTCACCATCTTATCTGGGGTCCAGTAACTCATACATATAATCCTGTAAGTCTTGATGGTTTATACCAGGATGTAAAAATGTCTTTCCATGTCGCTTTGACCTTAAACCCGACGAATGCTGGTTTACAACTGTTTGCATTTAGCTAAAAGCATCGCTGTGCCTAAGTGCTGCTGCACGGAACCGCAAGGAAGGCTGTCGCCGTTTCCTGGCAGGTTATGAACAGAGGAGGCGGCGTCTGGCCTGGAGTTATGCTCCCCATCAAAAAGACAAAGCAGAAACCGAAGCACTAGATATGTAATATGCTTCTACGTGTCCTGTAGAGTTTTAACAAGTTTCAAGTCAAATGAATGAAAAAAGAAATGCCCGTAAAGCAGCATTTTCTCATCATGACCGCTGAGCGTAATGTGCAATAAAGCCGTGGTCAACCAGATGGTTTGTTGCCGTTGCATCCAGAAGTCATAAAATGTCATTTTACAGCAAACCATCAACACCTGCAGGCATTGAGGCGAGCAATGAGCACCAAGCATGACTTGAATTGCAGATGTAATAATAGCTGAGTGAAGTTCTGCGTTGACTGCAGTAAAAAATCCTTCCTGATGAGTTAAACCTGGCCGGTATGCTTTTCTATCTGTGGCTGAGGCATAGCAAGGGCCCCGTGCGGCTCCTGCTGAAACCCGGGGCCACGGCTTTTATGAGGTCTGTAAATCAAAATGGCACAGCTACTGTAAGTAAGATGATGTAAGAGTCTACAGTTTGGGGTTTTCCCCAAGCAAAAGAGAGAATAAATCACGTTGTGCCTCATGGTGACAATTCAATTAATAAAATATAAAGTTATCTGTGTAACATCACTGGTTCATCAATATAATTACCCCTGTAGTCAAGGCTGGCACCCCTACTGTTTAAAAATCATGATTAGCTCCATGTATATGCCATCCAATCTAACTATCTCATTAAATAACAGCCATCTAATGAAAATGCTTTCATGTTAATGTGATCACAGTGAGTCGGAATGAACTCTCAGGACACGAACACACAGGACAAATCCACTGAACCTTGTGTTTTCAGAAGCACTTCTGGGTTCTTCTGGTACATGGAGATGTATCCTCACAGGTTCTGCTGTTGTCTCCTAACAGCAGCTAGTTTGTACTCCTGAAGTTTGTAACTTATAAAGACCAATATTGTTAAAATATGGTTATAAGATGGCTTTCAGAGGTACAATATCTGTATTCATAAGGTACAAAGTGCCAGAGTAAACAGCTGTGTTCATATGTATTCATCCCCTTTCATTAAAGAAAAGGCTGAATTTACAACAGTCCCTCAAATAACTGGAGACTTAAAAAAGGAACAATAAATAAAAATTTGCAAAAATATAATATAATAATATAAGACACTGTTTTTTCATTTAATTGAATTGAAGAAAGAAAGAAAAAAAACAAACAAACAAATTGGTCATGGACAAATTAAAGCACTTTTCTGTTGAACAGTGGGACAAAATACCTGTCAACAGGTGCAGAAGTCTGACTGAGAGGAACAGAAAACACCTGACTGGAGCGGAAACATTAAAGGATTGTTCAACCAAATATTAGTTCATGACTGATGTATTATGTAATAAATTATCTTATTTGTTTGCTTTTTAAAAGAAATATTTCAATTGAACCCAAAGTAGAAAATAATGTCATGATTTTCATCAAATTTTTATTTATTATTACTTTAGTCAACTTCAGCTTATTTTACAGGCAGCTGTTTTTTTTTCCGTCTTTAATGAAAAGGTTTGAATAAATATGAGCACAACTGTATACAAGTACCTGCTGTTGATGGAACAACAGCCATAAGGTTGATAGTTCTACCCTGGTGATGAAAGGGTAGGTGGAGGTGTGGGGACCAAAATGCAGGAACAGGGAGGAAGGAGGCCAACGAGATGCGGGAACAAGATGTAATCCAAAGAATAAACCGAATGGAAGACTGGAAGGAGACATCACAGGGTGGTCTGATACTCAGAACCAAGGAATATGAATACACTGAGGGACTGGTGAGGAAGAGGTGAAATAAATCAACAGGAATCAAAACGGGGTACAGCACAGGGGAGCTAAACAGGAAAAACTACTAAATAAAACAGGAAACAAGAATAAAAGACCGAAAAAAGTCCAACCCATGACAGATGACAACCCACCGTATGTGTAGAGGTACAATTAGTTTTCTGAGAGTCTACATAGAAAATTACATAAAAATACATAGATATAAAAACATACATACAAAAATATACAGTGAAGACTTAAAAAAAGAAACTATCATGTTGCAACCATCGAGTGCAAGTCCTCACCAGGGTCAGACACCAACCTTTCTTGCGCCAGTGTTATTTCTGCCAGGATTTGTTTTTACCAACGACTGAATCCTACAAACATTTAAAGCCAGGATAGGTAATGTTGGGGAGCTTTCAAGATGTGAAAGTGGAGCCATGTCTTGGCTCTTTCCCCTCTGGTTCTGCTCTTTGCGTGATCCAAGGTTTTTTTATTCGCAGCTTTTTCCACCGATTTTCTCTTTCTCAGCTGTTTAGCAGGAGGAGGCAAATAAACCGAGCCGGGTCGGGAAATCCTTCCTGCATTTTCTCAGCCATGTTTGCCTTCCGAGTTTCTTCTTCACTACTTTGTATTTTCACCCTAACACGCTGTTTATATGCAGGGTGTGGCTATCAGGTATGTTCTGCTGGAGGGGGAGGAGGGGAGCCGGGAGAAGAAGCTTACAGAATATAAGAAATGAACAACTTCATTTGGTTCCAAACATTTGGATTGGTCAGAGTTGTTACAGATTTACAGTAAACTGAGGGGTCTAACTATATTTCTTATTGTTTATGATTACAGAATGTATAGACTACTATCAGAACAAGGAACCACTTCACCCAGAGTAAAAAAAAAAAGTCCCCCTGATGCACATGTTGAGTGCTGACAAGTCTGTTTTTGTGTTGTCTTCTGTTGTACAGTTCAGTGAAACAGAATAACAAAAGCTCATATTTTTTGTCCGTTTAAAAAAAAAAACATAATTCTTTCCAGTCCTAGATTGGCAGATTTCGCCCAGCAGAACTAACAAATCTTTCATGTCCATTTGGAGTTAGTTGTAGTGAGTGATGTGTACCTGTGTGGATGCTTTAGGCTATGAAGAGCTGCAGTCCAGCTCTGTTCCACCTGCAGCTTTTCACCACTGGAACATGTTGGTGGGAGCTGGGAGACAGTTACGGCCTCCGGTGAGTTTATGATGTAAAAACAGATAAATAAATCGACTGGCTGCACAAAACAAAAAGTTTTCATAAACAGCTAAAGAACAAGTCGTTGTCAGATGACACCACACACATACACACTGAAGCACTGAACCATGTCCTACCAGGTGGTCTCCAACTTCCCAGGTGGAGGATATAACTTTATCTAACAGATCAGTCTCATGGAAATGTGGAGCAGCTGATAACGGGCGTCTCACTGGTCTCACACTGACTTTTAGTAATAATTGTTTGTTTTATTTAAAGATGAAGAATACATCCTGGGCTTAATGCTTACATACACCACTTGTTTCCTCGTGTGTGTTTCACATTTCACTGTGTCTACACATTTAAACGGCATTTTGAGCCATTAGCATTAGCAAATGAGGGATAGTTGGCATGTCCTTGCAAGTTATTCATCCATCTAAGAGCAAAGATCTACGTAATTTCTTTAGCCAACCAGTTAATAAACCTTATGTAGAGTTTTCTTGAGGCATTTGTAAATTATTGGGAAAATAATTTAAGAAAATTCTTAAGTGATATTGGATAATGAGGCATGTTGTTTGCTGCTGCTTGGATTCCACTAATGAGCTGCTTGACATAGCATCCCTCCACTGGTGTATAATGTGCAAACAAGGAAGTGACACCATGCAAATTAACACTGGAGGAAAAACAAACAAACAAACAAACAAAATAGAAGCAGGGATGATTCTCTTTTGCACTGTAAGATAATTTCCCATGATGTTCATATGCGATACATAAAAACTTGTTTTATTAATCACAACATTTGATCTGAAATTTATCCATCTGACAACAGTGGAATGACCCTAAATATTATTCTTTTGAACTGGAATTTCACTGCTTTTTCTAAAGTAATCTAAAAAAAAAAGTGCAGTTTTTCAGGTTCTTAATAAAAGAAAGTACATCTCTGAAGTTCATAATAAGCATTTTATTATTTGTTTTGTCCTGTAAGTGATTAATGTTAAATTAAATTAGTAATTGCAAGGTGGTGTTTAGGTAAACTGGTTGCCCAGCCAGTTAATCTACAGAATACAGCTCTTCCAGAAGATGGCCTTTTGCTGCACGTCCATCGTCTCTGTCTGACCCTCTTCTCTCTCCAATGAGCCGAGCAAATCTTTGAACAATAAAAGATTTCTTACGCCACAGATACTGAGACACGTCTTAAAGTTTGCAAGGCCAAACCTTGTAAATTCTTACAGTTCTGGAAAGTTCCTCCCATCTTTAAACAAGTCAAATAAATCTGAGTTATTCTGAGGGTGGCGGCGGCTCAGGTGGTAGAGCGCTGTGGATTGTGACCTGGTGGTCTGCAGCTCAAGTCCTGCTGCAGCCCCGAGGACGTGATTTTCTCTGAAGAACGGTCCCAAGTCTGGATCAATGCAGAGGGTTTCACAGGGACACACTGAAAGAGAAACCACAACATATTAAGTTAGTTTGACTTCTATGTGTTCCTGTTTTATATAAAACAGAAATGACACAGTAAAGTAACAGATTTTTGTTATATAACCTAAAAAATAAACTCCTTTCTCTCTAAAACCTTTAGTAAGGATAAACCATGCATCTATTTATGTGATAAAAGCTATTTAAGTATCGAATTAGATCCGAAATATAAAGTTGGATATAGATATTTGCTATGAGCAGGGCCGGATTAAAAGTGCACAGGCCCCGTGGGCTCAAGGTGTTCCAGTGGCCCCCTTCCTCACCGCATGATTGTGAAAATTGTGAATAATACACTGTGCAACGACGTTTCTAACATCTCTCAGCCAGTGGTAGCAATAGCAATACACTAGACACAGTGGTGTAACTATCTGGCCTTTATAAAAATTTTGTTTCATGTCCAAACTGCTGGTGTATGCCCAACGTGGTCCCCCAATGGGTGTGGGCCTCTGGGCCTGTGCCCATAATGCCCATTGAATAATCCGGCCTTGGCTATGAGGAAATTCTTGGTCCAGGTCATACAAACATGACACATGAAATATGAACAGTATGTAAGACTTATAGTTATTGGATGATCGTGTCCCATTTCCATGTTATGTAATGCCATATTACACGTAGTCTTTGTCCAACTGGAATGTTAGTGTTTGCAACTCTCTTGATAAAATCACATATAGAGTAGAAACATCCACTGTTATTTACTCCATCTACAATCTGCAAAGTTGCAGGTATCCATAGCAGGACGGATCCTGGATGCTGAGGTCACTGTGGCAGAGTGTCGTGTCTGACCATGAGAGAGGTAGAAAAGGATAAACCATCACAGAGCGGCTAAGCAACCAAATTATCCACTGTCACATTTTCTCACCACATATCATATTTTTGCAAATTCCCTCTGGGATTAACACAAAAATGTCTTTCATTTAATCACATTTTAATTAATTTCATAACATGCTATTGTTGAAGGATTTGTGAAATGGAAATCTATTTTTTTCACATTTTATGTTGAAAAACTTGATAATAGTTGACAGTTTTTTTTATTCTTTTTCTTTTTCTTGTGCTTATCTTTTTCTCCGACACTCTGCTCCTCCAAATCTGTTTTTCTGGCTGATAAACATCATGTTTAGGTCCATCTGTTGCAGAAAATGTCATATTTGAGAAATCTGGAAGCAGACGTCTTCCCACTTAGTCACTGAAAGTCAGACAAATGAGGATTTTCATTGTTTCAGGAGATGTTAAAGTAGTTCCATCTGTTCACTCATATGTAACCACATCCTTACTGTTTGGAGAAAAGGTGGAAAATTCATTCAAACTGCTGCAAGAACAATCGGCGTCATTACAAGCATCTTTCATAAGTTTTGTTTAAAATACCGTCCCCCAAAAAACCACTTAAAGCCTCATTACTGGACAAACTGACACGCTAATGTGGATTTATTTTTTTGCTCAGTTGAGCTTTGTGCCAAATTTAGTGATGTTTTAGAAATATTTTGCATAAACAGGCTTTTATGTTCACAGGAAAGAAGCCGGAGAAGTCAACTGCAGTGCAGAACTATGGGTGAAAATAAGTAGTTTTAGCAAGAATTGTATTTCTGGTAAAACTGGAAACATCCCAACGTGTCGATTGTGGTTTATATTTATTGACTAATAACCAGAGAGCTGTTAGTGTATTAAAAAAAAAAAAAGCTTGATAAATCTTTGAAAGACAAAACTATTATCTGGAATAGGCAGAAGAGAAATATGCAGTCATCAAACTCTGATCTTACAGATTTACCAGTAATGACCATGACCTCTTTGAAAGCACGATGGCACATAATGGCACTGAAATTACCTACTGGTGCTACAGAAACTAATGGAAAGCCAAATAGGCATGGTGGTCATAAACGGATGACTTCCTATGTTCAACTGAAGTGGCAAAAACATGACAATAAAAGGTCCATCCACACACCAAAGAGCTCCAGCATATCTGAGCCTGTCGTTTGAAATGTTCATTACGATAAATTAAATTAGATACAGGAGCTCCTTGATGTGCAGATTAATTTATTCTTTTCCCAGGTGATTGTTTATTTGATCATGTGCTCATTCCAGAAGATTCTTCAATATATGAGTTGTCCAAGTGTCTGAATAGAATAGAAAGCTCCTTAGAGGTGCGATGGAGGTGGTTTGAGTTGACTAGCACAAGTAAAGGTAATTCATCCAGAAGAAAACTGTCCTTCTCAAAACATGACCATGGGTTAAACATACAACCTTAACCTATGTTCAAAGAAAAAACGATGTCTCGTGGTTGCGAAACCAGCTGTGTGTTGTGGGTCAACATACAGCTGGTTGAAAGGGGTTGCCACAGCGATTAACTGGCACGTTTAACGCTGGATGCCCATCATGACGTAAATCTCTGCTTAAATGTGCAACATGTGACAAAATTAAAGAAACTATTTTTTATATTTAACACAATGAATCTGAGTTCTTGTTCAACTTTAAGCCAAGAGGTCAATGGAAAGATCAATTTCACTTTCATGCAACAAATACAAGCTGAAGCAGAATTTTGTTAGCTTAGCTTAGCTAGCTTTGTATTTAGCTTAGTTAGCTTTGTATTTTTGCCATTAAGGGTGAACAGGTAATTACTTTTATACTTATGTCTTTTATTAAGTTAGTTCTAACTTATCTGCAGCTTAATAATTGATATTTTATGACAACACAGTGTTGTGTGTTAAGTGTGTTGTCAAAAAAAAAAAAAGAAAGAAAAACAGACCAAAGCCTAAAGGCAGCTAAGTTAAGCTAATAAAATCCCAAATCTAGCTTTATACATCACACTTTTATTTTTACCTTTGTACACAGGAAAGTAAGTTAATATTCTTTCATTTTTCTTATATTTTCTCTAACTAAATAATCTTCCAGTTTTGATCTGAGGATGTCAGTGTGACATTATTTCAAACAGGCTTTGGGTTGGCAGGACACATCTGAATGTCATGCTGACCCAGTCATCAGCAGCTCTACACTATGAGTTTACTTAAGTGTATTTAATAAAGGAGTACCTCTAGCTTATTTCCAGAGTTATTAAAAAGAGCATTTATGTGTAACTTTGTGTAACAGGACTCTGATCTGTGTCTCATTTCCAAACTGTTAAACAGAGAAGTAAAATGGAGCATACAGAATCTTCCGATCTGAGATTGCCTTAAAGTGGTCAAATCACACTTCTGGATTGATTTTTCACCAACGTTTAAGCAGCTTTTAGCTCGGGCTGTTATCTGTCTTGCTAACTCATACTGGTGATGACAGATTTTCATGCTGTGGATCTTTCCCAACAAAACCATTTCAGAGATTTATAAGGATGACATGGCTGAACTATTACACAGGCAGTGCTCGGTAATAATAAAACTGGAGTGGGTCAGTGCTGCAGGAGCTGATGAAACTCCCTGGAAAAGAAAAGAAGGGATTTACTGTGGTATTTGTAACCTCCACTATTATGAATAATGTTCTGAAACTGAATGTATTAAATGTTTTATGACAAGTCACAGTTATGAGACTGAAGCAGTAGCTGCAGACGTAGTATCCTGTTTTACCTTAGAAAGATCACAGTCATCAGTCCTGTTTATTCACTTGGTACATTTTACCCTCATCAATTTACAGCCTCCTCCACTCCCCACTGCCCTAAATACTGTACTCTGACAGCTGGTTCATGTCTGTTCTCTGCTACTCAAAGGGCCGACAGCTTTGGACGACCTTTGATCTGAGCTTTTTTATTTTTTTCAGCCCGTTTCTCCTCCGGAGTTTCACTATGACTCAAGATGAAGAAATCTACATCAAGCCCCATCAGTGCTCCAGTCTGGCGAGGATAAATGGAAGACTTTGGCTACTGAATCACAGTCAGAATAGTGAGACAGTGGAGATTTCTCATTAATTCAACTGTAACTCGAGGAAGCCGGGCCGCCTCAGATTTTCATTTGGAACTTAAACTTAGAGAAATCTGTAAAAGCGCCAGATTTTTATAAGATGCACATATTTATGGCATTCTCTGAAATGCAAACAAACATAGAAAATACAATCACTTGTAGTAACTTGTTGGAGCAGGGAAGCAACTCCAGTCCTCGAAAGCTGCAATCCTGCAAATGTTAAGCATTTACCTGCTGCACCAAACCACACATCAGACCATATTAGCAAACTTGTGCAGTTTGACATCAAACTCTGTACAATTCTGCTAATTAGCCACTGATTGGAGTCATATGTGTTGCAGCAGGGAAACTCCCAACACTTGTAGGACTCTGGCGCTTATGGACTGGGGTTGACACCCCTGTGTTTCTTTAATTTTGTTTCTATTTTCAGCCTAAAAGGCATTGATGTAGAACACCAATGGTATGGTCAGAATTTGGTGGAAGCATGAAAACATGGATCCAGTCTGCTTTGAATCAACCATTCTGATTTATGATGGTGTAATGGTATAGGAGGTATTTTCTCGTCACACTTTGCACCCCTTAGTACAAGGGTGGGCAACTCCAGTCCTCAACACACCTGACACCGATCAGACTTAATTGACAAACTTGAGGAGAGCTTGAAGTCAAAGTTTGCTGATTACTCATTGACTTGAATCAGGAATGTTGCAACAGGGAAACTCCTAAGACCTGTAGGACTGCGACCCTTGGGGACTGGAGCTCCCTACCTCTGTGTTAGTACCAGATTAGCATAATTTAAATACTAACGCCAGTTTCTGCGTTGCTGCTGACCATGTCCATCCCTTTATGACCACAGTGTTGCATCCATTGATGGCTCCTTCCAGCAGGATGATGCACAAAGCTCACATCATCTCCAACGATGAGTTGTCCTGCACTTAACTGCAACGGCCTCCACAGTCAGCAGATCTCAGTCCAATAAGGCAGCTTTGGGATGCAGCAGAACTGGAGATTCTCGTCATGGATGCTGAAAAATCTGCAGCAACCGTGTGATGCTTTCATTTCAATATGGAGTAAAATCTCTAAGGATTGTTTCCAACACCTTGATGAGTCTATGACTGAATGAAGGGAGTCCTGGAGGTGAAAGAGGTTCCAACCTGGTTTTAGCAAAGTGGTCTTAATAAAGCCGTTATTGAGTGCGTATGACATGTCAGAAAACAGCAGCAAAAATATCTTAACAGTAGTGAGTACTGTTATTCCAGTGCAAGCGAACTGCATCAAAAAAAACAAAAGGATGAGACGAGACTCTGGCTTGCGGTTGAACGTTTGTTTAGTGAACTCTTAGTGCGCAGCTACAGAGAAAATATGTTCATCACTACTAAAAACGTTCCTGACCCATATGCCTTGTGGGTAATGAAGTTCTCACAAGCAAATCTGGGCGCACTAACCTATGTCCAAACTCTGGAACAGATTCTTTTTTTTTTTTTAAACTATTAAATCATCAAATTATTTCAGTCAAACATTTAACTTAAACCTCTATGAATTAACCCATGAATTAAGAATGGTCATCAACTCTTATATCATTCTTCAAATAAGTCACAAGTACAATACAACTATAACGTAAGAAATGAAGCCTACGTGTCCAATCTAGAAGTTTTAATAATAATAGTTGTAAACCAGTTGTAATAGATTATATTTTTACCATCATTAAATTATTTTTCAGACATGTGAGGACTGATCAGTAATTACATGTTTTATGTTTATAAAATGCTTGATCATTTGTGTTCACTTGATATTAAAACATATTTTTGAGTTGTGAGGTCACCGTCATATTTTCAGTCATAAACCTTTACTGATTCAGTAAAACTGGTGTCGACCAGCCTCTAAACAGGCTCTGGAAACTGGAAAATAGACCTAATCTCCATTCAGAAATGGACACAGAACGATAACTGAACACGACGGCTCTGCAGACTCACACCAAACGACAACACTGACCTTTACCTCCGTATAAACAGCTCTCCATTTATTGCTATTTGCTTTGGCGTTAAAAATCTGCTGTTCTGACTGGAAAAAAAGGCCCAATGGAGGTGTCAGAGCTGAGCTTTAAATAGACTTTATGACTGTGATTTACGCTGCCGTGTCCTTTATAATCAACATGCTACCTGAAGGCTCATTACCCCGACTCGATGACAAGATGATGGAGTCTCCTCACAGATGTCTTTCCATTCCCAGAGGAGCCCCCCCTCCAGGCATCACCACACCCCAACAATTTGCTTCAATTTACAAAAAAAAGTTTGGCTTTTATGATGCATAAATGATTCTAAGATAAAAAGTTACAAACCTGCTGCACATGCAAACCTGAGGAGACGCGTGAAACAGACCTTAATGGTGCCAGTACATCTGTGTCAAAAAATTATGACTCCACCATCACAAACCCTGCAAAGACAAGGCAGCAAAAGGCCAATCCAAGCACCAGTCTACGATGGAGCAGCTGTGTTCAGGACGCATCACCACAAACTGCATCACGTTACTTAGAAACATCTTTATTTAATGAAAGTATTTTTATTCTCTGGGTCAAGTAGGAAATAGACTTTACAAATACTTTACATGTCATTAGTTTGATTGAAACTCAGATAAAACAACAACAACACAAAAATCCATGGCAGTTGCTGTAAGAGGAAACAAAGAGATATTTTCAGGGTGAAACCAGCTTGATGGAGGAATGGTAACTAGACGCAGATCCTGACACCAGTAAATATAACATTTTTCTTCAGTTTTTGTTGCTCAAATGCACATTATGGAAGATCTTTGATCAGCGGTGAGTACTGAGACTGAAACCTGTTGGTTTGACTCCAAACCAGGTGGAAATTTATGCCAAAGCTGTTCGACTTTGCATCATCGCATCCTGCAGCATGAAATGCTGCCAAAGTGCACACATTGGCTGGTTTATGCAAACACAGCTAAGGCGCTGGTGCTCTCTCTGCTCAGATCTTAGTTCATCGCTTTCTGTGGAAAGATTTTTCATCATCATATTTTTACGCTGTAGAAACACAGTTTACATTGCATGCAGACTGTGTTCATGCTGCTCGTGTTTAAGCATGAAATAGATCTGAAACAACTGTGACTTCTCTACACAATCCAACATCACAGATAGTTTTAAGTCATTATTTTGTGGAAGATTTGGGAGGTGATTAACTTTTATTTCTAATCGAGCAACAACTTCATTTCCTTTGTTCCTCAATAAAAAAACCCCAAAACAATTAGATTTAAAAACTTGGTGTGGGAACAGTGAATTGAAACTGCACAGGCCACCCTAAAGCAGAAACAGGTTTATATGAAACAAATATCACAAAGAATCGTAGAATTACAAGCTTTAAAAGAAGAGTTAGCTTCTATTGTTCCAACATAGACTGTCCTTTTGTTTGTTTGCACTTCTTTTAAGGAAACTTATGAGCAAATCCACAACTTGTGTTTCATGTAAACAGTTCAGTAGCGTGTTAGCTTAGCCCGTGTCGCTGCTCTGAGCAGCACCTCCGGAGTTCTGCTTAGCAAAGAGATCTTAATCATTTATCTGCACGTTACACCAAAACAAGCTCCAGTGTACATAAGAGGGGGGATAAGGGTTGAGAACGGCGCTGCATGAGGAGAAACACAAAACTGGGTTCAGTTTAAAACACAGGAGCTTACCTTCATACAACAAAGTTTTGTGAATGTACAAACATAAGGAAGAAACACATTCAAACGTCTAGATCTGCTGGCTGGATTAATTTATCTAAAAACCCTTTAAGGAGACAAAAAAAACAAAAAAAAACAAAACAAAAAGGAAAATAAAACTGGAAGAGTAAAAAATTTAGCTGCACACCTTGGCAAACTTATTTCAAACTCTTTGGCAAGTACAATGATCCAAAAGTTTACGGTTGATCTTCACCAACATTTCTCTTCTTTTCATCAATATAAAAATTGAAATAGAAAAGCGAAGTGTATCAAATTTTACGTCTCCTATAGTTTGTTATCTTACAGTAAAACGTTAACATCAAATGGTTTGTGCCAAAAAGGCTAAATACCAGGGCTACAAAAATCTAAGCCTTTATTTATACAGCAATTTCTGTACAGGACATTCAGTTTTCATTACAACACTTTCACGGCTCACATGTTACTGGTTACAAAGCAAGAAAATGACTTTAGGTACCACTTCTGGAGCCGACAGGGGTCTGGTTCTTGTTGTCCCTTTCTAGTCATCTTCTTCTTGTCACATGAAGTCATTTAGCTCGGCATCCAAGGCCGCAGCCATCTCATCTGCCTCCGAGCTGCTGCCTTCCTCCTCCTCGTTGGTGTCTTTGGAGGACTCGTTGGATGACTCCCCTCCTTCCTGCTTGTTCTCTGCATCGTCTCTGCTGACCTCTTCTTCCTCTCGAGCTTCATCATGCTTCCGCTTGTGGCCCCTGGACAAATGATAAAAGATGCTTTAGGAGGAGACATACACGGCTACAATGCTTTAGAGATGCTTCATAAAGGGAAATAAACATATCTACTTCTTCTAAAATTGAAATTTGTGGTGCTACAATGTGAAGAAGCACTACAGTAACAACAACATGAACTCAGCTGAATATTCAGCACAGAGAACCAGATATGCAAATGACAAAATGTTGTTTTCCTTCCAGAGTGACTGCACTGCACTATCGGCGACCTGCTAAGCATGAAGCTGACTCTCACTCAAGACTGAGGGGCTGCTGAAGACCATATAGAGCAGGGGTGGGCAACTCTGGTCCTTAAGGGCCGCAGTCCTGCAGATGTTAGGAGTTTCCTTGCTGCAACAGACCTGACTCAAATCAATGGCTAATTAGCAGACTTGTGTGGAGTTTTATGTCAAACTTTGCAAACTTGTAACATCTGCAGTGTGGTGATTCCTGTTCCCTGGTGGGTGTGGTCAGCTGGGACCTGGAGGCACAGCTGATCCACATTTCAGCAATCAACGCACCACCTATTTAAGACCAGCTCTGCCTGCTATCCAGCGCCAGATTGTTGATTGCCCTGCGGTAAAACAGCTCTCGGCCTCAGCTTACGTTGTTTGTGCTTGACCTTGATTCGTAACCTGTCCTGTCTTCCTCCTGCCAGTGAAAGCCTGCCTGCCTGCTCGTTCGTTTGCTCCCCTGCCTGCCTGCCTGCCTCCTGATGCTCGCCGGTCTGCCAGTCTCTGAAGGTTCCACTGGAAGAATTCACAGGAATCTGTGGGAAATCAATAAATCTCTCTCTATACTCAAAGTGTCCGCTCTTTGGATCCTACTAGCCCCTCACCTACAACAGAACAATCTGGCCACTGAATGGATCCGACGGACGCAAACCCGGAAGCCACCGCTGACAGCTTTCAGCGCACCATTTCAGGTCAGAATGCACGTCTCGCTCGACATGAGCAAATGATGCTAACTCTGGATCAGAACTATCGTGCGATCCTCTCTCAGCTAACCCAGCTTACAACACACGTCGCCGGCTTGGGCCGTCCCGTACCGTCTCAGCTGCCTGCTCCCGATCCGCCCGCTTCCCAACCTGACTCAGCACACCCCGTAAGAGACGCATATTCCAGATCCCAAGCCGTATACTGGCGATTTAGGCAAATGTAGAGGATTTTTGCTTCAATGTTCACTGGTATTCGATCAGAAACCATTCACCTACGCCACGGATCACTCAGATTTCTTTTGTGATCGGACTCCTTGAAGGGAGAGCTCTGGATTGGGCTGAAGCAGCCTACGAACAACAGGGTTTCAGACAGCAGTCATTTTCATCTTTTGCCCAAGAGATGAAAAAGGTTTTTGACCATCCTGTAAGAGGCAGAGAGTCTGCTACACGTCTCCTCAGCCTCCGTCAAGGAAGTATGAGTGTGGCTAACTTTGCTGTTGATTTCAGGACAGCCGCGGCAGATTCTGGGTGGAATGATGATGCTCTCCGTGACGTTTTTGCTAACGGTCTGAGCAGCCGGTTGAAGGATGAACTGGTAACCCGTGACACGCCTGAGTCCCTGGAGGGACTAATTTCCCTCGCCATCCGGGTGGACAACCGACTGCGGGAGAGGGACCGGGAACGGAGATCCCAATCTAGTAACAAGCAGGAGTATTTCTCTGGAGCAATACCATCTTTCCCTCACACAGCCACTCCCACAGAGGAGCATATGCCGCTGGGAAGAGCGCACGTTTCCCCGCAGGAGCGGCAGAGGAGAAGGACCTCGGGAGACTGTTACTACTGTGGACTACCTGGACATCGTATTTCTTTCTGTCCCAACCGATCAAGAGACCAGGGTCGTCAGCAGCAGTGGGGGTACTGACGACCACATCCTCTGAGGTACTTCCCCACACTAAAACTCTCATCCCAGCAGTCCTGTTCAGCGATAATGTCCCCCATTCTGTTGATGCCTTGGTAGACTCTGGTGCAGAGGCCAATTTTTTGGATAGATCCTTAGCTAGCTCGCTACATGTTGGCTTGAAGACCCTCTCATCCCCCATCTCTGCGCAGGCCCTGGATGGCAGTCTTCTTTACACCATCATACTGCAATCCCTTCCTATAAAGATGATTGTTTCGGGTAATCATCAAGAACTTATCTCGTTTTACATTGTTGACTCACCTAAATCCCCTCTGGTTTTAGGCCACCCTTGGCTGGCTCAGCACAACCCCCACCTGGACTGGCAGAGTGGGAGGATTGTTAACTGGAGTTCCTTCTGTCATGCCACCTGCCTTCTTTCAGCTGTTCCTGCTACCCTTGTTTCCAGCCGCCAACCTGTTCCCCTTGACCTGTCCACCGTTCCCCCAGTCTATCACGACTTAAGGGAGGTCTTTAGCAAGGACAACGCCTCAGCTCTTCCCCCACATAGACCTTATGACTGTTCCATTGATCTGCTCCCGGGGGCGCCATTACCCACCTGCCGTCTATATAACATCTCCCGACCAGAGACTGAGGCTATGGAGACATATATCTCAGATTCTCTCGCTGCAGGACTAATCAGGCCCTCTTCGTCACCCGTAGGGGCTGGATTTTTCTTCGTCTCGAAGAAGGATGGTTCACTCAGGCCTTGTATAGATTATCGTGGTTTAAACGCTATCACTGTGAAGAATAAGTACCCTTTACCTCTGCTTGACTCTGTATTCAACTCCCTTCATGGCGCCACAATCTTCACTAAATTGGACCTCCGCAACACATATCATTTGGTGAGAATAAAAGAAGGTGATGAATGGAAGACTGCCTTCAGAACCCCTCTCGGCCACTTCGAATATCTGGTCATGCCTTTTGGGTTGTGTAACGCTCCTGCAGTGTTTCAGACCATGGTTAACGACGTGCTGAGAGATCTTATTAACCGTTTTGTGTTTGTTTATTTGGATGACATCCTCATTTTCTCCCGGACTCACTCGGAACATGAGCAACATGTCAAACAGGTACTTCAGAGACTGTTGGAAAACCGCTTATTTGTAAAGGCAGAAAAGTGTGACTTTCATAAAGATACCATCTCATTTCTGGGCTATATCTTCGAGCGTGGACAGGTCAGAGCTGACCCTGATAAGATCAAGGCTGTTGTGGAGTGGCCGACTCCTACCTCTGTAAAACAACTGCAGCGCTTTCTGGGTTTTGCAAACTTTTATCGACGCTTTATCCGCAACTTCAGCCGTACAGCTCTCCCCCTAACACGTCTCACTTCCCCATCAGTTCCCTTTTTCTGGTCAGACGCAGCAGCCCAAGCTTTCGACAAACTTAAGGAACTGTTCACCTCAGCTCCAGTTCTTCTCCATCCGGACCTGAACCGCCAATTTGTAGTGGAGGTGGATGCCTCGGACACCGGGGTAGGAGCCGTGTTGTCCCAGAGATCTCCTGAGACCCAGAAATTACACCCCTGTGCCTACTTTTCCCGACGTCTTACCCCTGCGGAACACAATTATCATGTTGGGGACCGAGAACTCCTTGCCATCAAGCTGGCTCTAGAGCACTGGCGGCACTGGCTGGAAGGATCCAGAGTTCCATTCCTCATTTGGACAGATCACAGAAACCTGGAGTATTTGCAGTCGGCTAAACAATTGAATCCCCGCCAAGCCCGTTGGTCTCTATTTTTCAACCGGTTCCATTTCACACTGTCATACAGACCAGGCTCCAAGAACCAGAAACCCGACTCACTGTCCCGTCAGTTTGCCCCTGAAGCCACCACCTCCGTGGAGGAAACCATCCTGCCAGCCTCCTGCATCGTGGCTGCAGTCTCATGGGAGGTCGAAAACCAAGTCATAGCAGATCAGCAACATCAGCCTGACCCGGGTACTGGTCCCCCGGATCGACTGTTTGTCCCCGACACCGCCCGATCCCTGGTCCTCCAGTGGGGTCACTCCTCCCGTCTGGCTTGTCATCCTGGTTCCTCACGCACTCTCTCCCTTATCAGACGCAGGTTTTGGTGGCCAACCATGGAGAAGGATGCGCAGGAGTTCGTGGCTGCCTGTACCACTTGTGCAAGGAGTAAGGCTTTGCATCGACCCCCAGCTGGTCTTCTACGTCCTCTGCCTGTCCCTAGCAGACCCTGGTCGCACATTGCAGTGGATTTTGTTACCGGCCTACCTGTTTCCAAAGGTAAAGACACCATCCTGACAATTGTGGACCGTTTTTCCAAGGCTGTGCATTTCGTCGCTCTTCCCAAGCTCCCCTCAGCCAAGGAAACTGCCGACCTGTTGGTGCACCATGTCTTCCGACTCCATGGATTGCCTACTGACATAGTATCTGACCAGGGACCCCAGTTCACTTCCCAGGTGTGGAAAGCCTTTTGTCTATCCATCGGTGCCACGGTCAGTTTGTCCTCCGGTTTCCACCCCCAGACTAACGGTCAAGCCGAGAGAGCCAACCAGGACCTGGAGACCGTCCTTCGTTGTGTGGCTGAATCCAACCAGTCATCGTGGAGCGACCATCTGGACTGGGTTGAGTACTCACACAACTCCCTCACATCCTCAGCTTCTGGTTTATCTCCTTTTGAAGGCTCTCTTGGGTACCAGCCGCCCCTGTTCCCTGTCCAAGAGGTTGAAGTAGCTGTTCCATCAGTTCAGTACCACATCCGCCGTTGTCGTCGGGCCTGGAGGACGACTCGGACTGCTCTGCTTCGGGCTGGGGAACGGAGTCGACGCCAGGCCGATCGCCATCGCACAGCTGAGCCCAAATACGCTCCTGGTCAGAAGGTCTGGTTATCTTCAAAGAACATTCCCTTGCGAACTGACGCCAAGAAGTTGGCTCCCCGCTACCTGGGACCTTTTGAAATCCAGCGGGTCATCAATCCCACGGTGGTTCGCCTGCAGCTCCCCCGATCTATGCGAATTCATCCCTCATTCCATGTCTCCCAGTTGAAGCCTGTGTCTTCCAGTCCTCTGGTCCCTCCTTCCAGGCCCCCTCCTCCCACCCGGCTTGTGGCTGGTCGCCCGGCGTACACCGTCCGGCGTCTTCTGGATGTGCGCCGTCGCGGCTGGGGCTTCCAGTTTCTGGGGGACTGGGAGGGTTATGGCCCTGAGGAGCGGGCCTGGGTCCCCCGCTCTTTCATCCTTGATCCTTCCCTGGTCAGGGATTTCCGTCGGGCCCATCCCGAGAAGTTCCGGTCGCCGGGTGGCTCCCGTTGAGGGGGGGGGGGGGGGGGGGGGGGTACTGTGGTGATTCCTGTTCCCTGGTGGGCGTGGTCAGCTGGGACCTGGAGGCACAGCTGATCCACATTTCAGCAATCAACGCACCACCTATTTAAGACCAGCTCTGCCTGATATCCAGCGCCAGATTGTTGATTGCCCTGCGGTAAAACAGCTCTCGGCCTCAGCTTACGTTGTTTGTGCTTGACCTTGATTCGTAACCTGTCCTGTCTTCCTCCTGCCAGTGAAAGCCTGCCTGCCTGCTCGTTCGTTTGCTCCCCTGCCTGCCTGCCTCCTGATGCTCGCCGGTCTGCCAGTCTCTGAAGGTTCCGCTGGAAGAATTCACAGGAATCTGTGGGAAATCAATAAATCTCTCTCTATACTCAAAGTGTCCGCTCTTTGGATCCTACTAGCCCCTCACCTACAACATGCAGGACTGGAGTTGCCCATCCTGCTCTACTGCTATGGAGGAAAACGGCACCATGGTGGGATATGGGCTTCATGACAGAATGGGATACTGGTGGAGACAGCACAAATGAACAGGCAGAGGGACATAAGAAATGTCAGGAGGCACACAGAGAAAGGGATGTGACCATTTTAGGAAGGAAAAAAAATATCTAAAAAAGCTCATGTTTCTCCCATGATTGAAATCACAGTGAAAACAGGCTCAGTTGCATTTTTATTCAGTTTAATTAGCTTTCCTCTCAGCAAGTTGATCAATTTCACATATATGCTGCTCACTGCGACACATATTGTTTCAAATTTAAAGTAAACTGAGAAAAAGCTTCAATTTTTGTCTCAAGACTAATGAAACTTTAAATCATGTTATTATCTGCTTGCCCAAGATGATGTTTGCCAGTATTAAGAGAGGCTTGATTAGCAGAAAGTATATTAGCAACAACTGGGGAACTGCATATATGTTAGCGATGATCACAATGATGCGATTCAACAGCTGTTTCTGGTCTGAACCTGTAAATATACTAAAATAACTGACCAGGGTATCTCCCAGAGATGAAATCCCACATATTCCTATAGCCTGAAGTAAATACTGAAAAACTGTTCCATACTTCTCTTGTGGATTTCCACAGTAGCTGCTGTTTTAATGAAAAATTGACTTCCTTGACTGAATTCCAACCGTGAGAAATATGGTCATTACTTTTTGGTGACACTTGTTCATTTGAGGCTAAAATTGTCTAGAAGACGACTAAAGAACTCCCTGATATGGCTGAAAACATGCCATCCTTTCCACTACACTCCAGCCTCTCCATGACATCCTCTGCAAAGTGGCTTACTAGCATGATGCTAACAATGAGGTGTGTAGGTCCTAAACCGGATTGGCTTTAAAGTAAAACAAGTAAAAATCTGAGTATGTATAAGCTTTACTTCACAGATACATGTTTCTGTTTTAGTCTAAAAGTGTAGCAGTTTCTTGCAGTCAAGCAGCCTTGTTTAGCTTTGTATTGCTAACCTAGCTTCACAGGCTAAATATGGCTTGGTTTTATAAATATTGGGATTGCACTGGCAATACACAAGCTGTAATATGAACGTACTATAAAAGACTCAAATAAAAAATTCATGTCTTGAAAAAGTCTTACAGACTTAGCTTAGCAAACAAAAACATACAACATAATTAGATTTGTACACATTTTACAGCCAAGTCAAAGACAGTTTCACCTTGCTATTACCAAGGCACTAATGGATAATAATTACGCTAAAATAGTTGAGAGGGCAAAAAGATGAAAGAATACAACTGTATGTGGCTAAAGGATTCTTTGATACCGCTGAAAACATGCCATCCCTTCCACTACATTTCAGCTGCTACATGACATCCTCTGCTCAGTGGCTTGTTAGAGTAATGCTAATGAGGTGTGTAGGGGGTTTGAATAGTTATTGAAACACCGGCTCTGCCATGAGGACCCCTCTCATTAGGCCATGCTGCTGTCAGACAGCCTCGCTAACTTCCCACAACAGCGAGGTTCCAACTGTGTGTTCATTAAAGGTCAGATGTCGGCTAAAATCATCACAAAGCATTTGTGACATGCCAGTTACATTTGACCTCTGCACACCGTGTGGTGTGTGTGTGTGGGAGGGAGATGGTTGTATCTGTGAAACAACCAAACATCTCTGATCCTCCACATTGAAGTATAATTTTAAGAAAAAGAACTGCAGCAGTGAGAATTTGAGCAATTTGTTATCAATTTAGCAACAGTGTGAATATATTAGGCGATTACAAATGTGCTAATATATATTGTTGCTACCTGAACTGGCTGATATAGCCATGGCCCACAATCATGTGCCCAAACGTCATCATCATGCGCCAATTCCCCACCATCACGTGCCCATACCCCACCATCATGTGCCCATTCCCCACCATCAGGTGGCCATACCCGAACCATCATGTGTTTATACCACAACATCATGTACCCCTACTCCACCATCATGAGCCCATAATCCACCAGCACGTGCCCATACTACATCATGTGCCAATTCCCTACCATCATGTGCCCATACTCCACCATGATGTGGCCATTCCCCACCATCATGTGTCCATACCCCACCATCATGTGCCTATACTCCACCATCATGTGCCTATACTCCACCATCATGTGTCGATAAATCTTAACAGTGGAGACAGCAAGGGGCTGGTGGTGGGGGTGATTTCCCCCACTGCTTTTTGCTTGCATCCTTACAGCCAATCTAAATCCTCAGCAATCAAACCAAAAATCACAGACACACAACCTCAAACAAATACAGGAGATACTTTCACAGCGATCATGTAAATGGAAAATGGGTTTTCCATATAATCCTTTTTTATATAACTTTTTACTGTTAATCTAGACAGTCACAAGAGGATGGATGTGTTCTGTCTAACTATTTACATTTTATGTATTTTAAATAGTATGCCACAGATGCCATGATCTTTAACTTACAGGAATCTCGCAAGAGGCTTAGAGTAGAGACAGTTAAGTTACTTAAATCTGTATACACATTCTGTCTTCACGCTGACATCACAGCTAAGCGTATCTGCAATATAGACATATAAACAAAAAGCAACTACAGACAAGAATAAAACTGTAAGCAGCTCCCATTATTAGCACAAAAACACAGTTTTAGAAGAAATTGCCAGTTTAGCCCTTGTATGGACTCACTCTGTGGTTCAATGGATCCAATTAATCTGTGTTTTTAGGTATCTGATTTTCTTTTTTTTCTTTTTTTAAATTTGAGGTGGTGGATCTATCTAAACTCTTAACCAATGAGTGCTAGGGTCCAATGGAAAAGTGGATAGTTTCTAATCCTCTAAAGAAATGAGTGGATTTCATATTTCCAGTTTTAATGCCGACACATCAGTGGTGGGTTTGAGCTCTTCTTAAAGAAGAGCTTAGCTTTGTCAAAACAGTTGTGACTTTTCACAAGAGCCAACAAGCCCACCTTCCCTTGACCATCAACAACACAGAGAAAAGGTGACCTGCTTCCAATCTCTTCCATCTGGATGACACTACTTTTTTATAGAAAGGCAATCAAATACCATTGGACAACTGCATCCTGCCAGGGTTCGGTGCTGTATAATCACACATCATCTGAGGATCTTTTCCATTTTAACTAGTCTAGTTTTGAGATGTCAGGAGAGTAGAACCATAAAATGAGGTGGTGGGTTCTGTCTCAAAGATAACTGGATACAATGTTTCACATCTAACATGCGGTACATTTATAAAACTAGACTTCAGCAAACATAAGGCTTGTAGATTTTACAAGACCACCAATCCAGCCAGCAGCCTTGGTATTCTTTCTGCTCTCAAGAGAAGATTTTTTTAAATAAAACAAAAGAAGAAGAAAAAAAGAAGCAGATTTTAGGCTATTTAAAAATAGCCTGAAATGATTAAGGAATAATCTCTTTCTTACACTAGAAGCTATTTCTGTCGAGTTTTACTTCTGGTCAGGATGCCATACATGTTGTGCATTTCAATCATTCTGCTGTTAAACCCTAGTTTGGATATAAAGATGCACAGGATTTGTGTTGGCTTGATTTGAAAACGTTAGTAGTTTTCATGTACATAAATGTATCGTTTTGCACTTTTTTCCAGGTATTTGTATGTACTGAGTGAGCTTACAAAGATTATCTTGATGCTATTAGAAATGTAGATTCTTGTATTATTATAAAAAAAACAAAACGCAACAGAAAACAACATTTTCGAATGACTTTATTGACAAAATTGTCCAAAAGCATGTCTGGGCTTTGTGAATATGTCTGTGTGAGATCATTTCATGTTAGGAGCAAAGTTTGGTGAACAAACTGTTGTTTAATCTCCATCTCTGTTCCTCTCCTGCAGGTCTGAGGGTTCTGCACAGTATCTTAACTGCTCCTGGGATTGATCTGTTCTGGACGAGATGTTTGATGCATCTATTGGAGCCACCTCTCCAGTGTGTGGGGGCCACTGCCCCAAGCGCTGCCTGATCACGAGTACTACAGCAGTCTTCACTTGCAGACTTTACCCTGCTTTTCCCTTGGGTCTATGGAATTTTCTGATTTCTCGTGTTCCTTTTTTCTGATATTGCCATCGTTGGGGGTGGCAAGGTCGATCGCAGCTGCTTTCTTCTCCTGCTTTTACACGATTGCTATGTCCAGGATATGTACCTCTGTGCAGACCAAATTCTGTTAAATTCGCTGCTTGGTTATGGTGTTTCATGTATTCATTCCCTGCCAGTAACTTACACCCTGCTGTGAGGTGCTGGATTGTTTTAGGGGTCTCTTTACACAACCTGCACCTAGGATCTTGCTCAGTGTGGTTACATCTGGATGTCTATTACTGTGGTGCTCCAGGCTTGCCATGATTGCCTCTGTGCTATCCTTCAGTCCAGCCCTCTCTACTGGTTGGACTTGTTCATCTGTTGGTGGTATATCCCATAAAAATGTTGTGATCTGGTTTCTCCAAATCCTTTTCCTCCACTTTTCATTGCCTGAGAAATTCACAAAACCCTTTTCTGCATTATAGATAGTGATGTTATAAGTATTGCCCCAAACTTCAGCCAAGTCATTTAAATATGATATAACTAATAAATAGCAGAGAGTGTTGAGTAATTTCTTGGTCCATTGTGCTTCTGCAGAAAGTGATGTTATATAAGTTAGAAGTGGGGTTTCATGCCATCTTCAGAAAATAACTGCTGACTTTGACATTCTGTTAGCTCAGTGAGTTTTAAATGTTTTAGACTTGAACATAAAAATATCATGAAATTGCACCACTAAAAAAAATGCAGTCTGGATTTAAAGTAGATCAGGTGGAAAAGTTGAGCCTTGAGTCTGGCACTAAAAGGAGGGGGTGTTTAAAAATCCTGAGAGGTTGAACTGAATGTGAAAGACTGTCAGCTTGAGAAGCAGAATGAAAGACTCTGAGAAGGAGGTGTGCTTGGTGATTGAAAGCTCCCTCATTAATTCTTAAAAGTTTCACACGGTGCTGAGTGTTCAGGTGATGAGATCTTCCGATGTACATCTTTCAGTTCAAATTCCCTCATTACTGGATCGCTGGCTTATTGGCCAGTAAATATGAAGATGAATCTGTAAAAGCCCACCAGTTATTCACTGCTTTAACAGACAGTTGTTGGCAATGAACCA
The DNA here is from genome assembly GCF_933228915.1 of Telmatherina bonti. NCBI lineage: Eukaryota > Metazoa > Chordata > Actinopteri > Atheriniformes > Telmatherinidae > Telmatherina > Telmatherina bonti. Next base: position 30,198,010 of record NC_136617.1, read on the forward strand.
TAAAGTGCTCCGGAGAAACTTCCAAATGATGCAAAAGAAGTGATATAATTTTACATAAAATAGCTGTAAAACATGGACAGTTAAAATAACTGAGCCCTAGGCCCTGGGAGAATTACTGTATATCTGCTGGCTGGAAGCCGTCAAGCTGGACCTACTGATATTTATGCAACTGTTTGGGCTATATTTTGACAGAAAAAAAGACCAGATTTTCATTTCCTTTTCCATTTTTGGAAGCAATCTCGCATTTTAAGCTCTCTCCAGGTGGATTTTAAAAAATTAAACTTGTTGGTATTGTGTGTTCCTTAACGTGACACAAATGCAACAATTTTCACTTCTGAGGGTTCAAAAAGTAATAAACTGCCTGTTATTATATGCACAGATGTTAAAGTCATTACTCTGAGATGTTATCATGTCTATGCATTGTGGGAGTATGATTGCATTAACGGTATCAGGAGGACATACTACTGCTGGTAAACAAACAGCCTGCAGCTCACCCGCCTTGATGCATCATTACAGATACACGAGGGACATAAAATGACTAATACAAGCCACAAAAAAATGTGTCTGCCCCAAGTCGAGATGCAAATTTATGCGACTGGATGCATCAATCCAGGCAGCATGAATGTGGCCCAGGGGAGCGTTCAGAAGGGCTGCACTTGGAATGACTTCATAGAAAGGGCACAGTAACCACCCTCTCTGATAAAGAGGCCAGTTCTTATTTAAGTCCAAGGCTACAAACTCGACCCAAGGCATCCCAGCGAAGGAAAAAAGGACTTCAAACGTTTCTCCCAGATCAGTTCTCTGCATGTGGAATGGTGATGAGAGAGGAAGCAGAGAAGAAAACAGCAAATCCAGTAAGAAGGAGGAGGAAACAGGAAGACAGAGAGATTAAGTAATGAATAAATAATTGACTAAAGTTTTAGGGTTGAGACAAAATCTGCTTGATTTCATTGGACAAAGTTCATTAGGAAAGACTTCTAACAGGTTGTTGAGCTTATCTCAAAGGAATTTAGTCAAAATGAAAAGGCGGGGACCTGACAGGGATGAAGACTGATTAAAAAATATGTGGTTTTCTTTTCACTTGTATGAGCATCTGCAGCGTTTTGGTCGCACCGTCTCTTCGGTCGAATTCTTTTTCTCTTTGTCAGAGTTGTTTTCCTCCAGTTAGGTCAGAGTAACCCCATCTTTCTTTCTTTCTCCAACTTCTGCCAGGAATGTAAGTATAGTAGTGGAGATGAATGTTGCATCTCCCTCCTGGGCCAGCTTGCTTACTTGTCTCTGTATGACAGATGTGCTGCTGCTCCAGATCTCATTGTATACTTGGTGTCATTGCAGGACCCTTCGGCTGGCCGTCACCGAACCTATTTACATGACCATAAAATATCTGATGACTGCGAGTCAACTGATACTTGTAATAATCTGATCTGATCAGATCCTGGTCTGCATTTTCCAGCTCATTATCAGATTTATTTCAGGATATATAACAGTATTGATACCCTCCTGTTAAATAAAGAAAAAAACCCCAGCTGTCACTGAAGTGAGCTAAAACTGACAAAAGTAATAAAAAACAAAAAATGGAAGAAAATCATGACATCACTTTGAATTGTGGTTCAGTTATATATAAAAAACAGGTTAACAAATACGATAAACTTCCATCACTTTTCAACTAATATTTTATTTAATAACCCAGTGAGGGGATCACTGGGATCTTGTGTTTTATGGACCTCAAAGGTGCCAACTTTGGCACGAAGTGTGATTATATTTGGCCCAAGAGGAAATACTAATGTAGGAGCCATGTTTCTTTTATAAGTTCCCCATCCACCAGGGGGTGGTATCACGTACTGTGACGCTTGTAGCGGGGGTTACTCAAGGGTCATGATTTTAGTTGCACGGGTGTTGTTAATGAGGGAGGCAAACAGTTTTCTATTATACGTCTAGCAGACTCATGTTTGACACCGTTATGCTTTTTTATCATAAAATGAATGAGCAACGAAAAAATAAATATCGACTGGATCTCACGACAGCGGAGAGGAGTGATCATTGAAGAGGAAGTACATGTAGTAAGCTAATTAACCCATTAACAACCGGTAGCGTGTTGTAGATGTTAAACGCGACAACTAATGACTGGCCAGCCCACCGGTGTTATACAGCGCATGTACTGCCAATATTACCAACTGCAGAACGCTCTGGTGGCGGGCTGGTGCATCAATCAGGACAGGAACCTTTCCTCTGTAGACAGTAGTCATAGCAACGTCAAGCTGCTGCAGCATAAATGGCAAGCCTTCAGCGAGGAAGGGTTAATGAAAAAGTGATGATGAAGGTTTGTGAGCCTGGGAGCCCAGAAAAAAAACCAAAAAAACCAAGCATTTTCAAATGAGAGACTGAGCAGAAACACAGTAGCTGAACCAATCTATGAGGTCGGTTGTCATATTGGAAGATTTCTTTAAGGAGTATCAATGTTGGCCGGCAAGTTTGTCCAATTTTACATTTTTGCCCAATGTATGTTTGAGTTTGACTCCCCTGGTCTACAAAAAAAGTTATAAGTTGGGTTTCTCCTGGTAGCACTGGAAGTGGCAACTAGAACAGGGGTGCCCAAAGTGGGCCCTCAAGGGCCGCTGTCCTGCAGGATTTCAGTGTATCCCTGATCCAACACACCTGGCTTCCATTAAATGGATCCAACAGCCAATGAAGTTCTGCACAATGAGAGTTAGGTGGGTTGGAACAGGGATACATGGAAAACCTGCAGGTTGGTGGCCCTCAGGGACTGGAGTTGGGCACCCCTGAACTAGGATGAGCAACACAAGGTTTAATGTTTGTAAGAAGGATGTGGGAATGACTAAATGTTGCATAAATAAAATATGAATTTCACGTCAATAAACACACAATGGACAACTGTGGTAGGAGAAAACAATCCTGTTAGATTAAGCGACCAGTAGCAGGTTCCAGTTCAGTCATTCAGTTAGATTTATGTTCCACAAAAGTTTTATTTCCAGAATAAGAAAAAATAAAAATATAAGAGCAGAATAAATTGTTGATTTTTTTCTTTTTAGATGTTTGGATTTCCTGACGATTGTAAAGAAAACCACAAGTTCCCATTAGAAAAGTGATCGATCATTCCACCCCCGTCAATCAGTTCCCATCCAGACAGATGAAAGGCTTCTACAGTGTAAACATGCTTGAGATGCAGCGTAATGAGGGCAGCCACCGTGCTGCTCTGCATTCCTCACCAGTATGTAAAGCACATGTGTTATACACTCCTCAGTAGGGCTGGCCGATTAATCGGATTTTAATCTCAATTACGATCTGGGTTTTCAACAATCATGAAAATAAAAGGGTGTGATTATTTTTGGCGAGTTTCTCGCTAAATCTGGTGACTTTTTCTGTTAAAAGCGTCTAGCGACAAATCTAGCAACTTTTACTGGAGTTATTAGAGACGTTTCTGGTGTTTTGGCGACTGACTTGAAGGCACATATTGTTCTGCAGTTACTGTAAGGAAGGAGCAGCGGGAGCCTCTCCTGTCCTAAAGCACTCCCAGGCGGCCAGTCTCAGTCGGTTCCGGCTGCAGGTCAATGTAGAATAACTGCAGTAGGTTGTGGAAGTTCACCTAAACATAGTTTGTACCATTGTCAGTGACAACTGGCTGCATTATTTTCCTATACATAGTTCGGCGAGTTAGATCATAATAATATCCCTTTGTTACGGGGCGTTACCATAGCAACGCGTTAACCAGCTGGTTCAGATCAGCTGTCTTAACAGGTGAATGAGAGAAACGCGCTGCAGCCTGACAGCGGTTGTTTGGCATAAAACGTACATCGAGGCCAACGTAAAATAGTTCCTATATAAGCAGTAAAAGCGGATTAAACAACTTGGAACCGTACATTAAACGGTTATAATGCACGACACGGAGTCTAGAACACCATGACGCGCAGCGTTGTAAATTGCGTTAAATAATTGAGATCTTAATTTCAGTCAAAATAATCGTGATTAGAATTTTTGTCATAATCGAGCAGCCCTAGTCTCCGGCTCTTTATGCAGAGCTAGTGAGCCGCTGTGTTTTTTTTACACATCTTCTAGGTTAACAAGCGGAATGGTACAGTTGTGCTTCAATCACATTAAAAAACAATGCTGCATGGAAACCCACTCATAGACCCCGTCCAACAGCAGGCACTCGCAGACTGAGCATTATTCTGATGCTTTTAAGCCCTGCTTGTAAAAAATACATAGTGACAAGGATCTTAGACAGGAAGCTCCGAGGCAGCTGTCAGTCAACAAAGCAGCGCTCTGCGTCTGAGTTCTGTGTTTCGCTCGCAGCAGCAGGAGAGACAAAACAAAAAGATGACATCTGCTTTTTACTGCACGCAGCTCCATCAGTTTAGTGCTAGCTTTTCGTGACAGAGTTGTTTAGCTGTCTGTTTTATCTGGAATAAAAACCAGCATGATGCAACGTTGCTCAGCACACAAACACCATCAAGTCGAGGCACAAAGCGGGAATTTGAGACTAAAATGACAAACGTTGACATTTTTTATTTGTTTTATCTGAAACAAAAAAATTCTCATTTTTTATAACCGGAGAAGTAATCACAGAGGATATGTTGTAGAATAACATAATCACAAAGTTCCTTACAAGCTCTTAAAGCAAAATATCAGCTTGTTTTGCATGAAAATGTCTCACTATGTTTAACCGTATCTGGGTAGCTACGCTACTAGCCCTCTATCTTCATTTTCTTTCCCCAAAAAAAGGCAGCCACATGTTCATTTTCCTCCTTTCAGTGCTGCTGCACACAACTATATATTTTTTCTCCATTTTCTGTTGCCACCTACTTCTTTTTTATATGTGCTGCATCGTGTGGCTCATAAAGGCCTGATGGGAAAGTCTGCCTCATGCAACTTTAATCATAACAGCTATTTTTCACACAGCTTCCACCTTTCCAGGCTACTTCTGCATTCAATCACTGGAATTTTCTTGATTATTTATTGTTTTGTTTGTCTTTTTTAAGCACACTGTGATTTCTAGCATGGCTGCCATGCACAAGTCTCAGATCGTTCCTCAGACTTCTGTTTACTTTATGGCTCAGCTATAATTACTGGAGAAGGCGAGGGTAAAAAAAAATAATAAAAAAAATTATGTGCATATTTTATGGTAAAATTTTCTTTGTAAAGTTTCATGAGACCTAACCAAACGAGAAACCTGGCTGACAGCAGCGTGTGACGGTTTGACTCAGAGAGCCAAATGTGTGATTCACTGTCAGTTATATCTCTCCAGCTGCCAGCGTCTGCAGAAAATCGCCCCCATCTGTGGCTCCGCCACCGCCAGCAGGATCAGGCTGAAGCATCCAGGCATCCTTCCACAACAGTCGCTTCTTTTGTTCGACTGCAGCTTTGACAAGGCGGTAAAGACCTTTTCACAGGAGCTGGCTCGGACCACGCTGGTTTACTTTATAGTCGACGGCAGGTTGGGGGCTTAGTTAAAGGAGACCCGTGATGTTTTTTCATCGTGTTTAAATGTCAGACAGCCATTACATGTGCTCTTAGTTTCTAAACAATCAGATAACGTTGATAAAGCAGCATCTTGCATTGAGGTGCACACACATTTTCACAGTTCTGATCTCAGTGCATAAAACCTTTTAAAGTTTGCCAACTACACTGTTATCTAAATGAACAAGAATCTGATTCAGGAATATATTGATCTTTTTAAGTAGATTCTGTTGTCTTTTTAATATAAAGAAAAAATTTAAAGATGCATTCCGTAACTTTCTGAGCTCAAAACTTTGCTTCCGTATTTCGCAAAACTCTGGCACGGATATTGGTACCTACACTCATGTTTTGTCCCAATAACAAGCTATTTTGGGATGATGTTTTTACATCTATCAACATGATCTTCCAACAAACTTTGGACAAAGAACCCCGCTTGGCAATCTTGGGCCTAATCCTCGATGGCGTCTACGGAAAGGACAAAAAAAAACCTTTTAAGGATATTATTGGCTGCTGCGCTCAAATGTTTAACTACTCAGTGGTTGAAACTGGAGCCAGTCACTTATTCCATGTGGACTGAGAAAGTCAGAGAACTATATGTGATGGAAGGCATTACGTTTTCATTAAGAATACAAAGGGAGTTGTTTAATAAAAGATGGAGTCCTAAAAAAGCCCTGTTATGTCGAAAATAAGTCTGATATGCATATATGTATTTATTTATTTTAAATTTTTTATTTATTCATTTGTTTTTTTTGTACTATTTGTGTTTTATCTTCAAGTTTGCCTTTCTTTGCAAACATTTAACTGCAGACATGTAGATAGATGTTGCATATTTGTATTTCTTGAGCATTGCAAAATTTAATAAAAAATGAGTTAAAAAAAAACAAACAAAAAAACTTTGCTTCCAGGACGTGTTTGATGACACACTGACATCTATCATGTGAATTTCTAGATTCGCTGCTGCCCAGCAGCGTCCTGAGGCTGAAACCAACAACAAACCACTTTTACATCCGGGACACAACGAGACATCACACCAGAATTTCACTTCCTGCGAGAAAACACACCGGCTGTTTTGAACACGTCTCTGATTCAGCAAAGGAACACAAGAAGATTAAAAGAGAGAAAGAGGCTAAACAAGAGTCATCGTCAGATCGTCTTTTGCTGGCTGGAGAGTGCCAAAAGGTCAGGTAGGATGCAAGATGGATGCTGAATTAGCCGTCGCTAGGGTGCGCGTGACGGGGAATGTGGCAAAAGTTCTGTAGTGTGTCTGTAAGAGCTTCAGTGAGCTGCATGAAACCAAACATTTTACACTCATCATGGGATTTATATGACAGGCGGCTGTTCTTTAGCTATATTATATGCAATGTTGAATTTCATGATTATGTCATTGTTTCGTCGCTCATCATAAATATTTATATATTCTTTATTAAATTATTGTTGTTTTTTGTCTCAATGAGGAATACCGTGGATCCACCAACGAAGCCACTCGTTCCGACCGTACTTTCACCACATTCCCTGCAGTATTATAGTTCAGCGAAACTGAACCAGCCAGTCGCTTATAAAACTATGCAGATTTGCCTTTTTATGTCCGATTGTCTCCGGTGTGAACTAAAGCTGCGGCTCTGAGTCAGATGTCATGTCTAATAAAAGGCTGGGCTTTAGTCTCTTACCAGAGACTGGGCAGACTGGTTGGTAAGCTCAGAGTCATGACAGCTATCAGGGCGAGAGCTGGGAAAACATGGATTTAATGAAACTACACTGGATTCAAAAACAAAAACAAAACCTTTTGATTACTCTTCTTCCTTAAATATGTTCTTTGTTAACCTGAATGCCTGAGAGACACGCCCATTTCTGCCTTTTTGGATGACAGTATCATCCTGCATTGAGCTTGTGTAAAGATGGAATGAAGACAGACTCCACAGACCAGATGTAGACATTTAGGGAGATAAAACATCCTACTTATAGACGTGTGAAGTGGAACTAAGAAAAATGTTTTTTTTTGCTTGACAATATTTTGGTCCCACTCTGGAGACTTGACAACGTAACAAGCTCAAAGTGCTGAACTGAGCAACTCAATCTGTTGGTTTCCTTGTATAGGCTGTTATGAATGGGCTTTCTTTTTGTTTTTGTTATTTTCTGTCTGTAAAGCGTCTTGAGATGGCATTGCTGTGATTTGACGCTACATAAATAAAGTTGAATTGAACTGAACTGAGAGTCAGATCAAAGTCTAAGTACGATAAAATGTACAAATAATAAAGAATAAAAATACTTTTGATTTGATATATATATATATATATATATATATATATATATATATATATATATATATATATATATATTAATATATTAATATGTAAATATAGCAAGCCACTGCATCTATAAAAACTATTTGGATCATTTGGAATTTGGATTGGTCTGCATTAGTCTGCATCGGTCTGCATAGGTCTTGATTGGTCTGCATTAGTCTGCATTGGTCTGCATCGGTCTTGATTGGTCTGCATTAGTCTGCATCAGTCTGGATTGGTCTGCATCGGTCTGGATTGGTCTGCATCGGTCTTGATTGGTCTGCATCGGTCTGGATTTATCTGCATCGGTCTGCATTCAGACTCCAGGAAAGCAGGTCGCTCCCAGACTGCTGGTGAACTTGTGCTTCCCAGAGGTTTTACATTTTAAATACAATAAACTCTTCACCCACTGGTTTTAGTGTGGAACCAGCTCCCAGTTTGGGCTCAGGAAGCAGATGCCATCTCTACTTGGGCTTTAAAGGATCCGTTTTATTAAATCTTGCACTGAGCGCAGGCTTGGACGACCCTCATCCATCCCTTTAGTTGTGCTGCCATATGCAGCAGTCTGCTGGTGACGTCCCATGATGCACTGAGCCAAGTGCGTCTTTATCTACTGGTTATTTCCTCTTTTTATATAAATATACAATTTTTTTTAATCATTAACTTGTATTTCCATTTTTTCCCCAGCAGCTCTGGTGTGTGTTGACCTCTCTATCCTGTCCTCTCCACCCCCACCTGGTCGAGGCAGATGGCCGTCAGTCTGGTTTGAGAGGTGGTTTTTTTCCTCCAGTTAAAGGGTAGTTTTTGCTCTCAGCCATTCTGTGGGCTCAGGATGGCTGGATGGACTGAAATGGAAAAAATATTGAAGCAATCCATTGGTTTTCTGAACTAAGCGGCCCTTTGATGAACTGGTTTAAATGAACTCCGTTATTAAAAACTAAACTAAACTAACTGGTTTGAACTGGAACATCTGTGAAGTACCTTGAGGTGGTTTTATTATGAACTGGTGCGATGTGAATAAAAACAAACTGATACAGTCTGTACAGAAGGATTTGTAATGTTTTCACTGAGGAAAAAGAAATAATGTAAATTCATGTGTCAGCATACAAACCTCTGACAAGTACAGGCTGCTTAAAACATCAGGTCTTTAAAGAGCATTAATCTTTAATCTGATTGGTCAGTGGCTGAATTGAAAAAAAATGTCAAAAGGGTCCCTCTGCAAGATTTTTCTTCAACAACATGAAACTGTGTGAAGTTATTCTGGCGAAGTCCAGGAATAAAAAACATCTAGAGCAGAAAATGTTACTCAAGCCGAGTGTCCCAGCTCATAAAATATTTCAGCCATTTTCTTCCCTTCTTGCTCCTTTGGGGATTTCTGTCTTTATACTTTACAGGAAATAAGCAAATTTCTTTGTTGTCCCCTTCATATCGTCCACAATAAAGCCAACCTGAACTGTGTCTGACGGACCAGAATGAGCCTGATGGATCACATTCAAGAGAACGTAGTAAAAAATATCATCTATAATCTTCTAGTCCAGCGTTCCTCATCACGCAGCTCACTGACTTTTGACTTGCGGCTCGTGAAGCAGCCACTAACTTCCTGAAAATACTATCTAAACAAGTCATAATGATCCTCAACGGTGCAGTTCTCTCCACAAACTAGAGCTGCAGGCTGCTTGCAGAAACTTTGCTGTCCTAACGGCCCTAACTGACCCTGTCAGTGTTGCCAGTTTTGGCTGATTTCAGCTGCACCAAACTCCGCCAAAGAGCTGCTCCATCGGTAGCTCCGTATATATATTGAAAAAGAAACGCCCACATTCTGGAGGCATTGTTGTATTTTCACCATATACTGTTGTATAAGAATGCCGTTACTCCGTGCAATATTTAGGATAACCATTCCTTGCTAAAAAGCTGAATGTTACTGATTTGGCAACGTAGCGGGATACATACAGTAGTTTTTATTGGGGGGGGGGCAGCTCTCCTCTTGTCTTGGTATATTGAGTTTGTCGAATTAACAGTGAGGATCACTGCTCTAGTAATTAAAAGTCTTTTTTTTTTTTTTTTTAAACATTCTTATAGTAATCTAGATATTTTCATGAGTTACTTTTTTCTCTGCAGTGTTGCTGATTGGTTAATCACTGGATCTCTGTCCAACAACAGCAATAGATGCTTTTCAGTAAAAAGAACACGCTTCAGTTGATTCACGCTTGTTCTGTCTGGGGAGTGAGTCATTATTTAAACAGTATGTTCAGTCCAGCCAGTGAGGCAGGAGCCAAGTCTCTGGTTAATTATTATATAAGAGACCTGTCGAATGAAAGCTTCAACAATATAAGAGGAAGTAAGTTTGGCAGAAGAGAGACTGATTTGTCGGAACATGGTTGTGTTGGTTGGTAGGAAGGATTAGCTTAGTTGGCTTGCGTCAACTTAAGTCCAAAAGATTCAAGATGTTTGTTATTACATGCACAACACAGATTTACACTCCAATTCTTACTTATGCTTTACAATCTATAGTTAATAAAGAATTATAAAAATAATGGTAGTGAACATATAAATGTAACTGTAATCAAGCACTGTAAGCAAACTGTAAGCAACTGTAAGCAAAACAAACCCAATGGGGACATCAGGAATGTGCAAAGATGCAAATAGGAGCGTTTGGAGAATCATGCAGTGGTTTAGTAGCCTGATGGCCCGAGCATAGAAACAGTCTGTTGGTCTGGTTGTCGTAGCCTTAAAAATAAAATCTTCCAGTTAGTCTGATTAGGAACAGAAATGCAAACCAGAAGATTTGTAGAAGTAAATGAGAAACACAACATTAGCAGAAAGCCAAGACACAATTCAGCTGCCAAACTTTAACAGGGAAAACATGAAAGCAGCAACGGGAGTGTTTCTGTAATACAACACATTTTATTAACAGTAACAGTTAACAGCCTGGTAACAAAGAGTAATTGTACCATTATTCCCATCACTGTGTATGAAAAACCAGTATAACCACATTAAACCCTACGTGGCTAAAGCATAAATATGGATGCATCATGCTGACGTGGTAGCAAACTCTAGATAAAAGCCGAAGAGGATAAAACACCACATTGCTTTATCAACTGCCAAGCACGGTGGTGGGGGGCTGATGGTTTGTGCTTGTTCTGCTGGAGCAGAACCCGAACACCTTGCCGGCATTGAGTCGACTATCAACTCCTCTGCATAACAACGTCTTTTAGAGGTAAATGTAAGTCCTGCATTGAGTGGGTGGTCATTAGGGATGTGGATCTAACAACAATTCATGATTTAATTTGATTCAGATTTTTGGGGTGACGATTCGGTGCAGAATCGATTCTTGATTCAAACAGATTTTTGATTCGTAATCATAACACTTGAGAAACAAAATGTGCTAATTTCACAAGTAGTTTCATTCTTGTATTAGCTAAAAAGAACTGAGAAATTATTTAACTAGATTTTATTTAAATTGTGCCATGTACAACACTTGTTTTGAGTGTCATATTTCTTAATTACAATTAGGAAAAAACAACACAGTAGCCAGACCATCATTCTGCTGCTAGAATGCCCAAAAAGACAAGTAAAAAGATTTTTTTTAAAATTATATTTATGCCAATTCTTGCCCCATTAAGAACCAGATGATTTTTATACTATGTCCTGGTACAAGGCTTAGTTTCATTTTCATATGACTGGATTTCTCACACAGTGGAGACACTGATCCTTCAGAAGGTTCATATCACCGGCCAATTATAAGTCTGCACTGTGAGCACAGGTTACAAAGAGGTGATGCTCAGAAGGAAACCGCTGTGGGAGCTTGTTACAGCTCTTGATACTCCCACCCTCTCGCCTTATACGCTCATCAGTCCGCACTGTGGGTGGAGAGCAGAGAGGATTCTGAGCTCAAACCTTTTCTTCTCAGATGATCCAGAGCAGAGGTGGCGCCTGACGACAAACTCGTCTTTGAACATCATGAATGTTGGCAGCTTATAAATGACAAATGATGCAGATGCAGAATGCTCAGTACTGAATCTCAAGGAGAGACTTGGGTGTTCAATTAGAGGAAACGGGTTTCACAAGGTTGGGAAAATGCAACTTAGTTTTCAGAAGGTCTGGTATTTTTTAAAGAACCCTTTAAAAGCTGGAAGGCAGGGTTAGATGCTGCACTCGAGCATTTAACGGCTGCCATCATGGAAACAATGTTCACCTCTTATAATCTGGCTTCGTTTTGCCCCAAAGGAAAACTTTAACATCATCAAAAGTGGAAATTTCTTCCATTTAACTTAAAAAAACCCCACTATTAGTTACAAGTCTGGTGTAAGCCATGAAAGTCCAAATTTTTTTTTAATTTAAACAACAGACCTCAGATCTTCTGATTTATAGTCACATTGTGTAAATTTAACACCACAACCTGCTAAATATCAGCTCAACCTGAAAGCTCCTGCTCTCTTCTTTTGTCTATGCTGAGGAATTTGTCTGCAAACACATAAATTCTGATCTATCCTGGCCAGAAACTCAAAATCATATTAAGCCCCAAAAGTTATTCTCAATGTTCATTTTTCTGAAGATGTATAAAATAAACAGGAAAAGTAAACAATTTCCAAAACACACACACATGCAAAAATTATTCTATAAACCTTGATGTGTTCCACACGGTGCAACCTAACAGAACAAAAACAACTTCTATATATACTGTTAGGTCCTCAGAAATACGGCTAATGCACTTTTCTTATACTTATTACACTGTAAACATTTCTATGAGGAGAAATAACAATGTGGATGTGTGCACAACTTCTAATAGACAATGGCTATTAACAGGCCGACTGTACCCTGAGAAGCAGATCTTTGCCTCCTGGGGAGATTAATCCAAAGCAAGAGCATAAATAGAAAACTGCCTGCCTCACCAATATGGAGGGAAAAACTGGGTCAGATTACTTGCAGTTTTTTTCCCCCTACTTGCACTTTTTTCTTCCATGTGTGAAAACCCTGAATAAGCACTGCTACAGCGAGGGGTCTATCATCCGCCTCTCATGCTGCTGAACAGGGATCACTGGACTGTTTCTCCCTTCTGCTGCTGTTCAGGAACACATGCTGCTGGATTCAATGCTCTTACATGTAGCAGCCGAGCAGAGTGGTGTGTCCTTTAATCCTCCTTACTTGTGTGATCTTATAAAGGTCTTGCTAGAAATAAAAAGGCCAAAAAAAGATGACATTATAAGAGGAGGACAGGAAAAGAAAGAGAGAAAGGGACAGAGCGAGAGATGAAACAAGGGTCCACATTGGACTGACTTTTACTGACCGGAAACGTCTCAGAGAAGAGACAGGATGCAAGATGGTGGAGGAAATCTGTAAAATTCAGCGGTGTGGATTTAAGAGAGATGTGCATAAACCTCAATGAACTGAAGCAAATCTGCATCGAGTCATTGCTTGTCAAGGTGTTTCGACAATCTACTGAATCATGGGCCACGAACTTTGCCACAATACTGCTTCTGCATTTTGCCTTAGCTTGTGTTTAATTAATAATTACACTATGTGTTTCCATTACATCTAGAATTCCGCAAAAACTTAATGTCGCAATAAAAAAAACGCCAATAGAAATGTCTATATTCCGAAAAAGTCTCAAATATCGCTAAAAAGATTTTACGCTCTCATGATGTGGTTTAACAGAAGCTTCGATATGGAAATATTGCAAAAGTGTCATGGAAACACTTTTTTCGCATTTACGTGTCCCCAGATATGACGTAGGGGGTTCATGGCCAGTTCATTTCCGGTAAAGATGGCGCTGTGTGGAACAAACAACAGCAAAATTCAGAGTTTTAGAAAAGAAAATAACGAATAAAAGCTTTGAAAAACTGTAGCAAATTCTCCGCAGCAAGTAGAAAACCTCCAAATTACGCTACGTGGCTACTTTGCATAAACTGCAATTTTCGTAAAACATCGCGAGTAACGAGATTTTATGAGACTTGAGGCTCATGTGTTAAACACTGTTCAATAAAAACACCGGTAAATCATAGTTGTTGTGTGCCGAAACTTACAAATATTGCTTTTATTTTGCCAAAAAAATGTAATGGAAACGCAGCTACTGTCTCATTGCACAATTATTTAGATCTAAAAGATACTTTTTTTTGGTCTAAATTTATTTGAATTTATATTGCAATTGATTAGGCAATACAATCAACACAAAGACGTCAATTTAATTATTTCATATAAATACCAGAATCATAGAAATGTACATCGCCATGCACTGCCAAATAAAGCTTCCATGTCATTACAGTGAAACATATATCACTACTACATGCAGGAAGAAACAGGTGCTGGGACTGGAGTCTTCACGGGTCCAAAAAGAGGACCTGTCCTTCACCCATCCAGCATCAGGACTGGGATGTGGATGTTGGCGTAGAAAGTTTAGACAAATATTATCCTGGTTAAGGTCACTGGTTTGATCCATACTAAATATTTTACCTTACCTTATTTATCTTACAGCTAATCAAGTGAAATGAAAGCTAAATATCAATGTTTATTAGATGTGTGTTGCATGAATGGCTCCTGGACTCATTTGTGGTTAACAGTGCTGCAGTGGGGAGTCTCTGTACAGGGATAAAAGGAGGAAGTCAGGATTTTCTGATCAGTTGGAGGTATCCTGTGTATGTCTGTGTTTATTTATTCATCCTTCATTTCTTCTTTCTTTTAATTCTTCTGACCTTGTATGTTTATGAAACAAAAAATAAGGCAAAACTACAACTACAGAAGGATTAAATCTCCACTTACCCTCTGCATTCAGTCACTGTTACTACCCAATTTATACATACGCCTATTTTTTATAATATGAATTAATCCTATTATAAGACATAATAGTCAGAGTTGGTTGCAGCTTAACCATTGTTAACAGTCATCTTCTCCTCTGGTTGCTATATCCCATTTAATCAACATACTCCACCTACATAATCTCAATCAACCCTCCATTTTTGGCAGATTTTGTAAAAACAATGGAAAACAAAGACTTTGCTTAAATGCTATAGAAATCTGATTGGATTAAAAACTTTATTTGCTAGGCCAGAAATGTCTTTTAACATGAAGTTTAAAAGACATTTCTGGCTGCTATGATCGTTGCTCTTATATACATGTCCTGATACAACTGAATTCCTCATGAAGCTACTCTTGAGGGCAATAAAAACAATATTAGACTACTCCTTTACTAATAGTATCTTATTTCAGTAATGCAAAGTAATTGATTAAATACACTTTGCAACACCTTTTGAGTGCTAAATGGCTCGGATGATGTTGATTTAGGATAGCAGCTCTTTTCAAGGAAATTTGGCCCTATTTATTTATTACCTCTACTTTACCAGGAAAATGTACTCATTGAGATTAATATTCTTTACAATCGTGTCAATGGCCTAGACAGTAGTGGCACGTGAGAAATGATAAAGGCTAAAAATAGGACCAAGAGATATAACACCATGCATCTGCACTTCAATTGATCATACATTTCAGATGTGAGTAGTGAGACCACAAACTGTCAGGCCAAGGATAAGCAAGGTTTGTGCTTTTTTTTTTTTTTAAAAATTGAATTTATATCTAGATAAAGTAACTTATTTTGCATCAGGCAGCATATCTAAACAGGTTTTCTGCTCAACAGCTTGCTGACAAATACAAAGAGGCAGTGTTGAACTCGTAAAAGGGGAAAATGGAACAGTTTAACTCTATCTGACACTTAACGGCACATAGAAAACATCACTGTACACTACTTGAAATCAAAGCACCACATGGCGCTCTCCCTACCAATCAAAGATCACGCTGCGTCCAAGATAGTTGTTGGAGATTGGCCTAAAACAAAAATAACATGAAGTTTGTAGTGGTCAACACTCACTACTGTATAACATTTATTTTAGAAAAAAGCGAGCAAAAAGTTTTGCTGCATGTCTTGTCATATCCTCCAGTATGACAAAAATACTTTTCTCAATGGTTTTAGGAATATTTAAGAGATTATTTACTACAGTAAGTTTTCTTTAAATTCCTCCTAGGATTATTTAAGATGTTTTATTCATTCAATTAATTTCACTAAAAGATCTACAATCGCTTTAATAAACACTGCTGGGAGTGAAAAACTGGCTGTAAAATCCTGGCTGGAGACTGAAGGATGGATAAATATTTAATGTAATTCCAGTAAAATAAAAAGGATGCATTATGAATAAAACTGAAAAATTGATGTTCAGCTGCTGCACATTGACTTATGAAAAACTTCAGATTTTTTTTTTTTATATTTTCAAATGAAAACTTAACCTGCTAATTGTTTTTAGAAGACATCACTGCTTTGTGTGCAAATAGCAGCTGTGCATGTTGTGGTTACTGATGTGTGTTTTGGCCATGTGATGGACCCGCCTTCTATAGTTACTGGGATCGAGTGAAGCTCTGCTCAGACTGAACTGGGAGGTAAAGAAAACGTTTGGGATGATGAGGAGTTCAACTGTACACGAAACGGAGCACTATCCAGGTTGGCAGTGGCGTCCCTGGTCTGCAGCTCTGCACTACATTACTGGACATAATTATCTGCTGAAATCTCATTATCGGAACTATAATTGAATTTTCCTGCTTACTGGTCACAGATATGAAGAGCTTCCTCTGCTTTTTTTTCTATAATCACAAACACATACGGGTAAAAGCTGAAGTTGCTTCAGCACAAAGTTACAGTTTTCTGCACAACGTGGTCTCAGGACAGTGTGTGAACTTGCACAACCACATCCACCCTTGGTCCTTCAAGTCATCTGACAGCTGACCTTATAGTGACTGCAACAACTCCGAACTCGCCATTCCAGCAGCAGTTTGTCTGAATACAAACTCTGCAAAGACAGAAAGAAAGAAAAAAAAAAACAACTGTGCTGGATTCAGCTGCCAAACAGTGTTTGTAGCTGACAAACTGGATAATCTCTGAGCCAGGTCTAACAGAAACAACTCTGACTGCACATCAGGGGGAAAAAAAAAGGTGCAGCCAGCAGGGTTTAGATGTGAAACGAGGTGCAGAAGCAAAACGCTTGGAAGTGACAAGCTGAATTCCATTAGGCTGTTTGTTTCGCTGTCACCCTGAATGTCAGCAACCTGCACAGGTTCCAGCTGTAAATGTAGACGTTTAATTAATGTACAGCAAGCATCACGGTGCCCTGCAGCGGAGGACACAAATGAAAGCTGCCTCTGCAGAGGAGTGGCAAAACAACAACAACAACAAAGCTCAGTCTGTGTGTCTAATATTTGAAGAGAAAAACCTTCAATAAACCGAAAAATACACTAAAGTAAAGAGAAGCCGCCACGTTGGTCTGTGGGGTTTTGTGCGATCCTTAAAAACAATTCTCCTCAACGGGGCCCTCGGGTGCAGACTTTCTAATTGGAACACACTTAAAGTCTAACTTTCAATACACACATGGAGATAACAGCCTTATCTTCCCCTCAGCTTCCCCATCATCTTTCCCAATTAGAAAACCAGGAGTGAGCCTTTCCAAACATTAACCACTCAACTGGAATGAACATCACAGCCAACGCTACGTCCTCTGGGGGTTTTTACTGCAACGCCTTCAAATTTAACTAAGTTAACAAGAAGCTTTACACCAGTAAAAGACTTGCTTTTTTTTTTCTCAACCCTACACTCGTGCACATAACCTGCTTCATGACTGGCACAGCCGCTCACATACTGGTCTGTGTGCTAGGTGTCCTACCAGAAGGTTCCAGTAGGGGGCACCAATAAACTCTGACTATTGAGGGTTCGTTGATTGGTAAAATTCTCATCCTTTTATCTGCTTGTGATTATTATTCAGTCACTTTAAAATAAACTGTTACAACTTTAAAATCTGATTTTGTAGCAACTTTAGAGACAAGTTGCAATTTTTTCCCCTCGCAAAAGGACCTGTAAATTGTTCTAAATAATTTACCGGTATTAAAAATTCTCATTTTAAACATTGTTTACCAAAATAACCTTACTTGACCAAGCGACTCTTGAGCAACAAACATACAATACAGAGGAAGGATAAAGAATTGTGATTCTTGTTGCTTTTGCAGCCAATCTGGAGGTTTTGGACTCCATCGTGGTTATTTGTCTGGTTTGACTTTTACATTTCAGACACTGTAGATGACTGCATGATACTGGGAAAGTGTCCTGCACGATCTTTGGCACTGATTCTATACAACAGACAGATTTCTATCATACACACATGCATTTCTGTAACCACAAGACTAGAGCTGATGTATGTGAAGTCATCTCCCTCTTGGGATAAATAAAGTACTTCTCATTTCATCAAGTTTTTTTTTTTTGTTTGTTTTATGTTGCATTTATTGGGAGAACTGCAATCGGACCAAACTGCAGAAGGTGCAGAATGGAAAAGGACTTTCTGAATTTGCCAGATCAAGGAACTGATAATTATTTATGATTATAAGTGGTAGTTGCTGTGACATCATAGTCATTAGTACTTATGATAGAATTATTAGAATATCCAATATTATCCTAATGACTTACTTTATATTTGTAGTTTGTAATATTTACTCTCTCTGTTGTGTATCAATACATAAAACATGAAACCACCTTAGAATTATTCATGATTAGGCTTGTAATAATTATAGATTTACTGGGTATGATAATTGTCAAATAAATGATTACTAATAATTACTTTACTAATAGTAGCCAATAGTGGTTAATATGTGGTAATTCCTCAAGATTACAAATGTGTAAAATGACATCAAGTATTTTGGGAGTATTTTGCAGTACAGCTCAAAGCAAAAAGAGCAAAGTGATGCATTCAATGGCTGCAAAGTCCACTGCCATGTACAACACTGCGTACTATTACACCTTTTTGAAGAATGAGCATAATCATGACCTCTTTCATCGCCGCCATGTTTGCTATACTCCTTTGATAAATGGTGTCAGAGCTCTGTACTGCCCCCTAGTGCATGGAATGCCTACCAAATACGCCAACATAAAGCATGAAAAGTTTTTTGTGGGCAATAAAGCCTTTTTTTAAAATGATTTTTCTACAGAAGCATGAAAAAAAAAGTCCACCAAATAATCACAAAATCCATAAAGTCACTATCGTAACGCTGCAGAAATAAGCAAATGCAAGAATACAAAAAAAGTATCTTCTCAGCCTGAGACAGCAAATTTCTGATATCTGCCTAAATATTAAGAATTATTTATAAAATCAAACATTCATTTATTTTAAAATTTACTCTGTTCATGTCTGAAACTTTATGCATTTTTGTCAGAACGCTCAGCAGGTCACCTTTAAAGACAGAAAATGTTCACTTGGGATGTTTGAATAAGGAATAAAAGATACAGGACAAATTAAAGACTGACCAGTCGGGTTTTTTCTCCTCTTCTAATAAAGTTATTCTAATCTGAAAAACTCTGAAAGATTGAAGGAGTTGATTCAAAATATTTTTAAAAACTGGCTTGAAGTAAGAGTTGTCTGCATTCAGTCAAGAAGCACAGAGAGACAAACATTAAGACAGAAACGAGTGAATTAATCCATTCGGCGCCATTTCTGGGTTGACTAATTCACTAATGATTTTTTTCTTTTTTTTTATGAAACCAAAACACATTCAAGCCCAGACGGCAGGAAGATGCATATCAGCTGTACTGATTTGCTTATTTCCAGCTCCAGTTTCTCTTTATTCATCTGCATTTAAACTTGATTCAAAAGGAGGAAGACTTGAAAACAACACCCTGGACAAACAGACTGACCTACGCTCGAAAAATTTGTGTGTAAGAGAGGAATAATAAATTCTAACAACAACTACAGCAGCTAAGATTTGACATTAAATGACTAATTATATGATAGACATCGATATTTGCTGAAATGTTTATTGCTTATGTAAGCTGTTCTGTTAATCCCAAACAAATGAGCAGCCAGAGCAGATAGCCAGCACCACACACCACAACAGCCTGGAGAAAAAGAGAAGGAAAAAGGTACAGAGGTGGGAGAGAAGAACAAGGCTAGATGAGGAGTGAGAGGAAGAAAGAGCGACCGGCAAGTCCAATTCACAGGATGCCAGGACGGGCTATATTTTCACTTTCATCTCCGTCAAGGCACCCACGAAACCAAACAGATGAAATCCAAGCAGCTCCACAATGTTGTTTGTGTTTCTGTTTGGCGTGGAGGCAGATAACGGAAGCCGGATTTTAAGCTGTGTTTATTTGAGCCAAACAACCAGCAGGGTGTTTATCGATATGATGAGATGGAAGTCAGATAAGCCACTTGGACCCAGATGTGGAGGTTGACTCACAGAGAAACGTGTGTGGATAAAATAAATAAATAAAATAGTGTATATGGTGTTACAAAACTCCATCATTATTGAGCAAGAAATACAGGGGGTGGGAAACAGGAGGGGGGGTGAGGAGTAAGGGCAGGTCTGTGTTGGTGAGAGACTGGTCCAGCAGGCTTTAAAAAAAAAAAAAAATTGAATAGATGTTGCACTGTGAGTTTGCCCTGTTAATTTAATTGTATTTTTCTATCAGTTACGCGACGACCACAACAAAACATCCAGTGAGCTGTGAGGGGGCAGCTCGATGACGTGATGCATGTCAAGATAGTAATTATGTGTGGCTGCACAATCTGTTTATTACCAGAAAAGGTCCACTGGAGGATTCACGCTGTGCAAAAGCATCTATTATTTTATTGGTAAGGGGAGGGTTGGAGCTGTTGTAGGTGGTCAAGGTTCACCACAAACAAACATGGTCTCACCAACAGCGACATGCCTGGGCTTCAAAACTGTAATACAGGCTTTCTAACTTGTGGCCTCAAATGGTTTGTTTACACACAACCTTCTGGGAACTAATTTGTGGAAATTGTGTGGAAAGAGGACAGGACTTTAGAAAAAAAAAAAAAAAAAAGAATACATCTGACAGTCAGGTTGTGGTGCCAGAAGAGCCACCTGCTAAATCCTACCCAAGGCAGCTGAGGGAAGATTTAAAGCATTCACTGAAATCTTTTTCCATTTGCTCAATGAATAATGATATAAATCAAGCAATACCAATGTCTGCAACAACCTGTAGGAACCATATTTGCCAACTATAGTCTAACTTAAAATCAATCTGTAGTCAATGTGGGAGGGAGACTGTCCTAAACTGCTGAGGCTTGGCCAGAAAACCCATAAAACAGCAGTGAAATTCTCTAGTAGACATGTTGCTCTGACGGGAATAGTGATGCAGCTTTTAAAACAAACAAAAAAACAAACAAAACAAAGCATAGACTGTGGATAAAAGATGGATGAAGCCTCCGTGATGAAGAGCTGAATTGAAGCTCATTGGGCGGTTCCCACCATCACCATCTTGGCAGGGTTATGTGTGCCATCTCTCCCAGAAAATACAAAATATGGGTAAAGAGGTGGAGCTGAGAGGGGGGCTGTGAGTGTGCTGTGGATGGTTGACATCTAGCTAACAGGACTAACCAGCTAACAGATGTAGGCAGGCTATGAAGTTGGTCTTTTTAACATGGGATTCTAAGGGGATTTGTTCGGTTTTGGAGTCCCTAGTGGATGAAGGGGGAACTGCAATTGTTGGCACTTCCACATAGGCTTCACTTTTAACCGCCGGAGGTTGCCGCTTGAATGCAACTTAACATAACTGAACTTAACACAATGTAACTTAACTAAACCTTAACACAGCATGACATGATGAATCGGTGCTCAGACAATTGTTAAGAAACTGTTTTACATTTACTAAACAGAAAAACATAAATGCTCCGCATTTACAGAAAGTGCCAAATGCTCACAAATTCTCTGTAGAACGTGATTCCCTATAACAGAGTTGTAAATCAGTTTTAAAATGTACGAAACTGACTTTAAACTACTTTAAAGGAGGATTTTTATTCAAGGCTTTTCTTCATAAGTACCTGAAGATGGGCCTAATGTAAATGTCCGCGGGTCACATAGTTTAGGTACAGGTGATAATGGTACTGACTGAGTGTTCTGGCGATGAACATATCTCCTTTTATAAAGAGCATGAAGGACAACCAGACAGCATTGTGGGAAAGTATATAAGGATTACTCCACCACAAAACACAATTTAGTGTCACAATATTTGTTCCTAGTTTCCAAACTGATTTATTAAAAAGTTGCTTAATTTATCCAATGTCTCCATATACAAGCAGCATCTATAAAGGGTCCAAAGCCCTTTCAGTTTTGTCCCAGCAGTGTGTGAAATAAAGTGTAACTTTGAGTGGGAAGAGACTTACAAAGGAAATCAATTTATGTACATATTTTTCCAGTGCATTGGGTTTTAAAAGTATTTGCGCATATTTTCACATTAATTATAATCTGTATGTGAACATATTTCTATAATATTTTTTGCTGTAAATATTGTTTTTTTATTTGGAACAATTGTCAAGGAATCTATAAAACAGAATATTTTAAAAAAATTATGCAGTCATAACTGCTCGAGGGAGTAATACCCTATTTCTTCATTTGACTGTGTCACTAAATATACAGTTTGGTATACATCTATATTAACTAGAAGTGCTTGGATCAGCAAACCTATTACAACCAGAGCATTGTTCACTTTCAGCTGGGAAATTCTGTCTCTACTTGGTAAAACTAGTCCCCAGCTAACAGTCCAAAGGAGCTAGTTAACACAAAACAGCCCAGTAGCTGTTTAATCTTTAGTATAAAACTAAAATCTAGCTGTTAGCTGACTATGCTAAAAGCCACTATCACCATGCTATATAGCACAGAAACCAAATCTATTACTAGTATCAGGAATTTAGCTTCAGAATCCCAGAAAAAGCTACAATTACATGATGTTTTCTCAGAACTAATTATTTGAATTAAATAATTCAAAATTAAAGTATTCTCCTTGAGGTATACATAGAAGTTATGAATTGAGGTTTACATGGAAAACACGTTTATTTACCTTTTACTTAATTCCACTTTAGATCAGTAGGTTGTGATGGGTTCTGATTGGACAGAGGGCAGACGTGATGTACTTATGTCTACCAGAAATAAACACCGCTTCCTGCTTCTCTTCTTTTCAGCTACAACATGGAAAACCAAATAAGATCCATTTTTTCTGTGATTTTGATTACAATTTTGAAGCACCAGCTGGGCACAACCATGCTACAACACTTTTTTTAGCCACTGAGATGGAGAAGGAAGATAAAGTACCAGAGATGGGAGGCAAAAGGTTGCGCAGAAGATGTGTGTCACTAGGACAGACAAGATACTGGGCATGTGCAGAAGAACTGGAATTAAATTAGAGCGGAATGAACGTTTACATGACAGAGAAATTAATTGGTTTGGATTTAAAATGGGAATAAACCAGCCACTAAACTTAGGAACTCAGTTTAACTCTGAATGGACATTTTCATTTGGAATTAGGTGTTTACACGGTCAATCTTCATCTGTTTGAATGCAGATTTCCCTTTTGTTTGGAATTAAAACTCATGTAAACATGACCTTTGCTACTTACACAATGTAGCTACACACAGCTACATTGGTGTGCAAGCAGGGGCCTTGCTAAAGCAGAACAAACCTAAAGTGTTACTGAACAAAAACACATTCATGATGACTAATCAACAAGTCCTAACTATGCTGCTAGTGGTTGTAATTTAGTAGAAGAATTAGGGGCTGTGTGTTAATCCAGATTGCTGTTAACTGGTTTGGACCAGATATAATCCGCAAAGTTCCTTCCTTGCATCCTAATTTGAATGTCTTTTAAAAATAACAGTGGTAACATTTTATGCACATCAGTGGAAGTTGTTTTTATTTTTGCTAGTTTTATTCACCTTTTGTGATTGAAATCTAGAAACCCAGGTATGGTGTATATGGCTTACTGCCTCTTTGACCTGCTGCTAACCTCTGTGGGAATTATTGAGGGTTGAATAAAAGATGAAACCCCGTTAAAAAAAAAGAAAAAAAAAGAAAAGAGATTTGTAAAAAGAGGTATCACTTTTACCGTTTTGTTTTGAACTCTGTCCTACTTTCTTAAAGATGATCCTTCTGAAATTTGGCTTTTTTTTTTTTTTTTTAAAAACCAGAAATCCAAAAACCCCTCAGAGTGAAACATAAACCATGTCCAATACAGACTCCAGCTTGACTGTTCATTCTTTCGTCTCTATGCTCCCTGCAACATTTGCATAAAGCAGACTGGCAGGGTTGCTGGACATAACATGCCATTCGAAGCTTTCTGGTGTCATCTGAATATAAAGTGAAATATTTTCAAAGAATTCATGGTGATGCTTGGGATCACCCATTTAAGACTCAGTGAATGGATGTTCTGGGCCCTGTACTGCAATTACCAGATGAAACAAAGGTACAATCAGCCAGAATAGCTTCACCAGCCCAGGTTCACAGCTTCAACGTGATGGATGTGTGTGGTATGAATAGCTGGAGCTGGCAGAGAAGAAGCAGGTGAGACCATCTCTACAAAAGGGAAATGATTAACAAAAGAACTGAAGTGTGATCCCAAATGATGCCCTAACTGGACTTGGAGTTACATACATGTGAAAGCAGGATTTGCATGGGGTGGGGAGGACAAAGGACGTTGTGTTTGCCTTAAGGGCTTTTATTTGTCGATTTGTCAAAAAGAGTGAGACTCACAATTTCAAAGTCTGGAGTAGCAAACGAAATGTATGTTACTCTGTCAGTGATCAACATGCCTAAAACACGATACAGACAGGATTTCAGGAATCAGCGGATTTTCTTTATGCTTCTGACAAATGAAAAACAATTTTAGTCCAATAAGTCCAAGATGCCATAAAAAACCAAGCTGCACTCGGAGCTGCTGGAAATAAACCCTGTCTGAGAAATTTCGTCATGATGCCAGAATGAGTGAGATGAGAAAGGAATCTGGGAAGCTGACCTGGTGGTGGTGGTGGTGGTCATAAAAGTTAAGATGAAGAAGAGAAAAATGATTTTCATACAGACAGCCTAATTCATCAAGGTGTGCTGAATTAAACAGTCTGCAATAAATCCAGACACTATCTGCAATGATATGAGAACTCCCTTTAAAATAAAAGCTGGAGATTTTAGTCTGCTGAAAATCTGAATAATCAGTCCATCCATTTTCTTAATCGCTTTGTCCAGTTCAGGGCCGTAGGAAGCTGGAGCCTATCCCAGCATTCATTGGGCGGGAGGCAGGGTTCACCCTGGACAGGTCACCAGTCCATCACAGGAAAACATGTATTAATTGTTGCTGGTACCAATTCAATCCAATATTGGTATCTGGTTTAAATATTGACTTAATTCATGGATCGGATATCATTCTGATCCATCCATTCCACATCACTGGTCTACACAGAAACACTTGTGATGGTAAGTATCATGCAAATGTAGGCCCACAAAAATATGCTGATGCAGAAGTTGGGTATATAAATAATTGCATATGATTTAGTTAGTCTGAGTTTCTAGTTTAGATGCAGCATTTTCACACACCTGCCCTGACACGCCTGAAGCGGAACTTAGCATGTTACGAAAGTGGACATAATTTATCAGGAAACATTAAAAAGTAAAAAGCAACTTGAACGTGTACAACTAAGGTTTCTGGGATTTCATGGTGAAAAGTTGTTTTGCTAAGAAGGGAAGAGAAAATAATGCAGCAGGCAGTCGTAAAGCTTCCAGAGGAGTGGTAAACTGAAGGGATCAGCCCACAGAAAAGTTGCTCCAACTCATCAATCTGGACAATCAGCCTCTATCTGAGATGGAACTATCTAGAAAATGCTATAATTCTGCATGACAGTGTGACTTGCATGAATAAGGTAAAGGAAGAATTAAACAGTCTTGGGTTGTTTTGTTCATAGTTGCAGCTTGATGAGAATGAGGGGCTTCTTTTACAGTTTGACGTAAGCGATGCTATCACAAATGCAGGTAAACCAGTGGGGCGCTTTAAATACTCGCAGCTAGCACAGTCCCATTTGTAGCATCTACAAACTGAACTAAATGTTGTTGTTAATCGACTGCATGAAAATGTTCTGGCCAGACTCAACAGCAGCTTTTATAATCAGACGCTTTTCAGTAGAAACGAGCCCTCTGACCAGCTCTGCGGACCACAATCTGTCTGCAGGGCTGTCGGACTATCTCCTTCCCTTTCAACACTTTCTCTTGGACTTGAAATCACATATTAAATTAAAATGAATTTTGTTTTATTAAGATTTTTTTGGGGCGGGCGTTAATCACCTTTGCTTCTGCCTTTTCAGCCAAAGTTTTGTTTTTCATTTTGTTAATGTGTAAATCTAATATGTAACTGAAAAAAAGATAAACTAAACTAAATTATGAAGCAGCTACAGACATGGTCTTTGTTTTACTTTAGAAGGGAAAACTGGGATTTCTTTAGTTTATCAGTTTCTCTCTTATGAATAAGTGATGTGACGTTTAATCTAAAGTTGAATATAAGCATGATGTGTGTTTTTATGGCAGGTGATAATATCTGTGACATTTTTAACTGTTATAAAATCTGGGCATACTTCGGGTTTAGGGTTAAATGGTATTCATAAAAACCTACTTGTATTTTACAGTATTATGTGGGGTGTATTTTAACAGTTCATCACCAAGGAAATCACTGAAAAAGTGTTCTGGGGAGGGCATTTTCCATGTACACAGAGAAAATCCAACCTGGGCTTACAATTAACACCCACCAATCACATGCGGGTTACGATTCAATATGGCGGGTAGAAATAAAGGCTTACTGGCCACTTTGGCAGATGGTGAATCTGCCAAAGTGCTTTCAAGAGCATGAGACGAGCCAACTCTCGTTGGGGAGAGTAAACAAGGGTAGGCTTTAGTTTGATGGACACACTATGTGACCAATCACAGACTCGGATCATGCCATTAGGCATGAAAGGGAAAGAAAATGTTGGCCGAGGCTCAGAAGACCGTGTGGTGGTACAACCAGGTTCATGGACCAACAGAGACATATGGCCAATTTCAATGCAAACATGTCGGGAAAAGTGAAGAACTGAGCATTTAAATGTTACTGGAGACCAAAGAGCTGAGTGCAGAAAATGAAAGTATCTGTTACCAAAATGTTCAGACTTAATGTTTCAGATTGGTTCGCTGTGACACTGTGTTCAGCTGTGCGTTCAAGGTTTGATTAAAATGTTGAATAAAAAAGTCTTTTACATCCTGACTTCCGGGTGCCATTTGAAGTTTGTTGGGGAAATTATTGTTTGAGCCTCTTGTCCAGTGACTTCTGGGATAGACTCCAGCTTCCCGTGACCCTAAATTGGAATGGATGGAGTCCAGAAGGAGCCAGAAGGCTGCAGCCTTTCTGTGTGAAGTTTGCATTTTCTCTCTGTGCAGCTGATATGTTTTCTCTGGGACTTGCATGTTATTTACATACGAGTGTTTTTCTTCACGGTTGAAGTATAAACTTCAATGGTGATGTTGTGTGCCCTCACTCAATGGTGTCGGGGGACGGGAATAAGTTGAATGATGTCACAAAACATCAAGAGTGGAATGAAGTATAAACTTTATTGGTGATGTTGTGTGCCCTCATTCAATGGTGTTGTGGGAAGAGAATCCTGTTTTGCAGAGCTGCTTGCTTATATCACTGAAGAAGGTAAACTGAGCGTGTGAAACAACAAAAGTTATGGTCTCATGGTGTGTGTGTGTGTGTGGGGATGGTTGGCCACCTCCCTAGCGCTCCCACGTTATGTTGCAGAATGAGGGGTATTAAAGCGGGGAAGCCCCAGACTTCGGTGGAGTCTGCTGCGGGTCTATCTGATCAGGACGCCTAGCTGGTTTTGGCACTCTCTACCGGGGTTGTGGGTTCCCCAACCTATCCGCGTTACGGTAAGAGCTGGAAACTGAAAAGTGCCTTAACCGATGTGCTTACTCTTGTGCTGCAAGGTTAATAAAACGCTGAGTTAATCATTGGGCAGAGAGTTTGTGTGTTCATTATTTGCCGACTTCCTACGATCCTGCACAATAAATAAAAGTGTTTCATTACAACGGTTGTCTTTGCTGCTTTGCGTTTTGCATGTTTTGGGTTCTCATGTGCTGCATTCAGAGTTGCAGCATAAAAAGTGAGACGATTCTTTATCTGCTAGTTTGTGAAAAGACCCCACAACTTGAGAACACAGAAGCTACTATGCTAATCAGCCACACACATAGACTGTATATAAAGAGATGGACGTAGCCTCAGTGACATCACCCATAGATTTCTGAAGAGCTGAACTGAAGCTCGGTGGACGGTTCCTACCACCACCATCTTGGCAGGGGCATGCGCGTCGTCTCTCCCGGAAAATACAAATATGGGCAATGAGGTGGAGCTGAGAGGGGGCTGTGAGCGTCATGGTGGATGATTGACATCTAGCAAACTCCGAGCTTCCTGTAGCTAAGAGCTAACAGTGCTAACCTGGAGATAACGGGAGCTAACCAGCTAATGGAGATAAGCGGGCTAAAGCTAAGTCACATTGTTAACCGGCTAAAAACCGCGGTTGCTCTACGTTCTTCTGACTTGAAGCGGGAGATCGGGTACCTGTCAATCAAAAGGACACGCCCCTAAATGTGCCATACTTCGAGATTAAATTATTTGTAAATGGACGAGTTAGAAAAAAATTCACTCAACCCCACAGTTGTCAGGAAGGTAAACCTGACCTATTAACCGAAAATTGATTTTTTAATCAGGCTGTAAACATGTTTATTTCTGCTGTGAAGTTGGTCTTTTTAACATGGGAGTCTATGGGGATTTCCTCTGTTTTGCAGCCCCTAGTGGATGAAGGGGGAACTGCAGTTTTATGCACTTCCGCATAGGCTTCACTTTAGACCGCCAAAGGCTCCATCCATCTTTCATATACAGTCTTCTTTATATATAAACAAATAAGCATATGGCATAAAAAAGAGCAATATTTTGCAGTAGCTGTCATTACATTATGACTACAGTGTACTGATCATGTACGCAGATGTAAACACAACTTGTCAAATGTAGGAGAAAGTAACAGATCCATGTATAAACATGCACAAAGATCAAACAGCAAAAAGCATGACTGACTGTTAATGAAGAAGTTGGTATAAAATTATGTTCATGCTTTCAATGGTTAATCTAAACCAGCCGTATTGTGAATGCTGATAAGTGCTGAGGCAGAATTCATCCCATTCTGAGCCATATGTTCTCTCGTTTAACAATGACTAATTTCTAAAATGTGCCTCGGGTTTATTGCACTGAGATAAAGAGGACATGCATCATTATGTGAAACATTTCCCAGCCTGCCTGCAACCAACAAACCGCATGTAGCTGCCTCCACATTAGCTTGCACTGACACAACCTGAGAAAAGATTTACATTAACAGCAGGAGTGGGTACAGGCTGCACGCTCTCAGATTTGCAGGGTTATGACAAAAAAAAAAGTCTTTCTTCATATTTGGAGCCGAAACTTAAGATCGGAATGAGATATTCACATATTAACTAACTACAATCTATTAAGGGCTGAAAAGAGGCTAATAAAACAAACTACATTAAAAATATTTTAATGGACAAGCAGATGAAAGACTGAACATGACATAAAAAGCAAAATTGAACTATGGTTACATACATGATTTTTTTTAATTCAGAGCTTTTTATTCGGATTCTGATTGGATGGATAACAAACGTGTTGTACTGACATCTACCAGAAATAAACTCCACTTCCGGCTTCTCGTCTTTTCGGCTACAGCATGGAAAACCAAATAATAAAAACCATTTTCACTGTGATTTTGATTATAATTTTGAGCTCAGCACGAGCGCACTACTTCACGCTTTTCAGCAGCTGAGAAGGAGAATGAAGATAAAGTACCGGGGATGGGAAGCAGAAGAGCGTACAGAATGTGTGTGTCATCGGGATGCAAATACGCGTAGAATGGCTGGAATATAAATGAGAGCAGAATGAACATTTACATGACAGAGAAATTAATCAGTTCAGATTTAAAATGGGAATAAACCAGCCACTTACTTTGGACCTAAATTTAATTCTGAATTGTGAATTCTGAATCATTAAGAATTAGGTGTTTATTAGGGCTGGGCGATATGACCTTTTAGTAATATCCCGATATTTTTATGGCATGTCACGATATACGATATATATCTCGATATTCACCTTAGCCTTGAATTAATGCTTTGGTGCATACAATCCCGTCAGTAAGATGATTTTGTGTCCCCATTAAAACATAATTGCTCATACTGCATTAAGATATGCTGATTTTAAACATTCATGTGAAATACTTCTCAATATTACCACTGCAGCAAAACAAAAATAAAAAACAAAAAACAAAGACACGGCAGAAAAAGGCCTGCGAGTAGGGCAGTAAAATAAAATAAGGAATGGGTTTAACAAGAGTGAAAACGCAGCCAATGACAAATAAAACACTTCCACAAAAACTAAATAAACTAAAACCAAACAAAAATGACCAAAACTAGAAGTTACGTTGCAAGCAAAGAGAAAAAAAAACATAAAAAACAAAGACTGACAGACTTTTAGAAATCTTGGAGACGTACTGTTCAACTCTACGTTCAAATATTTAATAAAAACCTGGCTGAAATACCGAAACGTTCACATTTTTTGCACAATATTGTACAAGCTAGCCATCGGAAGAGCTGAACACGCTAAAATCTGCGATAAAAAAAGAAAAACAAACATCAGTAAAAAATGCGGCTTTTATCTCAAACAGATGACAGCAACTACTTAGTGTAACTTTACAGTTTCTAATATGAATATTGTGATTTTCTCATAGTGTTTTGAACAAGTGTTGACTAATCGTTAATCTAAATAGCACTTTAAACAAAAATTTTACAAAGTACTTTACAACGTTGCAACATTAAAACATAAACAATGCGACTAAGCACTTTCATAAGGACTAACACCAGTAGCATAAAGAGAAGATAAAAAGAACTGATCATGTGATATTGACAGTAAAGACAGAGGAACGTTTCTGTATTTCACACAACCAGGCTTTTATTAAATATCTAAACGTTGAGTTGAACAGTACATCTCCAAAATTTCTAAAAGTCTGTTAGTCTTTGTTTTTTATGTGTGTTTTTTTTTCTCTCTTTGCTTACAACTTCTAGTTTCGGTCGTTTTTGTTTGTTTTTTTTTTAGTTTATTTAAACAATGCGTGAAGAGATTCTTTTTGGCTCAAATAAAATGAGGAAATGTTCTCTGGTGTAAAATATGTGTTGAAGTCACCGACTGCAGCTGTGTTTGTATTAAATAAAGGTTATCCTGAAACCTGACTGGAAAGGTGACTGCAGATTACATGGCCATTTATCGTTAACTGGAAGTGACAGTCTTATTCATCGGAAAGAATCAATTTATATCAATACTGGATGCACCCAGAACAAGATGGGAGCTGCTTTATCTTTGAGTCACATATTATTAAAAAATTATCACAGTTTAAACCTCAATTTTAGCATTCATCATCAAAATCCTAATCTGATCTTCCCGTGTTATTAAACAGCATCTCTGCGAACAAAATAAGCGAAAGCCCCCCCCGACTCGGCTCATAACCACAGTTTACAAAGCAAACATGACAGGAGGATTTAAAGGACTTTATGACTTCCACAAAAATCTAAAACTTAATTTATCTTGGACAAATTCAATACAAAAGAATTTGAAAGATTATTTCAGGACAAATTAACTTCATTGGTCCTTCAGGGGAATCTGCTGCATATGAGCTGAAGGAGATAAAGAATGGATGAAATATTACAGGAGGCAGGAATCAGTCGCTCTGGGTGCAGTGAGGAGGAGAAGGATTGCTTCATAGTAAGTGGCCTTGAAAAGGCAGGTCCAGCAGCCTACAGGACTGTCGCTGTGTTGGACAGAATAATCTCCCATAACAAGCTCCTCTCAACATCTGGCACCAGACGACGGCTCAAGAAATGAAAACAAAAGTAACAGAGTGGATGATTAACCTGTTATAAATATAAAAAGCACAACATTTACAGATTTATTCAGTCTTTGGAGTCAACTTTTAATTCAAAAGGCTGATTACAACGAGGAAAATGTTAGACATGTCGGTGGGAAAGAAAAGGATGAATCTGAATGTTTTGGTGGATCCAAGAATTTCTTCATGTTTAATCAACTCGTAGACTGAACCTTCTCCTTATGATCCAGCAAGGACCATGGGCAAAATTAAGGCTTCATGCTTCGCTACACATCTTTACTCCGATTAATGACCTGTTACCATTTAATCACTGGATTTTTTTTTTGTTTCAAACAGTGACATCAGCTCTGACTGTTGAGAAACATCTGGTTTGAGATTTTCCAATGTTGGAGAAATTATTATGGGTTTTGGTTTTTCCACCACACCAACCATCCACCAACCTTCGTAAATTTATGCATCTATCTTTTTCTCAAAATGATCTATAACTACAACTTTACCCAAAAACTCAAGAAATAGTTGTGCTTGATTAATTAGTTCATTAATAAAACTAAGCAATGTGTGGGGAGAGGTGAGCTGGTTTAAACCGTCATTAATAAACATACCCAGCTACAGGTTGTTTCATACAAGTGGCTTTTTGTCCTCCTTTCTCTGCACGAATGGAACTGTTTCCAAGTGGATTCACTGTGGGAAATAATCTGTGTAATTTTTCTACTGGTGAAGAGTCCAACACATGGTTCAGTGGAGGGACGATAAAACATAGTTTGGTTTTAGGAATAATTGCCAAAGGGTGCATTTACATCCCGATAGTCTGCGAGACTCTGTCTTCATGGGGACGCGGCTCAGTTGTAGGGGGGGTGTATCCATGCAGACCAAGGTCGCAATCATGCTGCACTTTGGTCAAACCAAAACATAATATCTTCAAAAAAATAATATATATTCCAAAAAACAACATACAGTTGTGCTTATATTTATTCATACCCTTTCATTAAAGAAGGAAATAAACAGCTGCCTATAAAATAAGCTGAAATTTACTAAAGTAATAATAAATATAAATTTTATGAAAATCATTTCATTATTTTCTAATTCTGGTTCAACAGATTTTTTTTAAAAAGCCAACAAATAAGATAATTTATTACATATTACATTACTCATAAACTAATATTTAGCTGAACAATCCTTTAATGTTTCCGCTCCAGTCAGGTGTTTTCTGTTCCTCTCAGTCAGACTTCTGCACCTGTTGACAGTTATTTTGTCTCACTGTTCAACAGAAAAGTGCTCTAATTTGTCAAGGACCAATTTGTTTGTTTGTTTTCTTTCTTTAACTTAATTAAATGAAAAAACAGTGTCTTATATTATTAAATGATATTTTTGCAAATTTTTCGTTATTGTTCCTTTTTTAAGTCTGGTTATTTGAGTGACTGTTGTAAATTCCGCCTTTTCTTTAATGAAAGGGGATGAATACATATGAGCACAACTGTATAACCAAAAAAATAATATATTCTCATTTTCACCAAAGGTGGCGCCGCACTAGCATTAAGCAAAAGAGAGGACAAGCCCCATGTGTGAGTACTTACAAGCAGCTGTGATATATTTTCCTATGACTTTATATCTATTACTGATTGTGCAGCATTGTCCATAAAACGTTAAAATGTGACTTGAGTACCTATGCTATAAGCTAACGATATTTACATCTTGATATAGTACATGCAGTTTTTTCCCATTAGGATTAAGAGCTGGCCTCTTCATTCATACCGCTGGCAGCTGTTCATATGTGAGCTGGGTCTGATCTTTTTATTACAGTCTGAACAACACAAATCCAATTTTTCCCCCTAAATCTTAGCCATGCCACTTTCACATGTGATAAATCAGATCCAAATCCAATATTTTATAGACCCACCTCAGTCACATCCCATTTCATCCACTTCTACGACACTCAAGTCAGACAGGCTCAGGAAAACTGTGTTGGCTCTGACTCCGTATCCACAGAGAAACAGCTAACCTCTGCTAGCTGGCTAGCTCCTGTTAACTATAGGTTAGCAGTTAGCTTCAGGCAGCTTGGAGTTTCATGAGTATTAATCATCCACCACTCACATCGCCCCTCTCCGCTCAACTTTGTTGCCCATTTTTGTTTTTCCCTGAAATGATGACACACATTGTTGTGAAATATTCTCTGCTATCGATGCTACAGAGGCAGGAAAAGACTACATTTATTACAGACTAACGCAGCTTCAGTGGGACAAAGGGGAAGGCCTTCTTCAGGAGAAAGCCAATCACTTATATGGGACTCATCCCTAGAGCGATACTTCTTTACATGAAAAGGCCTGTCACAGGTTGCTAATTATACACTGTCCAAGCTGACTGATGATGTTGATATAGTTACGATGTTACTTCAACAGATATCATTGTTTACCAGGTGCAGAAGTTGACCTTGGATCAAATCTAACTTCCACAACGTAATGGTGGAAACGGCCCATCCAGCGCTCAATTCAGCTCTTCAGAAACCTGTGGATGACGTCACAGAGGCTCCGTCCATGTTTTTTATTTACAGTGTACGGTTTGGATTAATTTCTGAAAAATGAACATGTAGTGGGAGTTTTCAACAGGAGAAAACATATCTAAGTATGCATACTTTTAATTTGTATTGTATTTAACATTTTGTGGGCAGTAGAGTCCTTAAACGTTAGGTAGGTGAGAAAGAGGGGACTGAACCTGGTCTGGCTGCATAGAAGGGCTGTATCCTCCAAATATGGGGGGGACTGCTAATCCAGGTGAACTAAACTCTACGCGCTCAGACCACTGACATTACAAAAGGTTGGTTTTCAGTGTTTCATCAGAAAGCAACATGACGGCAGCACAGAGAAGCTTCCCCACACTAAAACAACCATACATACACAGCCATCGCAAAAGCGATTGTAACCCGGCCGCCATGGCAACCAGCAGCTGACAACATGTCCGACTCATCGTCCCGCAAGACAAAACACATTTCAAATTTCACACTTTACCGTCTGATGAGCTGAATGGAAAACTTTACAACCCGCTTGCCTCGTCCATGGCCTCTGACGATGTTATAATAACACGCCCACTCAAGCTGACATGTTTTACACTTTCATTTTTACACGGAAATAAATGTACTCCAGAGGTACACGGTGCAGGGAGAAGCAGAGGCGGGGCACGTGATTGAATGTGCATCACCTAAAGAGACAGGAAATTAAAAGTGAGGGGAACTGATAACAGCAGATGTGTCAGCACAGCAAATGGGTCTAATTGCTGTTAAGTAGCCATGACACAGAAAGGCATGATGCACCAAGTTCTGCTGTCGACACAAAACAAAGCAGATGAAAAATGTTGGCAGCTATAAGTTTGGTAACTTGTCTGGACTAAAGGCTTTATGAATTTTTATAAATGTAATGTCAAAAGTCTAGAGGTGGCACCAAACTGTTGCTAGGATTTCCAAAGATTTCCTGCTTTAAAAGAAAAACACCATCAACTGGAAGAGGTGGCTTTATGTGGAGGACATCTCTGAGTAAATCAGCATTTGGACCCTCTACTCAGCATTGATGTATCTCACTTTAACACACTGGCTGCTGAAGACAGCTTCTGACAACTTTCTGTGAACGGAAAGCCGATTCGGCCAGGTGCACGTCAAATTGGCCCCCCCATATTCCCCAGTACCAACAGATGAGCCAAAAGACTTATATGTATTTGGTTATTTGTAAACACTGTTTTTGTGTCCACAAAATACATTTTTCAGGCCATATGAGCAAAATGTAATTATCTTTTAACCCAGTGATCCCAGACTCTACTTTCCAAGTTAAACATGTTACACACCACTGGAAGGCAAAGATAATTGGAATCTGAATGATTTATACCGTCCCAGGCTACAATCCGAACTGCAGATTTACTAAACATTTATTTCTATTTCAATACAATTTACAACTTAGAAGTCATACTGCACTCCAGCAGCAGATCATACAACAGAAAGGATCCTGTTACATCAGCAACGGTCCAGTAAAATAGTTGATCCACAAGTCTTTTTTTCATCATTTGGGCAAAAATGAAAGGATTTTAAAGGCTTAGAAACACAAATGAAAGGATGAGTTATTGCCACATTGTCTCTGAAAGATGACTTAGGAGCTGCTGTCTGTGGCCAAACTACTGATGAAGAACATGAAAATATTTTAGAGTACAACTGAGTCATTTTGGTGTGTGCTAGAGTGAGCTCTGAGGCTTTTTATTTTAAGCTCCAAAATCACAAAAGGCAAAAGATGGATGGAGTTTTAGTGTCCTAAAACATGTCAATCTGAATGTTCGTAAAATCCTGTGTTTGTTCTGACCAAGACATTCTGACAGAAAATATTTTAGAGTAAAACTGAGTCATTTTGGTGTGTGCTAGAGTGAGCTCTGACATTTTTTATTTTAAGCTCAAATGTCACAAAAGGCAAAAGATGGATAGAGTTTTCATGTCCTAAAACATGTCAATCTGAATGCCTGTAAAATCCTGTGTTTGTTCTGACCAAGACATTCTGACAGAAAATCTTTACTATGAAAAAAAACTTGGTGAATTTCATTGCCTAAACTGTGTTATCAGCCCATACTAAGTCTCTACTGTAGCTGACAGTTCAGCTCCAAAGTGACGAGTTAAGTGTCCTTTTCCTTCACTGGTTCTGAAATAAGCAGATGTGTTGTCAACTTCCTTCAACCTCCTCCAGTTTCATATTAAAACCAATTTCCACTGAGTAGATAAACATCAGCAGGGAGAAAGAAACTCTTCAGGGACCAGTGACATGAGGACGGAGTTTAAATCAAGAGAGCAGTCCCTTTGCTGAATAACAGGATGTAATTTCAGCTGCAATAACTACTTGGAGGTGTTTGAAAAATGACTTGTGCTCCATGTCTGGACTGGATTAAAATCACTGACCAAGGCAGATATTATCAAAATGCCCCCACATCCCCTTGAGAAATAAATCCAGTCTCATACAGGCATTGGAGAGCGATTAAAATCAATTGAATAGCTGGATCTGTGAACTAAAAGTCTGCAATGAAGGGCACATTTAACTGTTATGTTTGGTAGTTAAGTTGTAGCAAGTAAATCTCCAAGCTGTGCATCACTTGGCACAAACTTCCAAACTCAAATCCACTGCTTGCAGTTTGGAAACAGCTTCATGCTCACTCTGCAGTCTCATTATGTCTCGCTCATAAACTAAGAACAGTGATAATGGAAGAACAACGGGTTGGAAAACAGCTAGGAAGAACTGAATGAGGCGCTCATACAATTAATTATTCTAATAAATGACCTGTGCAGTTCTTAAAATGTCATATGAAATTATCATCAATTTTTGAACTAAAATGTTTTTGAGGAAACCCAACAGAGGCCACCTGTCCATCCAGAGAGGACAATAACCTGTCAAACCACCCAGTGGAGCTGACATTTTGCCTCGAAAGGAGGTTTTTGAAATGGCATGAACTTAGGTATCAAAGGAGGAGAATTATGAGTGCACAGTTGCAAGGGGCCTTTTCAAATAGATATTTCCTTTGGACCACACTTCAGCACAGAGTTTGAAAAGTCTCTCCAAGCTTTTAAGTCTTTTCAGTCCATTTGTGTTGATTTAGCCCTGTAAGTGGTTGGTTAGCTGAACTGAACCTGGAAGAGTAGAAAAAGCTTGTAAAAAGTGAGTAAATGATCCTTTTTGGAGGAGAAGGTGGTCATTAGCACAGTTTCCACTGAGAGGGCTGGCTAAGGACAGCTTGGTTTGGTAAAACCTGACATGTTGCATTTACTCAGCCAGCTGTACTCTTACTCGGTTGGTGCTGCACTGACTGGACACCAATAGATGCATCAGCCAAGAGAAAGTGATGTCATAGCTGCATGACATCTTCCTTGAATCATAACAAAGGTGAATTTAATGCAGAAACAAAGAATTGAACTGAATACACACAAAAAAATATGACAAATTAACAAAAACAAGTATATAAACAGCTCATGAGCAACTTGATGCAGGTGAGTCCCGTCATGATGATTGTTTTTAAGTGATGTAAGAAGCAGGAAAAAGGAGTAATGAACCCAATGTGTTGTTGCAAAACACTGCTGCTTGCTTTTTGTCTCTGCAAAATGTTGCTTGAGCCTGCAGCCAATTAGATGAATGTCCCATCAGATCTGAACGAGGAAATGAAGGACAGTGGCACAGATGTTGCCTGGTTTAAATGTAGGAAAACCATAATTTCAATTAGCAAATGAAGCAGTGTTCTATAAAAGTATTCTGTATGTGTCAATATAACAGCTCTGAAAGACTGATGTGGGTTCAAAGACGTTCACATGACACATGATGTGTCTGGATGTTCATTAATTCTCATCAGTCAAGTTGCTTTTAAGATGCAACTTAAATATTAAAGCAGGCTTTCTTACATCTACCTTATCATTACCAGGTATCTTGTTGCTAGTTACAGTCAAATCACAAGAGTTTGTGTAGGGTTGGTCCATTCTAAAGGTAGATCCACATTACTTAGCTTTTTGTACACTACCATTAGATCAGGAAAGTTTTACATTTTCTATGA
This sequence comes from Telmatherina bonti, assembly GCF_933228915.1. Classification (NCBI taxonomy): domain Eukaryota; kingdom Metazoa; phylum Chordata; class Actinopteri; order Atheriniformes; family Telmatherinidae; genus Telmatherina; species Telmatherina bonti. Next base: position 30,236,132 of record NC_136617.1, read on the forward strand.
GTTAAGTGTGAATTATAGCTTCAGTTTCCTGTTCTTAGCTGACAGGAGTGGCTCCCGCTGTGGTCTTCTGCTGCTTCAAGGTTGGACGTGTTGTGTGTTCAGAGAAGCTATTCTGCATATCTTGGTTGGAACCAGTTCTTATTTAACTTCCTGTTGCATTTCTATAATCTCAAACCAGTCTGTGCATTCTCATCAAGATGGTTGTGTGTGAATATACCACTACATCAGCCGTTTATGGCATATTTAGACCAGCCTGTATGGTACCACCAACCATGCTCAGTTTCAATTCCATCAAGTCAATTTGATCATGTCTGTATGATTAAATGTACTCAGTTGCTGCCATGCGATTGGCTGATTAAATTTTTGTGATAAGCAATTAAAGTATACCTAACATAGCTGCAAAGTACATAAATATCCATATAAAGGCTGTTGTTCTGCTTCATTGCTGATTGTAATTTGTCATATGCTGGAAAATAACTGAAGATGTCAATTTGTGCTACACTCAGGAGAAACGTACCAACACGCCCATCTCCAAATAACTAATTTGTTACTGCAGTAATGTAAATGCTGAGCTGGGAATTGTCAAAGCAGGTCAAACTGGCATATGTATTACGGCTTTAGCCTAAAATGTGACAGCGCCAAGCAAAGACTGACAGATTAAAAGTTTATCCATCTTTTCTATCCTCCATTAAAGTTCCAAAAGTCCCTGCTGGCCACAAATTAATGACATCCATTTTTACAAGTAGCTACTAATGATCAACACAGCCAAAGAGGAGCTGATGTGATTATTTCTTCTCCATATTTAAAGCTTTGCAGCATAAAGAGACTTCATGTGAGGCCAGTTGTGCCATTCTGCCAGTTGTGACAGCCGAGGTTGAGCCAGTTAAAGCCTGGTTTCCATTTAACTTGGGCTTTACAATTAATTACAGGAGACAGTAATGGAAGCGTTTATGCCGTGCACCAAGTTGAATTCCCAAATGTTATTTAGATAAAAAAGAGAAACGTTGAGAGTTGTAGCTCCAGCAGCAGCATGAGAGCTCTATACGCATAGCTAAGGGGATCAAGTTGGACAACTGCATTGGCGTAAAAGTCCAAAAGGTATATGGAGCTTTTTAAAAATGGACATAATGTCCCCTTGGGGATTAATAAAGCACTGCTCATTTGAATTTTTTCATTTCATGCCATGAATTCTTAATTGTGCTGTCTTTTTAAGAGAGAGAGTATAAAGTGTGAAGGTGGCTCGGCTAATTTAGATCTGATGCTGTTTTTCAGAAACTAAATAAAAACACATTTGGACATATTTGTCTAGATGCCATCAGAAATCCCAGACTCAGCCTGGGCAGCAGGGGATGCTTCTTTTTCCACTGTTGTCAACATCAGCACTATGTCACTACAAGACACTTTTCCACACAAAGTTCCCACAGAGCTAGCTATCAACGGTGCAGTCCATCTGTCAACAATTAATAATTGGGAAAACCTACTGACCTGATGCATCAGGACCACTTTGACAGTTTGAGACATTCTGGGAGGTTCTTTGACATAACTTTTTTGGGAGACCTTACCTGAACTGTCTGCACTAAAACTGGAAGTGTCATTGTACTGGTACAATCAAATTCAAGTGTTGCAATCACCGTAGGAACTATAAAATGAATGAAAATGAAAGAAGTACACATATACGCTCAGCATGTCTACATTTAACACATGCATACATGTCAATAATAGCAATATATCAAAGTGAAAGGCAACCACTACACACACACACATTCACTTGGACACAAGCACAGCGATTTTAAAGAGAACTGCTGCTATCACCAGGTAAGTTAGTAGCGACACTTAACTTGCAAACCAGCCTTTCAGCAGCACAGACAACGACCGAACTTCCATATCGACACTTGAACTCAAACAACAGACAGAAATTTCCTTATCATTACAACCATCGTGCTTACAGTCATCCTTATATCATTTTTTTTATTAAGAAAGAACCCTAGTATTGTTTATAACATCAAATCAGATTAAGAATGCCTTTTGTTTTCTGAAGAGAACATTCATTTTAAAAAACAAGGACTAAACACAGACAAGGACTGCAGACAGGTGTACATTATTTTTGAGCATATGAGGTTAGAAGTACATTACTGTACATTTAAATCCCACTACTTCCACTTCCGAACAAGGAGAAGCTGTACTCACTAATTAAAAGCTCATTTTATGGGCATTTTGCTCAGCAGTCATTTATAACGCAGCTCAGGTCCAAGTCGATGCTTCACAGGTAGAGCTAGAAGACAAGCTAGCCTCCAGTGGGGCGCTAGCCTTTGCTGGGTTGTCTGGATTTTAGTAAAAAAAAAAAAAAGGAAAAAGGGTCTTGTCTAATTTGCTTATTTTAGCTTTGCCCTCACCCTGTTTCTTTCTTCCTTCTTTATTTTGTTTAATATTTCATCAATGTTGAAATGTCTGTGTTTTAAGCTTATCTGTTAATATTTGCCCTTTTCACTGCTCCTCAGAGATGAATAAAGTTTTTCCAATTCTGATTTTGCATGCCGCCTTTCCATTTTCCTCCTATCATTCAAGCCATTTACCTTTCCAACCTGCCACTACTAGACTTTGTGGTCACCAGTAAGTACTGGTTCATGATCCATTAGTTCCTGGTTAACCCCTAAGGCATTACCTAGTAACAAAGCAAATTTTGTGTCCAATATGGGAAAATGTGACCAATTATTTTAGCTAATTTCCTTTAGGGGGTTAACAGTGTTGCAATGGTTTGATCCTCTTTCCTGTACTACAGTCCAAAGATTTCTAATATTTGGATCAGTGCTAATTCTGATATGACCAAAGGTTATTTTACGGATATATTTTCTAGATCAGGGGTCGGCAACCCAAAATGTTGAAAGAGCCATATTGGACCAAAAAAACAAAAAACAAATATGTCCGGAGCCGCAAAAAATGAAAAGCCTAATATAAACCTTATCATGAAGGCAACACATGCTTTATGTATCTATTATTAGCTATATTAGCCTACTATCAAAGTTGGCTACAAATATATAATGAGCCTTAATGATAAAATGTTTATTTTCCCCGCTGCGCATCCTGTAGAGAATGACGCACCACGTGATTACTCTGTATTACGATGCCGTCTCTTGTTTAACTTCATTAATATATTAATGAGTTATGTTTCGTTGCTTTGATGAAATTAAAGAAAAATGCAATATAGAAATCCGATTTTTTTATGTAATTTTTATTTTAAGGATTCAGGAAAAAAAAACAACAACAACAAAATGGAATGTGCATAACGCCCCCCCTTATCTGGGCAACAAACAGCGCAATAAAACACAGCCTGCATTTATAAAAAATAAACCAATGAATCAAATTAATACAGTTTGATTACTGTGCAAATGCCAAGCAAGTCAGTGCAAGGGTAAAACGCCGCAGCATCTCTTTTGACCCGCAACCAACGCAGCTATCCTCTGACCTGAGCACCAAAACCTGATGATATTACCAAGTGTCTTTCCAAATATATACTGACAAAAATCAGAAATAATTTTATAAAAACAGCCACTTTGTTACTCAATATGTGTCTATGAAGGATGATGTTCTTCCCCGTTTAATGTGACTTCTGTTGTCGGACATCACTGGTCAGCTTCTCAACATGTAAGATGTAACTTGTGCTGAATTAATGTCCTTGATTTGCTGATCGGTGATGTTGCCGCCATTTTAATGGTGCTTTCCTTCACTGTCTTAGCGGAGAGGGGCGTGTCTTTGATTTTCTGTATTATCTCAGTTTTGTTTTTGAACTTAGCAAATACGTGTCCTGATATGTTGATGACTGACTCCTTCATGTAGTCACCATCTGTGAACGGTTTTCTACGCTTTATTATCTCCCAGGTTGCAACAAAACTTGCAGCAGTAGTGGAGTTGGAAATGCAATCCACTTAAATCTATTTTTGCGCTTCTCTAATTTCTCCAGAAGTAATGCAATCGTACTTTTTGTGTCACTCCCAACTGGGTACTGGCTGCAAATGTAGCATGCTTTCCCTGGAAATGTCTTTCCACATGACTCTTTTTATTATTTGACAACTTCTCGCTACAGAGCAAACATTCAGGCAATCCTTCCGCATTGGCAATGAATGCAAATGATTCGGTCCAAGAAACGTTGAATCCTCTGTCTCCTCGGTTATTTTTCTCTTTTTCCCTTTGGGATCAATGGCGCATCACACAGCCCCGGTTTGTTTACAACGCCACCTGCCTCCTCCCACCCTGCTGATAGGCTATGTGTGTCGCAGGCTATGACGCAAATCTTCCTTGACAGAAATGTTGAAATTTAATATTTATTCTACACAGTTTTACAGCATTGGAAAACTTTAGAATGTTTGTTTTATGTTTGTCCTCCTACAGAACCAGATCAAAACAAAAATATACATCTTTTTCCATTTTTTTAAAAAAACATTTTTGAAAAAGCTCCAGGGAGCCACTAGGGTGGCGCTAAAGAGCCGCATGCAGCTCTAGAGCCGCGGGTTGCCGACCCCTGGTCTAGATGATAGATACTTTTAAGTTACACAAGGATCATGAAAGGTTGTTTTTCCAGACACCACACATATCTTTTCAAAAGCACTGTTCAGTTTTTAGGAACCTTATCACAGGATTTCATCCTGTAAAATCTCAAGTATTCTTCTGCATATCCACCATGTTTGCAAAGCAGATAATATCCTTTAGGATTGTTTCGGGTGGCGTGAACAGAAGATGAATCAAACATGACTTAATATGCATTCAAACTTTTTTATTGCCTATTTAAGGTCACTTTAAAATAATTGGCACCATTACGTTTTCCATCAGAAAACAGCAATGTATAAAATTTCAGTATGAAATGTTTTCAGTAGGAGTGTAGTGACACTTTGATGGACATTTGTGTATCTATTTAACAATCAAATATCCATCAGTTTTAAGAAAAATAGTAATTTTATATCAAATATCAAAACAGTAATCACTTTTTAAAATTTACTTAGGAATAAATGTTTATTTTGATCTATTTAGCAACATGTCTTGAAGTTAATTAGATGAAGAAAATGTAAACATTCAGTCGTGTGTTGAGACAGATCTACCTTGCTTGTTATAACTCAGTGGTAAAAATATTCAGTCTTAGACTCTAAATAGGACAAAGCTGCTAAACATCTACAAATAGAAAAGTTTCTGTTTTCTGTTATACAGTCATGGTGTCTGTTGACCCCTTTTTCCTGTCCTCTCCACCACCAACTGGTCGAGGCAGATGGCCGCCCTTCCTCAGTCTGGTTCTGATGGGAGGTTTTTCATTGCTTTAAATGGAAGTTTTTCTCCTTCACTGTCCCTCCTGCATGGTCAGGATGGGGAATTAAAACAGGAATATGATTTGATGCAATCCTTTAGTCTCACTGGCTGCATAACTCTTATGAATTGGTTGATTTGAACATTAACTATAAGCTGGAAAAACGTGGATCATGCAACTGGTTGGTTTTTTTTTTTGTTTTAAATTGGATTATAAATGGACGAAAATTAATTTGTGTTGGTCGGTTTTAAGAGGAGCACCTACAGTACACAAGCAGACTCCATGTTAAAGAGACCAACTTCACAGTAGAAATAAACATGTTTACAGGTACATCTCACAAAATTAGAATATTGTGAAAAAAGTCTTTTTTTTTTGGTCACTCATTTCAGAATGTGAAACCCAGATATTACATAGATTCATTACACATAGACTGAAACATTAAAAAAATTAATTGCTTGAAATTTTGAGTTGCCATGTAGGTTTTTTTACCTACATGTATTAAAAATACATGTTTTTCCAGACACAATGAATGGTCATGATTAATAATCGTGATAACTATACTGATCAAAATAATCTTGATTATTATTTTGGTCATAATTGTGCAGCCCTACTACTAATTCAGAATCTTGGTTCAGCACCACCTCTGGTGGAACAAGTTGTAAAAGATCCAATTCATTTGAGAAGTGCAGTAAGAACCCAATCTTGTTCCAGAAAGATATTGCACCCCCGAACTAAACCAGTCGGCTTGTGAAGTTGCCTATCCTCCTCCCAAAGAGAAGCATTTAACTTTAATAAACATACGTCCAAAAGTTTATAAAAGCTTGTTTTTTCTCTGAAAACAACTGAACTGAGAAGACTATAACCATAAAAGCCCTGATGCAGACATCAAGTTGGTCTCTATAGATGCATTTTGCTTGGAAATATTACATCACTATGCTTAAAATTCTCTTTCTTACAATGATAATGTTGAAGTTGGACTCAAGGTGACAGTGAGGAGAGCTCAAAAGACAATCTGCAACTTAAATGGGCTCATTTCTAAATTTTTCATTAGCTGTGGGTGGATTTAGCAACTATGGCACTGTGTTCGTTTCTAAAATGTAATGATAAATTTAATGGTACCAATTTGTGCCTGTAGCTGCCGCCATCTCCCTGGCGACAAGGAAGTCGTATTTAAACTCTTCCACCACTGCAAAGTTGGGGACCAATCATGGATGAAAAGTGAAGTGAAGTGAAACAGAAGCATGTGGCAAAAGCATAATGCTGTTACATGTGGGAGGATCTACTTTGTGATGTTCAGGAAGATGACATTTAAAAAGTTTTTTACTCTACAGACCCATTTTAACATCCATGTCCTTTCAAAAAGTGTTGAGTCACAGTTATGAGAAAATAACTGCTATCAGTTCTAACCAAACAACCTCCTCCGCTGCCTACATAAAATGATGCAGCATTTGGGTGCGAGCGGTGAGATGGATTATGGCACAACATATGATAAAAACTGCAGTAGGAGACGCTGCGTTTGCACCTCAGACAGAAACAAAAGGAGCCAGCAGAAACAGATCCTGAATGATGGTGAGAACAAAACGGAGGCACTCAGATCACCACAGTATCTTAGCAACAGATGTGAGCCTATTTTGCCAGGAATAAAAGGAAGCAGTGAGTCGGGGATGGAGACTGGCAGAATGGCAACTGTAAAGCTGGCTCCATGTGGACCAGAGGTCCCAGGAAGTCCAGCCTAAATAAGGAAACGGCTTTGCATCTACTTTCCCCTCTTTTCTTTCTCCCTTTTTCTGTCCTGTTTGTTTGACCTGACCTGGCTTTGTGCCTCATAGATGCAGCGAGTGGCTGCAGCACTGCTGTGCCAGTACCAATACATGAGATAGTACTCAAAACTCATCTTTTTAAAAGGGCTTTTAATGCTTAGTACTTGTCATTTACTCAATCTAAACATTTTTTTATTTACTACCTGTGAAGAAGTGGACATGGTCAAGAAAATATGCCGAGAAAACAGAACATCAGCAGCATCCTAAGATGCTGCCATAAGTCAGGATGGATTCATGCTTTCATGCCGTTTCCACCAAATTCTGACTCCACCATCTGAATGTTGCTGAAATGGAGACTCATCAGACCAGGGAACATTTTTCCATCTTCTGTAGCCTCAGCTTTCCTGTTCATAGCTCACAGGAGTGACACTCAGTGTCATCTTCTGCTGCTGTAACCATCGCCTTCAATGTTGGACATGTTGTGTGTTCAGACTTGCTATTCTGCATATCTTGGTTGGAACCAATGTTTATTTAAATAACTTCTGCCTTTCCATCATCTCCACCCAGTCTGCACATTCTCCCCTGACAACGATCATATTTCACCAGTTTTAGCCTCTCTACACTGGCTCCCTGTTAAATCCAGGATAAAATTTAAAATTCTTCTCCTCACATATAAAGCTCTCCATGACCAAACTCCATTGTACATAAAAGATCCTATAGTTACATATATTCCAAATAGAGCACTTCGCTCTCAGACTGCAGGTTTACTGGTGGTTCCCAGAGTCTCAAAGAGTACTATGGGAGGAAGGGCCTTTAGCTATCAGGCTCTCTCTTATGGAACCAGCTCCCACTGTGGGTTCGGGAGGCAGACTCCCTCCACACCTTTAAGATGGAGCTGAAAACCTTCCTTTTTCATGATTCTTATAGTTAGGATATGAGCATCTCCTGAGTTGGAGTCTGCATGTACGGGACCCAACTGTCCAGGTTATGCTCTTTGCTCTTATAGTTATGGGTAGTCTAGCCATCCTTTACTTTTGTAGCAATGGGGATGTTACCTGATTCACTGAGAAGTACCTCGCTCTATTTCTCTAATGTATTAATATATAAATTCTCCTTTTATTCGCAGGTCTTCCTGAATTAGTGCAGTTGTACATGTTGATCTGTCTTTCCTGTCCTCTCCACCCCAACCAGTCGAGGCAGATGGCTGCCCTCCCTGAGCCGGGTTCTGCCGGAGGTTTTCTTCCTGTTAAAGGGGAGTTTTTTCCTTCCCACTGTCGCCTTGTGCAGCTCAGGATGGGGGTTTGGATGGAAGTCATGACTCGGTGCAATCAGTTGGTTTCTATTATAGGCTATGTGTGAATTGGCTCGAAATGATGTGTATGTTGATTCGTGTATGTAAAGTGCCCTGTGACAACATTGTTGTGAAGTGGCGCTATACAAATAAAGCTGAATTAAATTGAACAATAAAACACTGTAGTCCAGACAACTGCTGCCACTGATATGTTCTCTTCTTCAGACTGTTCTCTGTAAACCCAACAGATGGTTGTGTGTGAAAACACCAGCAGATCAGCAAGCTCTGAAATCTCCAGACCAGCCCTTTAACAAACAACCATGCCACGTTCAAAGATACTTAAATCCACTTTTCCCCCAATTTTAATGCTGAGTTTAAACTTCAGCAGGCAACCTTACCATGTATATATTTTAAATGTCCTGAGTTTCTGCCATGTGATCGGCTGTTGAGCCAGTTGTGTTGACAACACATTCACAGATGGACATATTGAAGTCACTGGTGATTTTTTTTTCTGACAACAGGGGGTTGAAGTGACATCTCCTGCTTTAAGGAGGACAAATTTTACACACTGAATCTGACACCCAGTGTGGTCTTCTGCTGCTGTCACCTGTCAGCTATGAACTGCTATCGCTAGCTAGGAGGATTAAATTCAGTTCATGTTCGAATTTTAGGTTGTTGTTTTTTTTTCGCGAGAGAGGGACAACATTTCTGTTTTGTGTTGGGTTTTTTTTTCTCGTTTTTTTTTTTCTCCTCAATTATGGAGTGTGGGTGGGTGGGTAGTGGGTGCGCACTATGTTGTTTTATTCTAATACTACCTCATTCTTAACTGAGAGTGCCATTCATATTAATAATAGAAAAACAAAAATACCATCACTATGTTTCTGTCTGATGTTCTTTGTTGACCATTGAAAGTTTCAATAAAAAGACCTTTGAAAGAATTTGTTTTTTTTTTTTTTGTTTTTTTTTAACAGTATTTTCACGTTAAATCAGAATGTGATGTTTTATCTGAAAATGGAAAAAACTGAGACATGAGCTGACTTAAGGATGTCAGAGTGAAACATTTCTTTCCAAGCAGAGATGTCAGGGCATCAGACGGGTCAGAGCAAAGGCATATGATGGAACTAAGTCACTGCTGTCTTCCTATAGAGCCTGAACACCCACCTGCCAATTTGTGACCACGCAGTTATCAGAAAGAAATTTCCACTCTTCTCCAGTGTGTCAGGCTGTTTAATCATGTGCTACACCTCGGTGCCACTGCAACGACTGGAGGTGGACTTCCAATCGCGAGTCCACAACTCTGAGGATGGTGTTTACTGGGCTGAACTCATTAGCAGCAACCAAAGGTGCCAGACCAGGTGACAGATGGACTGACATGTCTGGACATGAGCTGGTACCCAGACACAGCCAACCAGAGTGAAAATCAGCAAGGTCACTGAGTGAACAGGGGTGCAGGAAAACATTAAACTGTGTTATGAGCTCTGACAGTCAGGGCTGCAAGGCTGAACCCAACTCTGCACAAAGAGTCCTGATGTTGTCCTCCTGCAGCTCCGGTCCACATTATTCTCAGTGAGACAAATCAGTCCTGACAAGCAGAGCATTTGCGTTCTGTTAGGAAACCTTCTCAAAAATACAGTTCAAATTTGAGCCTGTTTAGATAAAAGTGCAGCTAATGAGAAGGACAGAGTGCAGTGGTGGTGAAGAAACAGAGAGAAAACAAGCCTGTAGGAAGGTCCCGCACTGCTGATCCGTCTTTTCTTTACAGCTTCACACCTGCAGCGGTGAATTAAAATGATGTTTATGTCAGCAAACTAAACTGCTTCTTTATATGGTGGAAAATCTCTGACTGAAAGTCTTTGGTTGTGAAGAAACTAAAAAATTTCATCTTAATTCTTTGGTTTTGTCGTCTGATGGGTTTTACACCGAACACGCTGCAGATGTGGCTCACTTTCATAAAAACTGACTGCTAAGTGACACACGAACTGCAGTTCAATCTTTTTTTTTGTCCGATGCAAACAGAATACGGCGATACAGTCCTCGGCTGCTAACATCTTACCTATTTAAAGCTTAATGCAAATATAATTACTAGGGCTGTGACGATATGCTTTTGTCCCGATTCGATTCAGATTTTTGGGTGCTGATTTGCTTGAAATTGCGATTCTTACAATTCTTCGGTATTGCGAATTTTTGTAGATTAAAATTTAAAAAAAAAAAAAAAGAAATGGCATGAAACTTTTTTTTTTGCTCGTAATTTTTCTTGATTTCAATGAGGAAAAACAACACAGTAGCCAGACCATCGTTCTGCTGCTATAATGCCCAAGAAGACGAGTAAAAAGATCAATAAAAACAATAAAAATTACAAAACAATTTTTTTTTTCTAAATTATTTTAAAATCAATTTTTGATTTTTTGATTTGATTTTCCCAGCCTTAATAATTAATAGTAATCAATAAAGTCAAGCCTTATAAAATTTGTTTTAATTTTCAAATTACCTCATTTTATTTCCCAGACAAACGTATCAAATCATCTGATGTGTGTATAAAATATCCACAGTTCAATAGGAGCATATTCTAAATGTCTTCTTTGTTTTTTAGGATCTACTGACGTTTGCTTGTTTTTGTAAATGAACTGCAGTCTCTAGTGCAAGTAATTTAGTAAAAAAAAAAAAAAAAAAAAAAAATTATTTATTGTTTTCCCCCTCTAGAGGTCAGCCACCGGGTGCAACTCAAACACACGGGGTGAGTCTGATGCAGGCTGCTCTCATCTTCTGGAGACGCGTTTCCTTGCTAGTCAGCCAGTATAATATATTATATATATTATATTATCAACCTAATGCTTCACCAGGAACAGATGCAGCTTTTTCGTTTTTTCCAGAGCTGCAAAGTGTTAAACTGCATAATATCCTCAACAATCTAGTTGGAGACATGTTGGCCGCTGCTGAACTCCGCCAAAATAGATTCAACTCTCATCGAGCTTCTCTTGTTCATTTGGCTCAGGCAGAGTAAAAATGTTAAAAGAGGTGGGGATAACACATCTCGCCAACGTATGTGCAAATTCCACCTTTCAGATGGTTTCCAATTCCATTGTCAAATTTCAGGATTTTGTGCCCATCTTAGGGTCCTACAGGGCACTAAATTTGTCTACAACATAAAGAAAAATGGAAAAGTAGGCTAAAGAGGTAAATTCTGATGCTAACAAGGATATCAGGACGTATGTAAACCTCGTTAACATTAATGGAACTGGAAATGGCACATCAACTCCTCATTAGAATTCCCTTCAGCAGATATTTGTTCCTCTATAAAGCTAGTTTGGAACATCTTTAGTTGCCACACAGTAAGCCTCACATTCAATTATTCCCACAAATGTCCTCCACCAGAACTATGGCAGCTTCACATCCAACACAACGCAGCAGCTGTGCAGGCATCTACTAGCATCTAGGAATGCCTGGCAGTCATGTCGAAGCAGGGACACCTCCTTGATCTGGAGTCTGAAATGTTATTTTGGTCAAATTGCACCACAGACAGCAAAATAATCGGTCGTGACAGGCTGACAGCTCGGCCTCGGCCAGCAGCAGGAGACTCTAATAGTTATGTTCTGAAATCTTCAAATGCCTGCCGTCTGTTTGGAATTAGTCTCCATGGCAACGGACCAGACTGTCTGGCTTCAGCATAGCCTTGCAGATGAAGTGGTGTGTCATAACGGTCAGTGAAGAAGAAAGCTCGTTTGCAAAGTGGATTTAGGTGAAGCATCGCCCGCAGGGTTTAACGTCATGTGTTAATAGTTTGTGTAAAGAGAAACATTACGAGTTGGATTTTTTTTTCTTTTTTTTGAAACCCCTGATTCATGTTTTACTCAGCGCGAGGCGTTTGTGTCAAGGTCCAGTAAAGTGAGAACAACTATGGGATAAAATAAGAGCGTCTCACCTTGGGACACCTTGCGACAGACTGGATGGTGTCTGAAGTCGCTGCTCTGCGTTCTGCGCCCGGGGACCGAGTCCCTTTCCCGCTGTCCGTCCATTTCCCGGCTGCTCCTTCCACTGCTGCTGCTCCTCCTCTTCATCCTCCATCTCCACGTTACCTGGCTTCTCCCTCCCTCGGCCCTCACTCTCGTTGTCGCTCTCCTCGCCTAAGATGTCGTCCACCTAAATTTGGTTTTGTTTTTGAAAAGGAGCTTTTGTGAGCTTTTTTTTTTTTTTTTTTTTTTGCATCTTCAAATTCTGCAACACCAGATGAAATTATACAGTAAACCTCACAGCTGGCACAAATACCTTCCCTGTGTTTTTCATATGGGACGACACTCAGGTGGGGATGATATTTTGCAGGAAATCTCCACCAATTCAAAGCAAACTTGACAATTTGCACATTTACTCTTCCATTGGTGTTTAGTTATCAAAACTACAGTAAAATATCCAAACAAAATGAACATTTACAGGTCAAAGTATCATCAAAACCAGATAAGTATCTAATATTGTCGGGGGGAAAAATTGGACTCCCCCTGATATAGTAACTACACTTGAACTATAAAATATGAATACACATCATGCCAACAATCACAAGCTTAACACGAGGTAATCAAATATTATATATCAATAATATATTTTTCCTTCTGTGTTTGTTTCATAATATTTATCAGAACAAACATTATTTTTGGGAGATTATTTTAAGATGACGTACACCAAGAAACCTAATCTGCATTTGTGAAGAAAGAATAAAGGAGGAAGCAGAAGAAGAAGAGCCAGTTGAGGATAAAATAATTATCAGTTAATTATCAGCTGATCACAAGGAATGTTTTACAGAAGCATGTTGGAATATTTACCATGGATGAGTAATAGTTTGACAATTTTCAAATACTTAATAGTAATTGTAAGTAATCAAAGAGTTCCTGCGACAATATGCCGTTGTCTTGGTTTAATCAGCATGTGGTAGTAATGTGTCACTACCACGCCAAGATGGTGTCAAATTACCAAGCTGTCTGCCAACCAAGAAGACGACAAGAACATATCGCTTTGCTGAACTCTGGTACAAAAATCAGAGCTGAAGGCAACAAGTGGGAAAAAGTTCTGTGTTGAACCCTTTAAAGGAAAGTGGACTCTGCTTGCTAAAGCTAGCATGTTGTAAGTCCACAACGACATTGTGAGACGCTACTTAACAACGCGGTTGGTGAAACTCCGTCTGTCTGTGATCACAAGCCCTTAAAAACCAATTTATAGTTTCTTGTGCAAAGAAGTCTGACTACTTCGGCCATTAAACCAATCTGAAGCTAACTCACTGTGGCAGCTTTTGTTTCAAACGTAATCAAAGACCAAACAAAAAGCCTAATGTTAAACTTTTCAAAGTACAGCAAAGTTTGCCACAAAGCTCATCCAAAGGGAGGCTTTTCAGCTCACAGATGCAAGTACCAGAGCCATTTTGGGAAAAATCAAAGTATCCTACATGAGAGTCATTCAAAAGTCAGCAGTCAACAGCTAGCTTGATGCGAGACTTTGTCTCAAAGGCAACTGCTAAAGATAAGCTTCCCTTTTTTTTTTCATTTTAAAGGTTTTCCAAGCTTAATGGAATTTGTAGAGTTCACATGTCTGGTGCAGTTCTACAGACCAGAGCCATGCCAGTGCAGCACTGTGGTGATGATATGCTTTTCAGGAAGGTGGCAAATACTTTTCACAGCACTGGATAAACTAATGACTCATACCTTCCAATTAAAACTGAACGTTATCAGGGACCACAAAATACAATAATATGTAATCAATTCTGTACAGACAGAATGAAATTTGAGGTTATATAATGAAATAATTGCATCATGTTTCCGTCATGAGGAACCTTTTCACAGCTGAATAGAGCGAAACAAATCTGTCCCCTGGGAAAGGGTCTGCCAAACACTTGAGGCTAAACCCACAGCTGCTGGTCATTTATAAAGCCAATGATTATTGACCATTTAAAACAAGTTAGCCCATTGACAGCTTTAAGATCAATGGGAATGAGTAGAGGCACAGTAAATGTGCAGTCTTTTCTCCATTTACTCATTAGGTGGGTGTAGCTTTGGCAGAGCTGGAATTAATGCAAACGGCTGTTCTCTTGAGGTTAGAGCCGAGAGCACTGGCAGCAAACCAGGAACCATTACAGACTTCTTGTTGGTTATTTGGACAAGCACGAACTGCCTTGGCAAAGATAGAAGGTGAGATTATTCCAAGTTTGGCTTAGCATTTTCCAGCTCTATTTGCTGAATCAAATTGGATGGAGACTGACCCAGCAGCAAAAAACATATATAAAATAACACTGTAAAAAGCTGTTTAGTTTGTTCCCTAAATGGCAGAAAGACATAATTTAAGACTTTTTCTCAACACAAATCTCTTTGGATTTTACTTCAGTATTTCTCTTTTTACATTTTTCTTTACCATCTCACATCAACCCTTTCTTAAATTACAGCTCTGTTATTGTTGCACATTTTGAAATAAGCTCAATTTGTCTGTCAGTACAGTTAAAGTAAGAAGAAAGTTCAACAAGATAAAAAAACCAAACAAACATGAAGGTGGGACTGCTTTCCTGTCTATGTGGGTTCAATTCAGAGACTTTTGTTGGCAATTCAAGGCTATAATTTAGCCTTATTGCCATAAAACGGGCCTAGATCATACTGCCACCATGTAATTTAATTGACAAAATAATCTTCTATTGAACTTTGGTAGGAATTTACAGGAAACACCATGTAAAAATATATACAGTGTTTGGGGTTTTTTTTGTTGTTGTTGTTTAAAGCCAAATGCAAAGAATAAAAACACAAACTGCTGGATGCCTGCCATTACTTGTATTTCTGTGTCACATTACTCATTTTAATATGAAGACATCCTGCCACAATGGCGTCATCCTAATATGTCACATTATTAGGTAGCTTACTTGGCGATCACGATTCAGCCGATTTGCAGCCTACGGGTAAAGTTACATTTGGCTGCTGAAATGCAACAGAAATGAAAATTTATCGCGCCAAATTGGCAACCCGGACTCGCTGATGGGAAGAAGGTTTAACATTGCTAAGCATTATTTTATGTGGAATTCAAGAACATAAACATTTGATAATGTCAAAAAGACCTTTGCTAGCTTAAACGATACCCAACCTTTCTTGTAACCTAACAAACCAGTGTTTTATGATGTTTGTCCTCAGAGCGATTTTTACAAGCTTGGGGGGGGGGAAAATGGCATTGTAATCCTGATAATGAAACTAAATATACCTTACTGTGGACTGGTGAAGTTTTAACACCTTAAAGATGGCTTTAAAAGTCTTAGTTTATAAAGGTCACCTTATCCCTTCTGCCATTTTTAATATATATCTGAATGAAATCCACTGAAACCAACACTTTCACCAATTCTCTTTGCTTCTTTCTGTAATTTTCCATTTTCTTTTAGTTTAAAGATGTTTGCAAACATGGTGATGTCTTGTCAAACCAATGACAACAATTGAGAAAGCTTGTTTAGCTGTTGGTCAGTGCAGAAGAACTTCTGTTTCCACAACATCTAACAAAAACACTTTGGCTTGACCCCATTTTTATCAGAACTTTTACCTCTTTGACACTTCATGTCTGACTGAGAACCCCTTATAGTTGTCTATATGTCATTCATCCATTTTCTATACCAGTTTATTCCAATTCCCAGTCTATCCAAGAAGCTACTAGGCAAGAGGCCTAGTCACCAGGTCACCAGTCCATCAAAGGATCCAACAAAGAGAGACAACCAACCACTTGTGTTTATACCTTTAGAGTTGCAAATTAACCTAACACATATGTCTTTGGTTGAAAGAGAGAAGCCAGAGTACCCAGAGAATATCCACCAATCATAGAATGAACATGCAACCTTACTCACAAAGGCCCAAATTTGTTTCTTTGATCTGCGTTTTCTTGCACATTTTCACACGTATTCACATCAGAACAGCTGATGTGAATACAACTGAAGGGCGACCACCAACATGGTTGAAGCTTAGGTAGTAGCACAGCTTAAACAAAGGTCAAAAAAATAATTTCTTATTATGATGAGGTTTAAATGATCAAATTGAAACAATTTCACAGGGAGCTAGCAAAAAGGCTGATATCCTGAGGATAATATGCCAATTTAAGGACAAGGAGGGACCCCTCCGGGTCCAGTGCATGCTTCTGAGAAGTACTAGTCAAGCAGTGAAAACTGCCTGTGAGACAATATTTAACAGTGTGGCTGATGAAACCTCGCCTGTCTGTGATCACTAGCCTTTAAAAACCAATTTACAGTTTATTGTGCAAGGAAGTCTCTGACAACTTTGGCTATTAAAAGTCTTCTATGAACAGCGAAGCTAACTTCCTCCAGCATCTTTTGTCTCTGACGTAATCAAAGGCCAAACAAAAAGCTTAATATTAAACTTTTCAAAGCACAGCAGGGTGTGCCACAAAGCTCGTTCAAAGGGAGGCTTTTCATCTCACTACTGCAAGCACAAGAGCCGTTTCAGCAAAAAGAAACTATCTTTAGTTAAAAGACTCCATTGTGAAATTATTATAAGACTTAGTTTGTAGCATTCCCATGGTTTCCTATGATCATTATTGTGCTTGGAGATGTAGAACATGAGCACTGCACTTCTGTAGAATGTAGTTAGACAATGCAGGTAATCCTTTTCATTTTATAAATAGTTGGACTCAGACAACTGTCTTGTCTTGTCTTAACCCTTAGATATTCCCTCAGCCACCAACATGTCCACAACAGAATCAACTGTTTGCCTTCATTGCTACGTAACACAAGCCTGACATACACAAGAACAGCAGCATGATGCAGTCATAATGTTTGAACTTCCCAGTGTAAAGTGAGGCCAACATGACACATCTAAACATGATAGAAGATGGGGTCCCGGCTTCTGAAAAGAACTACAAAACAAAATAAAAAGAATATCCGAGCTCAGGGCTCTAACATTCAAATTCAAGCTTTAGATTCAGCCGTAGGTGTTACTCAGATGCTCAAAGATTCATCTACTGCAGAAGTAGCAGAGAGTCCATTACTTTCCCGTGAAAGCCAGTAATTAGGAGGAGCTGGCACAGTGGGAGCGGAGAGCGGCTGCTGCCCAGAACGAGGAGTTTCACTCAGCTGAAGCCAAATTTTAAGAAAATTAGAGGCCGTTATACAGAGCTTTGATTAAACTCCTGTTCTTACAACTCACTTTGTAATAAATACCCTGCAGCTTTCCAGGATGAGGTCTGGTAACGGTATAATGAAATTTAAACAAAGGCTTTTCTATAACTAGTTATTCATAAGTACAAAGCAAAATGAAAACTGGAGATGATTGTGTCATTATTTCAGTCCATCTCTCCATAACAGCGTCGTTTTCTGCAGAAATATCAGCACTGTTCAGATCCTGATGTTAAAATCACAGATGTCACTACTACACAATAGTACAAGGATGCTTGGATGAAATTAAGTCATAAATCATTTTGTTCCCTTCAGAATTATAAATTGGGATTTGAGGTACCGTCTGGGCATCACAGCTGCAATGCCTTTATGGTGTTTATGGAGTGTTAATGGGTTAAAATCTAGTTGGGTGAGGTTTGGATGTAGATCGATGCGAGATACTTTCATTTTGAGAGACCAAACATCAGTTTTAACACCATTACCATCACCAGCAGTGGAGCTTGCACACCAATCAGGTCATCTGATCCATTGTTCAGACCTAAATGTGAGAGCAGTGTATACATCTACAATCATTGTTGCCAGGTAGACATCAGAGTAGCATGTCTGATCACCAACATTACCGCAGTTTTTGTGTCGTGGCTGGGTATCATTCATAATTTTTTATTTCCTCCAAGGTTATATTTTTATCTGTTTATTAGCAGCTTTGCACAGGAACTACCGGGGGGAATTTTTTTTTCTGACAACATTCCTGAGTACATTTTTGGAGGGATCTGGGAGGAATTGTGGAGACAGGGATATGAAAATCATTTGTTACTACTGTAAAAGAGAAATTGCATAACATTATTTTTTTAATTTGCAGTGCTATTATACTTGCATATCCCAATAGTATGGAAACTATACAAAAGGAAGGTTATACCTCTCGTGTTTAGTTCATTGTTATTATTAATATTATTATTATGGGGAATCCAGTTTTATGTTGAGCAATAAAAAAAAAAAAAGAATAAATATGGGATAAAATATTTTTGGCGTATATTAGTGGGAAATTGAGCTTCTGGTTTTATTTTAAATTTTATTTCATACTTATGTTTCTATTTCAAATGCATGTTCTGATTATCAATGAAACTAATAGTTTATATAAACGGAAAGTAGGACTTTAACTAGGGTGGAAGTACCAGCTGGTCAAAAGGAGCTGATTGGCGGAGGTTTGCGATTTCCAAGTGCTTTTCTAATTTTCACTTACTATACTATAAAAACCCTTTCATTATCTTTGCTTTAAAACGAGTGAATGTTTGTGACATTAATTTAGAAGTATTTCCAGAAGGAAGGGTTCATTTCTGCCCATTTACATACGTACTCTGTTGTAAAACATCACTGCAGACATACTCTAAGTGTCCTTTAGGTTGGCATGGTTATTAGGTGAACATACACCAGCTAACATGGCAATGGTGGAGGAGATAATAACATGTTCTTAAAAAGAAAGCTAAAAGTAGCAGCGCTGTTGACCGCTGTGGTTTGTTCAGCCATAAAATACATAACGAGTTGCAGGTGAGATATACTGCGCAACACTGCTATCAGCTTCTATGGCACTCCTTTACATGCTGAATCTGGGTACGCAGCTGCAAGCTCTCTGAAACCGGACTGAAAAGCGAATGTGATGAACTCATACTGGACTGAAGATCATATTTTTTTGTGTATTTATAAAGAGAATGTGCGCATGCAACCCCAACATGCCACATTAATCAGACATGTTAGGGGAGTTGGCGTAAATTTTACAGCAGCATTGTTTTTTCATCTTCGCATACTAAACAGTCTGATTTTCAAAATAAGACAAACAGCAGCAGCTCAAAAATGGGAAATTAGTAAACAGAATTTTAATTAAAGCCCTGTCCCAATATTCACACTTCTACCCTTGTGTCCCTGGATTGTGTGTTCGAGTGTGTAGCGTGTCCCAATTCTTCAGGGTGGACTCCTTCCCCTTCGCACCCTCAGCCCACACTTCGGCTAACCCCGCACCCATGCAGACTTTCGCAGAAGCATATTACCATAGGGAAGCACCGATACCGAGACCAGTATTGGAATTGGCTCAATACCAAGCCTGTGTACTCGTAGTTGGTATTAGTAAAAGTGTACCAATACCACAAGCAATAGAACACTAGTCAAGCTAATGCAGATGTGTTTGATGACATGCTTCGGACATGTTTTTAAAGAAATAAAATGCCTTGAATGTTAAAATGTGACATTTTTTGTGACACTAAAACATTGATCCTCACTGTAAATTCAACAAGAGCCGCATTCAATATACTAAGACAAGAGGAGAGCCGCCACCCCCTTTTTTTAAGTGAATCCCAGCAGCCCCTAGGAACTTACTCTTCGAACGAACTCTGGCACAGTGATGACAGTCCGCTTCTTTCTTCTAAAAAACTGTTGTTTTTTTTTGCTGCAGTTTGATGATCTTATTCAGCAGAAAAATAGCGTATACAAATGTTGCAGAAATAACGTAATAAATAAGTTGATGGCGTAACAATCCCAGTCCCAATTCTGCTGTTTACCCACGCTTACAACCTCAGCACTAAAATCCTTCCATGCATACTTCAGAGGACCGTAGGGTGTAGTGTGGGTATTGGGACAGAGTCCTGCTGTTTCTTGCATGCACCAGTGCGTGTGACAGACATGTCACAGAGAACAGTGGGATTCTGCAGAAACCTTTGCAAGGCAATGGGGTTTTAGCTAAACATAGTCTTGATGGATCAGAAGAATCCAAGTTATTAATCGCTGCTATTGTTGTAGTGAAAACAATTCTTTACTTTCCTTGTGAGCTTATAATGAGAAGAGCGTTTGTCACTAGCGTGTCATTAAACATGTTTCAGCAAAACCTTAGAGGCAAATAAGTGTAGATGTAAACAAAAGCAGTATTCTAAGTATTTTTAACATTCACTGATAACAATAAAAAATATTTGTTTCCTGTACCTCCTCAAGCTTTACACTACTTCACATGAAATGTTCTGAGGAAGCTGAAGCTTGACATGGACTCATTTAGTATGTAAGCTCTTTAAAATTAAAGTAAGCACATCGAGACAGAAATACTAAAGGCGTGTCATTGCATGGAACATCTTGACTAGACTCTTCTCTACTTTATTTTCCACTGGGGTGAGCATTCTCTCAACAGAGCACATTAAGCAATTTAAAGTGTTGTGATGTGAAGGAATGGTGACATGGAGAGGACAGAAAGTTTCCCTGAGGAACTTGTGTTTGTGTTTCTTTATTTTTGCTGCATCATTAAGATTTTTCTTGGTATGGCCTTGTCACAATCAATAGTATGTTAAGCCTGAATCGGTTTCTGACCTCCAGGTTAGGGTTAGATTAGAGGTTTGAATTGAGGATGACATTATATTAGGTGTAATATTCAAGATATGAGGTCAAACACTAAAAACCTAAGAGATGGTAATATCTTAGAGAAGACAGCTGTGCAAGTTCTGTGAGTAGTTCTGGAGAAGCCAGGTAAAATATGGGAACCAAAACTGCAGTGCACACAAGACTGGCTTTTACAGTTTAGTATGTATTTGTAATAATTAAGGTTAAATGGGGCTTTAGAGTAGACCAAGGCCGCTTGTGCGGATCTGGTGTGGATCCTTGCTATGTCTTGTCCCTGCTGACCCAGAATGAGCCCCCAATTCCCAGTCTCCTCTGGCATGAGAGAAGTTATCAGCCATTTCTAGCTTGCTAGAGTGCTAGCAATAATGAATTTTGCTAGCTGGAGTGCTAGAGAAATAACACAGTCGACTTAACATAGGAATACTTAACAGCATGAATACAACCTTAAGGTTTTACTCCTTAGTCTTTGGAGAAGACTGGGAGATGCAGCTAGCCCCTGGTGATGGAAAAGCTGGAGGGGTCCATCTATAAACAGTGAAGCTAGCTAACAGTGACCTGAGATATGCTCCTTACGAAGCAAAAAGATGTTTGAACGGTGCTGCATTGTAACCTAGGCTACTTAAATTAGGTTGACATGAGCGTCACAATCACCAGGCAAACAGGGTTGGCGTAATGAGACGTGCTTCTGAGTAACACGCAGAGGCGCACATCCCATAGTGAGACATTAGATACGGTTACATGATCTTTTTAATTCGGAATTAATAATTGGGAATTAAATATTTCGGAATTGACGTCTTCACCAACGAGTTTACATGAAAATAATAATTCCGAATAAAGGTTTACATGAAACACGTCCTTACTTAATTCCTCTTTAGAGCGGCAGGTTGGGAAGGGTTCTGATTGGCCAGAGGGTGCACGTGACGTATGATGTATACCGGAAATGAAGTTAGCTCCCTGTTTCTCGTCTTTTTAGGTGTAACTTGTAAAAACTACATAATAAGTACCAGTTTCGCCGCTATTTTTATTATAAATGTGAAGTAGCAGCTCAACACAAGCATACTACTTCACTTTTTGCAGCAACTGAGAAGAAAGATGGACCACCGAACATGGGAGGCAAAATAACGCGCGTCATCGGGACAGGACAAGGTAATGAGCATGCTCAGAACGACCGGAATTAACTTAGAGCAGAACGAAGGTTTACATGACAGAGGAATTAAATAGTTCGGACATAAAACGCGAATAAAGCAGCCATCTATGTTGGAATTAAGTTTAATTCCGAATAAAAATTAGCATGAAGAATTCAGTGTTTACATGGTCATTTTTCATCAGTTTAAAGCGGAATTAACTTTTATTTGGAATTAAACAGAAAATTAAAACTCCCATGTAAACATAGCAATTAAAACAAATGCAATGAATAAAAACCACCTACTTGTTCACTTTTCATTCTGACTTCAAGCTTATGTCTGCATTTTTCGCAATGGGCTTTGACAGGAAATGTCCCTTTCACTGAATCCAAAATAATAACCAACCAAATCATGGCCCCAAAAATGTAACTGAATTGTGATTTTTTAAATCGAATCAAACTTTATTTACAAACAACTGTAACACCGTGTGTTGCCTGTCAAAGGCAACACATGGTGCGTTACATAATAAAAAACAATTCAAGCATAATAAAGTAGACAATCCTTCACCAACCAAAGTAAGCAACATAACTTTAAAAAAACACATTCATTATTTCCTCTCTCGCACACAGACATCCACATGCAACAGAACAGGACAGGACTTCTTGTAGCTGAGTAGAATTTGCCTCTTAGAAAACATGCCATCCAACAATGAGACAAAGGAATATAACTTTGGTGGGTAAAGAGTATATTTAAGGCACTAAAAGAATGGAGATGACTGACTACAGAAAAAGCTGATTAAAACGGTATGACACTTTCCAGTAAATCATACAAGAAAATAAAGGTTAATAAAGAAAAAAAATGTGCAGAGATCAGTAAGCATTTAATAAGCCTGCTGAAAATAGCTCAGTTACTTGTGGTTATCTCAAAAGCTACATGAGGCATTATTGGGAAGAAATCATGTCAAGAAAACTGCATCTTCACTGCCTCTGCTCCTCCTACATGAAGAAAACCTAAAATACTCAAGTTTAGAGAATACAGCTTTTTTTTTTTTTGTTGAGGGTCAGACTTCTTTACAGGATCTGCAAACAGGAAGATACTGACTGCTTTTCACCATCGCCTCTGAAAAGACATGGTACACTGCAGCTGGGGTTGGTTGAGGCGAGTTACATAAGACTGGGAGGAAAGGAATTGCCTCAGGGAGACTTCGGATTTCACAGAGTTTTCAGATGAATCACGCACGTTCTTGACTCGGCAAAGATCAGAAGCATTCCTCAGCAAATTAGTAGTGATGAGATAAATGCTAATTTCTTTCAACTCGGAACACAAGTTGACAGCTTGTCACAGTGAAAGAAGATTTCTGTCAGGCTGCCAAGAAATGGAGCAAGGGGAATACTCACGGTGTATCAGGATGCAGAAGGTGCCGGTTGTGTCACCACTATTTTTAGTTTGTTTGAAACTTGCTTGGGTCTGGCAACCACCTGCTTTGTAAACTGTGAAGCTTCAGCACAATAGGCAGCAGCTCACAGCAGGCTAAGGTTAAATTTCACATTTTCTAGAGCAGGGGTGTCCAAAGTCGGTCCGCGAGGGCCGATGTCCTGCATGTTTTCCATGTATCCCTTTTCTGACACCTGGCTCACAGTAATTGGAGCCAGCAGCCAATCAGGTTTTCCACAGTGACTGATTCATTTGAGTCAGGTGTGTTGGAACATGGCTACATGGAAAACCTGCAGGACATCGGCCCTCGAGGACCGGCTTTGGACACCCTTGTTCTAGAGATTAGAACTGGATCTCATATCTTCCATGTTGCCCCATTGATCCACACAAACAAGGTTTGATTGGATTTTTGCCTGCCAAATATTTTCATCCTAAATTCAACTCCTTCCCTAAAGTGTCAATGAATTTATTCTTGTGAATAACGTTTTAGCCTTGGTTTGAAAAAAAGCAAGTGTCTCAATCACTTGGAAAATACAAGTTTTACAAACAACCTTTACTTGTTTCCTTACTTTTAGCTTTTCTCTTTGTCTAAATGCTAAAATGCTGATATTCATGTGTCCGGGGGCTTGCTTCAACAGTCCATGCAGAGGTCTTCAATGTGCCTTGTTTAAGCCCCCTCATCCAGCTCTTCGTGAGTAACAAAAAACATTCCCACCCACCATTGCCATCTTGGCAGCGTCACACGTCGTTGCCCCCAAAAATTGGGAGAGGTTCTGTGAGCATGGGGGTGAATGATCGGTATCAATCAAACTCCATCCTGCCTGTAGCTAAGAGCTAACTGAGCTAACCCGTAGCAAACAAAGAAAGACGAGTTAAAGGCACGCCGTTCGCTGACTAAAAACTGGGGTTGTGCTACATTAGGACTTTTTGTAGTGGGTACCTGTAAATCTATAAGAAATGCCCCAAATTATCCCAAATTTCAAGATTAAATTACTTCTAAATGGATTAGTTACCCAAAAAAGTACTCCACCACAGCTGTCATGAAGGTAAACCTGACCTATTAAACCTAAAATGTTTTTTAAACCAGGCTGTAAAGATGACTGCTGTGAAGTTGGCCTTTTTAACAACTATGTGAATTTGCTCTGTTTGGGAGCATCAGAGAAGGTTTGACAACAAAACTGTGAGCTTTGAGAAGGTATTGTGTGGAAGTTTACCCAGGAAAGCTATGAAGCCTTTCGCAACTTTTCATGTTGTATTTCAAGTGGACACTACAACCAAAAGCAACAATGTGAGGTACTAAATCATTATCTCATCTGCCGGTGAATAAAGCTGACGTTACTGAAATAATATCTGTTAAAAACTGACAAATCAATTCATCATCAACCCCTGTTGTATCAAGCATTAGAATAGTAAAGTATATGTCAGAACATGTAAAGAGATTTTAACTTTATTTTAATTTTAATCCAGATATTTGAGGTGTTTCTAACAACACGTTGTAGAAGGCGATTAAGATATATAAAAGTCAGGAAGTCTTTAATTGGGTTTCCTCCAAAACCGAATGAAGAGAGTGAACTCAGTGCAGACCAGAACTAGTAAAGGAAACATTGTTTTAATCTTTATGGGCTGATCATCAGTTAAATCCTTTAATCCGCTCAGCATTTCACCACTGCTGCTTTCACATTTGTGCCAATGCACAGGGGTAAGCGTAAACTTGGGGCTTTATTAGAAAACTTAATGAAGCTTTTAAATCAAAAGAAAAGCTATTATCAGCCATGTGAAATCTTAAGACATTGTAAGTCATTTTATGCGTGGAAGCTCTGCTGAGACTGCCTCATTCTTCACACTGAAGCTGTAAGTACAGGTTCAACTCTGTTGCCTCTGAGCACTTTCAGATACTTCCGCCTGAACTTTCACTCAAGTCACGGCGGAGGCTCTACTGGCATGGGTTTGGGTTTCAACAGAGTCCAACGACGTCATCCGTACGATCATAAATAATCTTTTATGGCTCATCAAAAGGCCTCAGGTTGGTGACGAAACAAAACATATTTGTGCACGCTTCTACATATATCAGAACAAAGAAAAAAGTCCTGAGTAAGCATAAAGATTCTGCACAGTCATGCAGAAACTCCACCTCCCAGTAACTCTAGGACTATATCTCACCAAGAATGGAAGAGATCAATACTTGCCGGCAGAGAGGGAGCTGGGATCACAGTGACCGATGACTGTGCAAGACTTTCTATGATCCCAGGCTTAATGAGCCGTGTCTGTGTGAACCTCCATGGCTTCACACATGTCACATCACCACCTGAGTCAAAATCCTTATTGGACTCGAAAAGTATTGCTTCCCAATGTTTCCCTCTTGGCACCCAAACCTGTTGGCTTTTAATTAAGTGAGGCACACTCACACTTAATATATAAATAGGCTGTTTTAAATTGGAAACTTTTGTGTTTAAATGCACCATTTATTTACCCCTTCAAGGGGCCTGACATGGTTTCTATTAAAGTCAGAGCAATGACTTAATGCTGAAGAGGCAGAGGGTGCAGAATAACACACTCAGCATTCCTTAATTATGCTCTTTCATCAGAGTGAAGTCTCTTTCAAGGATAATGTGAGAATATTTAAATGAAGACAAATAAACAGTAAAAGGGACTTGTTAGAAAGTATTAGTGTTTAATATTTAAAGGGATGTTGAGCTTCTTATTCCAAACATTGTAACACATCTGCCAGAAACAACTTGATCAAATAACTGCAAACTAGTATTCATGTGTGAATTTTTGCAGCGTTATTGCAGAGCTAAAGATCCTTTAATTGCAATGATCCTGGCAGCTTCTACAAGGCTGGACTTGTTGAAAAGTCATCTTGTTCCAGACTATCTGATGCAATGTACATTGTTATTAAACTGGGATGTTACTGTTCTGTGAGCTAATAAATGGACTGCTAATGCATGGATGATGTTTGTAGCTGACAGGAAAGATGAGGCAGTAATGGAAAGTGGTGAAAAGCATCTTCATAACTGTTGCATTATCTTGTCATTTACAGATATTCTGCAAATTACAATCGCACAATGTTAGGAAGATGCAACACAATGGAATATTGATGATGTTTAACAAATAGTTCAGCATATAATATTAATCTTCCCACACCACATGTCCCAAACTGTGCATGTTAGATTGCGTCTGTCCTATTGTAAGCCAACATGATGATGGTACATATTTTATATATTATGCAAGTCCACCAAAAAAAAAAAAAAAAAAAAAAAAAAAAAAAAACTGTTTGACACTGAAATTTAAAAGGAGGCAATACGATTAAATGCACTATAGTGATGATTTGTTCCAAGTAGACTTCTTGAAAAAGGCAACAATCATGAACAGATTTTACTGGCCTGAATAATCATGTGTGACAGCCCACACTAAATTATGATGTATAAAATAAAGTCAAACAAAATTAAATTAAATTAAAATTAAAATTAAAATTAAAATTAAAATTAAAATTAAAATTAAATTAAATTAAATTAAATTAAAATAAATTAAATTAAATTAAATTAAATAAGGCAATCCCCATCATCACAGCAAACAAGGCAAGAGTTGTTTCAAAGAAAGGTCACCATGTCGGTGCACTGCTGTTCTTCATTGTCGGGCAACTCTGCACATGTTGCTCCAGGTAAACTGACATACCACCATTTACCCACTAGTGACATTTAAATGTGAGGCTATCTACCTGACTCAGACGTGTACCTTGCTCCAGCCAATTAAGTCTGTTTTTTTTCCTTGTGCCCCTGAAGATCCTCAATGTTTAAGAATGTCACAGACTGCCCTTTTGCTGAGGCGGTCTCAGGAAGATGACATTTGAAAGACATTGTAGCTACAAAAGATTCCTCCTATGAGTCAATTTCTTTTCTTGTCTAAAGTGCACAAGATGTTGAACAAGGAGTTAGTAGTGCCTGCAAGGTGCAAAACCTGCAACTTTCCAATTTGGTGTTTTATTGGTATCTTAATATCTAAAGTTTTCACTTCTGTTTACCAGACATTTTGACCAATGAGCAACCTCTAAAGGTTTAAAGAACCTGTGATTGTTCATCAACACACATCTACATGAATTAAACCAGAATGTCCCGCTTTGTTGCTGGAGGATCACAGTCCTGCAGGGTTTAAATGTTTCCCAGCTCTAAACACACAACAATTCAACTCCAATGTCTCTCAATGCAACCCAAGCATGTTGACATAATAATATGATGTTGCAGCTGGAAATATCCTAAATCCGCAGGACAGTGGACCTTCAGGGGAAACTTTAGACACCTCGGGATTAATCCTTTCGTGGTGAAACAAGGGGGAAAATAACATGTTTTCATGACATGTGATTTGTTATTTTTTATTTGTTTCTTCATTCAGGTTAGTAAAAAGAAAATGCCAAAAAATAAACAATATAGGCGTTTATTTAATTAAACATGGTCTGTATGGGCACCCAAATGTCTTGTAAATTCAAAGTTCACCTTTTTACACAGAGCGCAGCATCATGATGCTGGCTGCACTCTGCCATATGGGTGTTGTTTAAAAGCTGTGGTGCTGATGAATGGTGTGTTATTAACGGTTCCTTTGCTGTAAGTTACTAAACTTGATAGTAAAGGGGAGGATTTTAAGCAAAGTTTAAACTCACTGGCCTCACTTTGCCATTATTTCATTTTAGCTACATGCAAGGCCGGATTATCCAATGGGCATTATGGGCACGGGCCCAGGGGACCATGCCCTCTTGGGCCCATTGGGGGGGGGGGGGGGGGGGGCACGTAAGGCATACACCAGCAGTTTGGACATGAAACAAAATGTACAAAACAGCCAAATAGGCACACCACAGTGTCTAGTGTATTGCTATAGGCTGAAAGATGTTCAAAATGTTGTTTGAGTGTTTCACAGTGTATAATTCACAATTCTGACAATGTTGTGGTGGGGAAGTGGGCCCCTGGGACACTCTGGGCCCGGTTTTAAGCCTGTCCTGGTTACATGACGTGCTCTGTTTAATTCCCTTTTGGTTTTTTGCAGAACTTATGAAGTCAAAATGCTGAATGACAAACATCTACAAGCCGAGCATGTAGAATGCTCTCAGAGAAGACTAAAATAATGTTCATGTGTAAGAGTAGGGGTGGATGAAAAAACCGTTTCACATAAAAATTGTGATTTGTTTTTGTTTTACAATTTTTAAATTGAATTTATTTAAGGACAGAAAAATAAAGTAAAAATTTTGGACACATTTTGGATCGTTTACTTTGAAGGGAAAAGCAGAGCTGGACGTATCGAAAGCTGTTTGTAAACTCTGTAACGCAAATGTCACGAATTGCGGTACCACGACTGATGTTACTTCAAGATTTTCATAAAAATAGCTACAAAACCGGTACTTATTATGTAGTTTTACAAGTTACGAGCTAAGGAGCTAACTTTGTTTATTTCCGGTGTACATCATATGTCACGTGCACCGTCTGTCCAATCAGAACCCTACCCAACCCGTCGCTTTAAAGAGGAATTAGGTAAGGACATGTTTCATGTAAACCTTCATTTGGAATTATTTTCTTGTAAACTCGTAGAAGAATACATTAATTCCGAATTATTAATTCTAAATTAAATAAAAAACATCATGTAGCCGTACCCAATGTGTGTACAAAACTTTGACAGAACTGCAGGAATACTCGAGAACTGTTTCTGAAAACTACTTGACTTAAAAGATTAGAGTGAAGTCTGGATGGCAAATATAAACGATGGGTAAAACCATTTTTCACAGCTGCACCCATCTGCACATGTCACATGTTATACCCCAATCTGAAAGATGTGCATGGAACCCCGGCCAAGTGGGCTGCGTTGGCCCAGAAAGCAATCAATCATTTCTGGAAGGAATAAAGTAATTCTCAGAATCAGGTCTTTTGGCTGAGCTCCTGAAAACATGGCTGATATTTTTTTAAAGGAACATGACATTACATGTTTCTAAGCTTTCAGTACGTAACAGATGAGCTTTGGCTGAACCTGTGGAAGGGTCACAGCATTTTTTATGAGACAAAAACAACCAGATGAGGCAAAAATATAATTAAATCTTCCCTGCTCAATGATGAAGCTCACTCTGCTTCATGCTAAAACTTCTAAATGTCACATTTACACAATAAATGCAGCTGATGTTTGGGGAACAATGCCCCGTGTGAGCGGTGAACACCTCCTTAAGCAACTCCATCTTCAACTGCTATGGTACCACATTGCACGAGACTGGCCTTTAATCAAGGTGGAGAATTCTTGTTGGGGCCATGCTGCCATGACAACGGCCTACACAATGGCGGTGATGATTAAATGCGTAAAAACATGGTTCTGTGGCTGTAAAACTAAAGGAGCGGGAGAAATGAAAACACATTTCTACAGCACTTCTAACAATTAGAACAGGTTAATTATTTGTTTCTTATGAATATAACAATGTTATTATCGGAAGCATCAGCATAAGAAGCATGTCCTTAAGCAAGTATTTGGGTCAGTTTCCATTGTTTCCTCTACTGTTATATCTAATTAGTGCCTTCAGAAGTGTGAAGAGATTAAGCAAGGTGTTGGAAACCTTCATTAGGGATTTTTCTCCATATTGCCATGATAGCATCACACAGATGCTGCAGATTTATTGGCTGTACATCCATGATGAGATCTGGTGACTGTGTAGGCCACTGGAGTACAGTGAACTCATCGTCATGTTAAAGAAAGGAGTTGGAAAGGATTTGAGCTTTGTGACATGGAACATCATCTTGCTGGAGGTATCCATCAGAAGATGTTACACTGTTCTCATAGAGGGATGGACATAGTGGGCAACAACACTCAGGTAAGCTGTGGTGTTTAAAAGTAATGCTCAGTTAGAACCAAGGGGCCGAACTGTGCCAAGAAAAAAGAAAAAAAAAAAAAACCTTCAGCATCACACTTTGGTAGGAACCTGACATCACATCCAAACCCTTCGGAGATTAACATGAGATTATTCTGAGGGGAAATGTTGAAGAAAAGCAGCTCTACTGGTTAATCGCAGAGGCAGTGTGGGTACATCGCATGGATGGATGACAGTCTATCATTCTGACTTGGTCATTTTATAAGTCGCAACTCTACCAGTTTTTTTTTGTTTTTGCTCTACAACAACAACAAAAACTTTCACATGATTGTCTGTTTTAAAAGCCCTTTTATGTACAACATTAAAACTGCGTCAACTATAGATCCATGTGGCGGACGTTGATGTGCAGGTTGGACAAGAAAGGAAACAATCAGAGTATAACTAACTGGTGTCCTGGTGATTCAGTGATATTTACCATGAAATTTAAAAATAAAGCAACTGAATAAAGAGACTGACAATGAAACAGAAAATTACTTTAAGTTCTGCTAAATGAGTGGAGGTGTACTTCGTTTCTACACATAAATCCCACATTTTACCTTCTGGCTTCCTTTTATTTATCCACTGTTGCATTCAGGACCTTTTAAGACTTTTTTTTTTTTTTTTGCTTTTAACAATTAAAAAGCATAAATCAAAATGTTGAATTAATAAACATAACACTGATGATGAAGTTAAAAGGAACAGGCTAGGACTGATTTACTTTCACTCTGCATGTTGCACTTTCTGATTACGGCTTATTTAACATTAATGAAAAACATTGTTAAGACAAAACTAAATCAGTTTTAAACTTTTTATCTGAAGAGAAATATAAAGTAGCTTTGCAGCCATCAGTGCAGCTTTCTTGTCAGAAATCCTTCTAGCAGGAAAGAGTAGATAATCACCACGGACCCCATTTCAAACAAGGCTTGTCACAGGTCTCACGTGGACAACCCACACAGCCCTTTTTGTAGAATAATCACTCTCTGAGAGGTTCTTGGCACATCTCAAGGGTCTGCTGGACGCATTTCGCCCTGCTGAAGCATTAGCAGAATTCAGACTCAATTAAAGAGCATTATCCAAGCAGGAGGTGCTGAGCTCTCAGACATTAGTAATCACTTCACCTGCCTCCCGAGGGAAAAAATATACCATGTAGGCAGCAGGCAGCCATGATGTAGAGGGATCTAAACATCAGAGCAGAAAATATGGTGGATTTAATGGCAGAACAGGAAAGCTTTATTTCAATTCATCTATCTTTGTTATTTATGACATTAAGGAGGAATCTCATATAACAAAAAAAAATCACCAAATATGGGCAAAGAGGTGGAGCTGAGAGGGGGGCTGTGAGCGTCATGATGTATGATTGACATTGAGCGAACTCCGAGCTTTCTGTAGCTCACAGCTAACCGAGCTATCCCGGAGATAACAGTAGCTAACCAGCTAACGGAGGTAAGCCTGCTAAAGTTAAGTCACATTGTTAACCGGCTAAAAACCGTGGCTGTTCTTCGTTCTTCTTACTTGAAGCGGGAGATCGAGTACCTGTCAATCAAAGGGACACGCCCCTAAATATGACGAATTTTGAGATAAAATTACTTTTAAATGGGCCAGTTGGAAAAAATTTCACTCCCCTCCACAGTTGTCATGAAGGTAAACCTGCCCTATTAAACCGAAAATGGATTTTTGTACCAGGCTGTAAACATGTTTTTCTGTCTAAACATGTTTAGACTTCACGTTTTACCACTGGAGGTTCTGTCCATGTTTCATATATGGTCTATGAGTGAAACTCAGTAAAAACCAGTAAAACCCATGAAATTATTATCCGTGGTACATCCAAAGTAGATGTAGATTTTTTGTACAACAAACTTTCTTCTGAGGTTTTGTCCATACTGTCCAATTTTCTTTGAAATTCCCTTTGCATGTTTATCAATGGCTACATTTACATGGACAAATATTTCATCTATCAGATGGAAATAGATTTAATCAGATTTTCAGATCAGCTGTTACGTTTACATGGAAGCTGGTACAGAGATCCAACCAATTGTATTTACATGAAGAGATTTAATACTATTTTAAAACTACTTGCCCTGAAAAAGTAGGATTTTTTTATTTTTTTTTAAATTTTCAACCTTTTGACTGTTGAAATACTTAATCAGTCTCCAAGAAAAATGTATCCGCCACAGCCCAGTTCTCATTGGGTCACATGACTCAAAGGAATCAGTCATTGTGCAAAACTTCATTGGCAGTTGGATCCATTTAATGGAAGCCAGGTGTGTTGGAGCAGGGATACATGGAAAACCTGCTGGACAGCAGTCCTCGAGGACCCACTCTGGGCACCCCCGGTCAAGATGGACCAGATGGTAACGGGTGCAAAACTAGACAATCAAAAGCAACAATTGTTGTGGGCAGCGTTGGGTTTCATTACTCAAAAAAAGTAATTAGTTACTCTTTACTGTTGTAAACTGTAACGAAATGACTCATTATTGCATTTGGAGAGTAAAGTCACAACTCATCACTTTACTTTCTGTTTCTGAATTTGCCATGTGTATCCATGTGACATCCACCGTGTAGACACGTGATGGTCTGCAGGAAGGTGTGATATCTCTCACTGTGAAACCCACAAGGTCGGTAAAGGCAGCTACGATGAGGTCATGCTGTGTGATAAGACATGTTATGAGAAGCTACAAAAATCTTCATAAGGCTTAGGTCCCCTGCAGCTTATCAACGACGTGATCTGTGTAAATCAGAGCTATTGATGCTCCTCTGAGGTCTCTATCCAGCTCCTTCTGGACACTCCATCTTCTGGCTGAAATCCATGGATAACTGAGCTTTTCCCAATGCCCCCCTTCACATCAAAGCTGCTCTGACCCTTTCTGGTCCGTGATCAAAGCCCTCTTCTTTATGCTGGCTTTTAAACACAGTTGAGCTGGAAATTAATTTGCACTTTTTGATTCTGATTTTATCACTGTAATTGTTGTATTTCCTTTGTACAGCACTTCAGAGAAGTTGGGTTGTTGTAAATGTGCTACATAAATAAACTTGAACTGAAACTAAGCAGGATCCGGCTGCATGTGACCCTCGCTCTTACCTCTTTGTCCATGCTCTCTAGATCCTCCTTGCATAGTGTGTACAGAGGCATCGTTTCCGACATGCTCGGCTGTCGTTTCCGACGGGACGGTCCCGGCTGCTCGTCATCCTGACTGGACCCCGCTGCCTCATTCTGCTGACTCTGCGTGGTTCCCCTAAGGAACAGCAATAAGTTAACTCACCGCTGCTTTTGAAATCATGTTAATAAAGGCTGCAATGATATGCAGGCAAATCTGATTGTGAAGACATTTGCTAATATAACTGGGAATTAATAAGTGCTTTAATAGCCCTATCATTTCATTTTCAGAACTATATCTGTGTTTCTTTTTTACAAGAATTGCCATGGAGCAGAGCTCATTTGCAAACACTGCATAATCATCTTAAATGATCACAACAGCAAAGCGCGGAGGTTAGGACTGCAGATTGATGATGAGACGAGAAGAGCCTCGAGGGCTGCAGTTGATGTAAATGCAAACAGGAGAAGGTTTCTCTGCTTCCTTGTGGCAAAGCTTAATTGAACAGATCTTCTTTGATGATTGAATCCAAGTTTATGTAACTCCCTGAAAATTCTACTGTGCCTCTTATCCATGAAGAAAATGGGCCAATTTTCCACTTGAGATTAGTAATTAAAGAGTATCAACGCAGATTTATTGAATTTCAGAATATTTTAGGGTATTTAATTAAGAGGAACTTTTAAAGAAAAGACCATGCAAAGCCCTTGTGTGTCACCCTGAAGAACGGGGGACAAACAGAGGTAGAGAGGTGGATTTCTGCTACCTGTCACCTTAGTTTTGTCAAACTGCAAATGGAAATCAAAAGACAGAGAAATCCTTCTGATGTGGCTTTAAAATCCTCTGTGCTTCTTCTAACGACCCAACACGAAGATAAAAAGATGGACGGCAAACGTTTAAAGGCTCGTCTGGGAGCTGTGAGCTGCATCTTTGTGACTGACTGATGCGTTCAGCCAACTAATAGCATCAATCCACCAAATAAAAGGTTTGTTGGAGAGCTTGGTTGCTCCTCAACTATCGTCTGAAGAAGCAGCTCTATGTCTCCGTTGGGGGGAGTTCATACGGTACAACATCAATACACCAGCAGCTGTTTCAGATTACACAGAAACTACAGATAGAAGCAGAACCCAGAGGACACATCCGTACACTGAAGACCTGCTCTGAGCAATTCCAGTCACTGCTAAAAAGACATAAAACACATGCTGGTAGCAGTTTTGTAATACTCAGCCCTCCCAGGCTCATCTCTTTTCTCTTCCAAAGTTTTTCAAATCAAGGCATAAAATAAGAAGGAATCTGAAGCTTATCTGGGTTTTTGAATGAAATACAACATTTTATTGCATTGTGACAAGCTGAAAGCCAGGAACACTGCAAAAAAAAAAAACAAAAAAAAAACAACTTTGGTAGCTTCTTGACACCCATCCGCTCACAAAAAAGCTTAAAAAGTCTGGTCAGCTTAGTAGGGTTGTGACGAAATGCTTTTGTCCCGATTCGATTCGGATTTTCTTAGGTGCCAATTCGATTTAAATTGTGGTTCTCACAATATTGCTGATTTTTGTAGATTAAAAACCAAAATAAATGTATGAAACAGTAAACAACACAGTAGCCAGAACATCATTCTGCTGCTATAATGCCCAAGAAGAAAAGTAAAAAGATCAATAAAAATAATAAAAATGGCAAAAAAAAAAAAAAAAATCCAATGTGGATCATTTTTATTTATCTAAAAAAAAAAAACTGCTTAGGGAGCTCTGAATGCTCAAAGAAGCCAACTCTGGTCTACCTACAAACAAAGCCCACAGTTTGCCTCAAGTGAACCAAATACAGGCAGCGGACGACAGTGCAGGGCATTGGGGGTAAACACAACAACACTTGCACGTGTGCAACAACAGGCAGCTTGGGTTGCGATATGCGTTTGTCATCAGACATGAAAGAACACGATACACGTTTTGATAGAAATATGATCAACCCCAAAAAACCGCTAGGATCTTACGCGCTAGAAACAGACAATATCTTGCACTAACCAGCAGATGCTTGAGTTTCCTTCTTTGTTGTTACAACAAAGTGTAATAAAACATGTTACATGTTTCCACTCAGAGAGCAGTCGTGGTAAAGCGACACACAGTGATAATGGTTTTATAACCCAATGCTGTCATCTGGATTGCAAACACATTGAATCATGAAGATGCCTGAAGATTCCTTCCATGATACTTTGGCAACAGAAGGGTTCATGATGGACACAATGACTGTGAGTTGTCCAGGTCCTGTGTAAAATAAGCCCACATTATGAGCCTCCCACCAGGAGATGGCACAGAGACTTGCCCAGTCTCCTGCCTAACTCTCAGAGACAAGGCCATACTTTTAACTTTCACAAAGAAAGGTCAGGTCAGTGCAGCTTAACTATTGACAGGATGACAGGAATGTTGTCTATTTTTGGTGCTATTCAAGTCATCTGTTGAAAACTCCTATATTTTTCACATCACAATATATCTCACAGGAGTAAAAAGAAATGTCAATGCCAGCTTTTCCAATATCCTGCAGGCATAGTCCCAGAAGTATCGAGAGTTTGTTCAAATTCAGCTTTCCAAACCCGAGCTGTGCGGCCATGTTCTTTTCAGATAGAACTGATCCAAACAGGCCATTACAGGTCTGTAACTCTTACATATAACATGCTAAATGAGGCCTGTAGCGTGTGAGATGTAGGTCCTTTGGTATTTGCAGGTAAATGAAGATTTCAAATAATTTCAGATCACTAGAAATGCTTTAACACTCCATGTTAGTTTGTCCAATCAAAGCCAGACTCGCAGCACTTTTATGGATTTCAGTGGAATTGCTTTAAACCATTACAGTATTAATACCTCGACTGGCACATCACTGGAAACACGATGGTGTTCAAAGCTTGCCTGAGGACTGGTGCTCCAGGTGAAGCCAGGAATGGATCCAACAGTTAGTAGCTGACTACTCTTCGTCCTGAGCGTTGTACAGACGGACCTTAGGGTGAAGTCGTTGACATGACATGGTTTCCTGCTTGTAATATTCTTTCTCGCTGTAAAACGATGGACTCCAGATAGTTTATAAATGGTCTTATTATCCTTCTCTTGATATGCCATGATGTGCATCTTTTATTGTTGATGTCTTTCCTACTTGGCAATGTGTCAATGCCCCAGGACCAGTAAATTGCATTTATACAGCAACTTCTGCATCTTGGCATAGCTGTTTTTGTGATATAAATAATGACACAATCTAATAGGCTGTGCTGTTGCTGAGGTTATATTTCACTAATTTTAAGATAACATGGCCTGACAAATGACTCACAGGTGACGCGACAGCGTGTGTTGCTGCACTTTTTATGCCTCTTGTGAGTTTGACATCATTTCACATCATCCACAAAGATTCAGCTGGTTGTTTATTTCATGAGTGAAGGGGAGCAAACGGCTGGTCTTTGCACCAATCAGCCATAACAATAAAACCACAGAGAGGTAAAATGTTCAACGCCTTAACGGTTCCGGCTGTTGGTGGTAATGATTGATATTTTTATGACACAATTTGTCCCCCTTAGTACCTCTGACCTCCACAGTCACCAGATCTCAATCTAATAGAGCATTGTTGTGTGGATGTGGTGGAAGAGGAGATTCTCATCATGGACAAATCGGCAGCTACTTCGTAATGCCGTCATGTCAAATCTCTGAGGAACGTTTCCAACATGTCATTGAACCAATCCCATGGACAATTTAGGAAGTTCAAACTGGTATCTAATAAAGTTTGTAAAGATCGACTCCAGGCTTCCCCTGAATACGTGCCAAAGTGTTTTCTGGGGCAAGACACTGAACCCCAAGTTGCCTCCCTGAAGTGTCTATCAGGGTGTGTGAATGGGTGAATGCACCATATAGTGTAAAGCGCTTTGAGTGGTCAGTATGACTAGAAAAGTGCTGTATAAATACAAGTCAATTGACCATATTCTGTATTTTGCCTTCTGTACAAGATGATTAAAGCAAATAATGTGTACGATAAATGTTTCATTGTACTAAACTACTTCTAGACATCAGCCTCTGTACTACTGTATTACTAACAGTACAACTACCAAAGTGTAGTACCTGAGACCAGACTGCTCTCTGGTATCCGAGAGCGTCGCTTGGAGGTAGTGTGGTGGACGTGACGCTTGAGGGCCCCTGCGAATGAGTTTTCCTGTGACTGAATCATATGTCCGAACTTCTGGGGTTGTAGGTGGGGGTCTGGGGTGGATGGGAGTTGGGTGGAAAAGAGGCAGGGAGCCTTGGCTGTCAGGAAAAGATGCTGGGCTGTTGCTCCTTTAGGAAAAGAAATCAAAGTTACAATCATGCAAGATTTGAACACATTTCTGTCTTTCTGTTGGGATGGCCTGCAAGACTGAGAGTCTCATACCGTGGTGTCTTGGAGCTGTCTTCTTTCAGTGGGTACAGCTTCTCCTCCACCCTCTCCCAGCGCTCCAGACAGCTCCAAAGCCAGTCAGGGTTGACCACATGGAGGTGTTTGCAGCCCTGAGCCTGACGAACCTTTTCTGTTCCTGATTAAAGAGAACAGGAACAACTTTAGACCTGAAACTTAAAAGCAGTTAACACACAACATCTTATAGTGGTCGCAGCCCCCAAACCTCACCCCCAAAACACCAGTTTGATGGGATCTGATAGTGGTAAAGATAGACTGAATAATTGGATGGTCAATTAATGAGCCCAACTCTTTTCCTTCCTTTTTTTATATTTATTTGGGGATGTAGGTCCACCTTTGGGCAACATATTAGGCGTGACAATCCACAGTAAAACGGAAATTAAATGGAAGGAATGAAAGAAACCAATTGAATTACCAATTGCACTACTGAAGTCACATGATAGGGAAAAGAGAATTTAAAATCATGTTTATTTGCCATGATATTTTTCTTTCAAGTAAATGGGAAATCAAATTGCCCAGAATGAGGCTGTTTACATGACCATCAGCATCACACAAGAAGGAATAATCAAATTATTGTAATTATCTGATCCGATGCATCTACATGAATTTCGGTGACGCAAAATTACAAAAAAATAATATAAAAAATTATTTAATTAGCCTTGTAGGACCGGCAAAATGAATCTACAGTGTTCAGAGAAAATATCAGTATCAGCAGAATCGGATCAGAACTCCAAAAAGCAGACTGGTGCGTCTCCATTACAACATGCAGGGGATGAATCTTCTTCAGATTCATTGTTCAAGTGTACCAAGAGGAATATTCAGATGTTATTTCCAGACCTGCTGCTCATCGTACTCTGACTTCCTCTCTCCCCCTGATTTTTCTGCTGCTCTACTTTACTGCATGTTGGCTTTTAAAACATCTGCAACACTTTCTGTGTTCAGTCTCAGATGGTGAAGTGAGTTAGCATGTAGACATGAATCCACTAATATCTTCAAAGCAAACCATTTCAGTCAGCCTCTTGTGTTTGAATGAGTCGTAGGAGGTGATTCTAATTGTTATTGATTTGAGATTTTAATGTATTTTTATACAGAAAATATAGAAGCAACGCCTGAGGCTTCCACATGTTAAGCACGCTGTAAGAGTATGTTTAATGAAAAAGAAATGGCAAACTTAAGTAACTGTGAGGAAATCAATTCCCTGTGTTGTTTCTTTAATACTGCACAAATTGGTTTTGGCCACCAACATGTGGGTTATAGCTGGAGCAAGCCACCAAATGAGTCCAAAACTGTGTTTACCTTCAAACAGCAATTGTAAAATGAAGTTAAAGCTATATTACAGAATTCACTTTCCATAGCTACCCCTCCATATGGCATATATGTCAAAAGTCTTCCAGTGCTGCCACAAAACAAGAATTAATTTCATGTTTCTTTCTGATACACATCAAATAAAGTTAGCTATTTAACATAATTTCATTTCATTATGCAGTAAGGGTGGAAAAAAATGCATCAATCCTTTAATTCATTGATTACTTTATCACCTTGGTTATAAACTTTAAAAATATTTGTATGGACTAAATAGCATTGTGGTTTGAACAATATCCTGCTTTGATGTATGCAATCACTGAAAGTAAATTATCAAACCTACTAATAAACCCAATAATGTATTAATGAATTAATTTTAACTTCTATTTACTCTAATAGAAGAAAAATGTTTGATTATTTCTGTTTTTTTAAACCAGAAAATTACAGTGAATATTATGTTTTTTTAAGAAAAACTTGTTCATGATAGGATGCTAAGACTGCAGTAACAACTAAGTGAACAGTAGATGGCAGCAGCATGCTCGAAAATCTGTTAGAAAATGGAAAAAAGCTGTGCAAACACAGTATTAGCTTTGACCTGCTCATAATCTGAGCAATAGCCATTTCAGAGGGTATAATGGTTGCCAGGCTTCCAGTGGAAATACACAGTGTATCCAAACTTACAGACAGCAGAGGGAGTATCTAATCTTCCTGGTCTAGCCTAGTAGGTTGGTGGTTTGGCAGTCTGTCATTGTGTCTCTTTTTTTGGGCAAGGCAATTTTTGGCCTTCATTGCCAACATCACTGGTGTTTGAAAGTGTAGAAATGTTCAGCGTTGGTCAAACTTGAAATCACATTTCCGTCAGTCTGCTACAGGGTAGATATGGCTACACAAGTATCTTACAGAGTATGAATGAGGTGAGAACGAATGGATTTATTTCAAAAGTACTTTGGGTGTCTTGAAAAATGCTCTGTTAATCTAATCCAATATTATTAATACCATTCATTAGTGATTGGCCTCTCCAGTGCTAACATCAGCACAGTGGAATAATCTAATATAGTGGTTCACCGGCCAAGGAATGCTAGTAGTTAGTAGGGGTGAGGAATTGAATTTTAAAAAAAAAAAAGAAGAAAAAAAAAAGAAAGAAAATCTGGATTTTTTGCTTCACAATTTTAAAATTGACCTTTTTGTTTAAAAAACTTTTTTGAAAATAAATAATCCATTATAAAATCTTTTTACATTTTTATTGCTTTTTTCAATGTTTTCCCTTGTCTCCTTGGGCATTATAGCAGCAGAATGATGGTCTGGCTACTATGTTTGTACCTATTTAAAATCAAGAAAAATAATTACAGCCAAAAAAAAGCTTTTTACATGTTGCAATTTAAATCGAATCTCCCCTAACGATTTCCCAGTTTTTGCTAGCTTATAGAAGAATGACGTTACATGGGAAATTAGCACCTTTTGTTACTTTTGTGTAATGATTATGAATCTAAAATCTGTTTGAATCGAGAATCAATTATGAATTGAATTGTCACCCCAAAAATCGGAATAGAATTGAATCTTGAGTTGTTAGATTCACATCCCTAGAAGTTAGCCTCCATGCTACCATGCTACTCGTCAACATCTCTTTGCTAATAGATAGAAAAGGAAGTTTGTTCTCTAGGCTCAACAGGCTAGGGAACTTGTCGTTAGTTTGTCCAATATTAATGCAAACACCTCCTTACTAATCGTTAGCAATACTGCGGGTGAGCAGCCAAGAGAGCTTAGTTGTCAAACTCTCCAATGCTATCGTAATGGACGATCCAATGAGTCACTGTGTTAACAGCAACATAACAGCGCAGATAAAATGAGCTTATTCCTTTGCCACCACCGGATGCTCTGCTACATATGCAGGCTAACAACTGATCAGACTAATAGACATGTTAGGAGCAGATATAGCCTCCTGCAACAAGAATGTAACATTCCCTGGGGTGACACAGCTTTAACTGTGGCCCTCATACTAAACCATAATCTCTAAATTATTCTTGAAATTTGTGGCACAATGTGGCAGAGAATCTTCTTCCACTAGTGTCACACTGTAATTAAACCTTATTGTGTACAAATTACTATTCAAGGATTGTCCAAGCGCAGTCAGGCTTAAGAATAAGAGAGTATAAGTACATCTGACAATACCTGCTCTTGCTGCGATGAGATGTGTTGTTCGATTCGAGTCTTGAGGGCTGAGAAGTAGAGTCTTGACCACCTTGGCCCCCAGTGCTTTAGCATGGTAGTACTCTCGGGTCCTCTCCATGGGGTAGTTAGTTGGGTACAGACCACTGAACACTATTGTCGTACCCTCCAGAGTCTTGCTCTTCAGCTCTGGGACGATCTTACGAATGTCCGGCGTTTCTGAGGTCTCATTCCTGAGGTAGGTCTCATAGCGGGCGAAGTACTCTGTATGGATCCTTTCCAGAACTTCCTCCAGGTAGATCAAGTGATCGTCCCGGTCGTTATCGGCTTCTTCTTCCTCCTCCTCATCTTCCATGCTCTGATCCAGCAGCTCCTCACCCATTGTGACCCCAGATTGTTCACTATTCTGAGATTCAGTTTCTGGTTCTAATCTATCTAAGCATCCATTTCCGACTTCGGGGTCAGGAAGGAGAACTCCTGAAGGTTCTGCTGCATCGCAGCTATTTTCGACTTCACCACAACCTTTACCCTCCCCTTTCCTTGAGTCCTCCCCATCAATGGGCTCCTGGCTGCTTCCTTCCTGTCCAGATTCTTTGGTCTGGCAAGATCTATCATCATTATCACTGTCTGGTGAGGGTTTATCTGGAATGGAGTCATTTCCACTGTCACTGTCACTAGAAAGGTCAAAATCTAGATTATTGGATTCATGGCTCGGTGCTGATGAGTTTGCACCTTCCCGTGCCTCTCGTGTCCTGTTGTCATCATCTTCTTTAATATCTGTTTTGCAATCCCCCTGAGTTTCCTTTGATTCTGCTCCTGACTCGGCTTCTGAACTTTGACTTGGTGCTGCATCATCCTCTGCAACCACTGCGAGGTGTGTCCTTTCATTTGACGTTTCTCCCTGAGAAGACTGAGGTGTTATGAGCTCTTCCTGTCCAGACGCGTTGTGGTCTTTCACCTTTTTCCTGAGGACGTTATTTTGCTCATCTGCATCAGATGCCCCCGTTTTTTCTGTGCTGTCTGTTGGTCGACTTGCGGGGCCCCCTGACAGGACAAGACATGAAAATCACAACAGAGTCTTAGAAAGCACAAACAACAAGGCTACAGAAACCATAAAAGTTTTATATGTGGCCTTTTAAACATTTGTATTCCTATATTTACATATAATTCATACAATAAAAATAGAATATATCTAAAAATAAAATGTGTCAACCTTGTTTAATACAGCGACAGTAACTCATTTGAATTTCTGCTTTTATTCATTTTTCTGTTACTTCATTTGCACCTCATTGCAAGTTTAATCACTCATTTATTATTCAGTGATAATTGCATTTGTATTATTTTCCCTCTCATGCAACAAGTTTAGTTTTCCATTTTCAATTTTATTTTCTTAAATTTCTAGTAGCACCTTATAAAAGCACCACGTAGCTGCTATAATTCTATGAACAAACTAATGTATTGTGTAGCTTTTCTTTTAAGTTTTTATTGTAATTTCTTATATTTTTGTTGCATCTTCAATGTGTAGCTGCAACTCCATTTCCTTTCAGGGATTTATTAAATAGTTTTATTGTAACTTTTTGTTTGAGTTATTGAAAGTAAAAGTAAGCAGTGGCCTTGTATGTCATTATTAATATTTTTTACCAATAATGGCAGATGGAGGAGCATTACAGAATTCCACTCAGACTTGCATGTAGCCTTATCTTTTTTTTTTTTTTTTTTTTTTTTTACAAAGCAAATGGACTGATAAACAGTTATATGCATACAGACACACATTTGTTTTTCATGCCGTTATGTATCGCTTTACTTTACTTTCATCAAAATACTCTGCATATCATACAAATTGCTTCTTGGGGCAAAGATTTGAACTGATTAGAATTTATATGGAGCTGAACGGGCTCCATTGATGACACACATGTTGATTAAACGCTGACGAGCTTGAGTTGGCTAGAACCAAGACACCCTATAACAGAACCAAAAGATGCCTAAATAAATAAAGACATAATAATAAAATATCCAAGCACAAGTGAAAAGCAGACAAAGGGTGGAGTAGACAGCCTTCATCTTCTAATATTTCATCTAATTTTTATTTCACTTCACTACAGGGCTGGACGATATGACCCATGACAATATACATATACATAACGATTGTTTG
Source organism: Telmatherina bonti (assembly GCF_933228915.1). Classification (NCBI taxonomy): domain Eukaryota; kingdom Metazoa; phylum Chordata; class Actinopteri; order Atheriniformes; family Telmatherinidae; genus Telmatherina; species Telmatherina bonti. The sequence continues at coordinate 30,279,523 of NC_136617.1, forward strand.
TGTAATGTGTCAGTCATCAGTTATGTGTCAGATGTTGCTCGGCAACGACAGCAGTGATCTTCTTCCATCTGGGGGAACTATGGCCGTATGACATTTCATGGGTTAATACCTGTTGCAGCGTTTACGTCTGGAGTTTATTATGAGCGCTTACGATACTGATATATGAAATTTGAATGTCTGCCGATACCGATATTTGCCGATACCAAATCTGTTTATGTGAACATTATTGTGACTATATTTATTATTGCTGTTATAACTGTGTAAGATTTCATTAGGTTGTAATAAATGACCCATCTTTTCTGAAGTTACCTCACCAATACAAATATAATAACATTACAGCTCTAATAATTTCAACAAGTTTTATTTTGATTTGGCACATTTTACCTAAATACAACTATAAATGTGTGGTTTAGAAACAAAGATCTCGCTTTTAATGTAACAAAAAATGTCACATTTTAACATTCAAGCATTTATTTCTGTTAAAACATGTCCGAAGCATTACATCAAACACAACTGCGCTGGCTTGACTTGTGTGGTATCGGTACGCTTTTATTACCGTATTTTCACGACCATAATGCGCACATAAAAGTCTTAGATTTTCTTCAAAATGTGCAGCGCACCCTATAGTGCAGTGCGCCCTTTGTGTGCATGTTGTTGTTGTTGTAATCGGACGTAGTAGAGAACACCATGACAACGTTAAAGGGTGAAGCGTGGGCGCTGATCGCATATAAAAGAACAGGTATGTGCGTTATGCAGAACACCTTCTTCTAACAACCCTGAAAATGGCAAAAAGACACGCTTATGAAGCACAGTTTAAACTGAAGGCCATCAACTACGCCAAGCAACATGGAAATCGAGCAGCCGAGAGAGAATTTAAGATCAATGAATCGATGGTTCGTAAGTGGAGGAAGATGTCAAACGAGCTCCGACAGGTAAAGAAGACGCAGCTGAGTTTCCGTGGACATAAGGCAAGGTGGCCCGAGTTGGAGGAAAGACGCTTGGGCTAACGTGTCTGCTGGCAATGTTGTCCACGCTTTCGCAAAAGCCGGCATCATTTCAGAGGAGCCGCACGGCACGGAAAGTGACTGACAGTGAAGAAAGTGAACCTCGCATGTTTGCTGGAGATTTAGCGCAGCTGTTCAATTCAGAAACAGAGGATGAGGACTTTGATGGGTTTGACTGATGACTGATGACCGGTAAAAAAATGTGAGTACCAAACTCAGTTTTGGTCCCGGTCTATTTTTAAATACGCACACTTGTGTGCTTGTTTTATCCGTGTGTTTTACCATGCCCACGCCGATAATTGATTGATGATTAAAAAATGTTAGTACTTTGTAATCAATACTTAAATAAAGCACAACCAAACTCGGTTTTGCTCCCGCTCTATTTTTAAAAAGGCATACTTGTATGCGTGGATTGTACGGGTATACAAAACCCGCGTCAGGTGCGCCTTATGTATGTGTAAAATACAGAAAGGACGCACATAACTGAGACTGCGCCTTTTAGTACAGTGCGCCTTATGGTCGTGAAAATACGGTAATACCAAGTACAAGTACAAACGCTTAGTACTGAGCCGATACCGATACTGGTATCGGTGCATCCCTACATGCAAGTGTGAATGCACCGTTGTTTGATAATATTTAAAACAGAGGTCTCCATTTCCACACGTAATGGAACATAACTTTGTCTTTCAGCTGCTGTAGCAGCAGGTATTCAGGAATAGAAACATTAGAACAGCTAAAACGCTTTAGGCTGAGGTGGCACTAACACAGCACCACAAAACATGCAGACAATTAACAATCTGTGTTTTAACAAAGTGGCTGGAGTGTAAACGGCTGTGAAGTACTTTGTCTTGCAAGGTTTTTGTATGAAAAGTGCTTCAGACATAAAGGCTAATTTAGAATAATAGAAGCAACCTCCTTTTTTTATATATTTCCATCATACTTAGTTTAAAGTGATGCAAGTAGACATTATATACGCTCATTTAGTTTAAACAGCCGTTTCATCCAACGCTAAAGAAAAATCACTACAAGGATCCATTATCATGCATATGATGCAGCTTTTTATATTTCACCCACCTGCTTTAGATGCATCTTTTGGAACCACTTTCTGTCATTAAAGCTCACGGTTACAAACCATTTCATCATGTATCTAACATTAACGCATTCTGGAGGTCCGTCGCTCTGCAATTTAAAGCTCTTAATTATAACCCTCCTAACGTTTCACACTAATGCACTCTTGACAGAGGATAACTCAGATTTGAGCTGGGAGAGTGCTGCTTTGGCTGGCCCTTGCTGGCAAACACTTCTGAAGTTGCTTATTCCTCTAAGGCAAATCAAATTCCTCTGGGTGCACAGAGTCCCTGCACAGCCAGCGACTCTGTCTGAGCGTGAAATAAAATGCGAGGCGATAACCTGTCAACAGCACAGATTAAAAAGGAAAAAGGGGGAAAGAAAGTTTGTTTTTCCAGAGTCGTGCAGTGTTTTACTTCACCATAGAAGGCTGAATGGACCAGTGAGGGTAAGTGCAGTAATCGGAGGAGGCAGGGCACGCTACGGCAGCTCAGTGGATATCAGCTTTTACAGGAAAGAAAGCAGCAAATTAAAAAGGACAAAACTTCCAACTTTTGCTCGAAGTGAACTATTCCATGTCCCAAGATAGCCTTTAGTTATAAACTAAGATTTCAGATAAAAAGACCAAATTAAATTGTGAATTGATCACAAATCAAAGGAAACCATTTAAAAGTCTGTCTCAAACAGAGAACAGCTGACAGCCGAGACGTCGGATTCCCTGGTTCTTCTTTATTTTATTCTTTATTTTATTTCATCTCCGACCTCAGAGGAGACTTTTGTTTAGAATTATTATCTCTCCAACTACCGTATGGCTGAGGAAAGTTTTCATCTTAACCTTCAACAGACTGCCGGTGCATTCATGCGGCCGATTTTCGCAAGCGCTCTACAGCATGAATGCGCCAAAATACAGTAAGACAGTTCACTATTTGTGAACTAGCAGGGACACATTTAGAAGACAATGATGCGTCTGAAGGGGAATTATTTGAGCTATTCTTCAATGAAGAGATCATTGCTCTGTTCGTCCGCGATACTAATAGGTATGCGGACCAAGTAAAAGACAAAAGGGGGACAGAGCAGGACGATGGAGTCGTGTTGCTTTTAAAACAGGTAGGCATGATTTTAATTTTGTTTGTGAAAAAGAATGCAGTTTTATAGGTAAAAAATGTCTTTTTTATGCACTGTGATGAAGGTTAAAACTGTGGAAGTAAACCTTACTGAGGCATCTCTACCACTTGGTTCATGTGTACAACACCAGAAGTGTTAATTTACCATAAAATGAATGTGTCCACTGTTGCCCAACTACCATTACTATATCATCAGCTGTTATTTAAAACATTAAGTGTCATTTTTGTCCCATGGACATGCAAAACGGTCCTTCTGTTGCACCTCTGTTTATCCCAAGCAGCAACCTCTGGTGGTTAAAAGTGGAGCCTATGCGGAAGTGCATAAAACTGCAGTTCCCCCTTCATCCACTAGGGGCTCCAAAACAGAGCAAATCCCCATAGACTCCCATGTTAAAAAGACCAACTTCACAGCAGAAATAAACATGTTTACAGCCTGGTTCAAAAATCCATTTTAGGTTTAATAGGTCAGGTTTACCTTCATGACAACTGTGGGGGGAGAGAATTTTTTTCTAACTCGCCTGTTTTATAGTAATTTAATCTCCAAGTTCAGTAAATTTAGGGGCGTGTCCTTTCGACTGACAGGTACCCGATCTCCCGCTTCAAGCCAGGAGAACAACTGCGGATTTTAGCCGGTTAACAACGTGACTTAGCTTTAGCCCGCTTACCTCCGTTAGCTGGTTAGCTCCTGTATCTCCAGGTTAGTTCGGTTAGCTCTTAGCTACAGAAAGCTCGGAGTTCGCTCGATATCAATCATCCACCATGACACTCACAGCCCCCCTCTCAGCTCCACCTCTTTGCCCATTTTTGTATTTTCCGGGCGAGACGACGCGCATGACGCTGCCAACATGGCGATGGTAGGAACCGCCCACCGAGCTTGAATTCAGCTTTTCAGAAACCTACGGGTGACGTCACAGAGGCTCCGTCCACCTCTTTATATAAAGCAGGGGTGTCAGAATCCAGTCCTCGAGGGCCGGAATCTGGCAGGTTTTTGTTGTTTCCCTCCACCAACACAGCTGATTCAAATCAATGGATCCAGCAGCTTCTTGTCAACCTGTTTGAGTGTCGGTCAGGTGTGTGTTGGAGCACAGAGACAACAAAAACCTGCAGGATACCGGCCCTCCAGGACTGCAGTTTGACACCCCTGATTTACAGTCTATGGTTGATCCTCAGAGCCATAAAGAAGCTCTTAAAACCCATTTTCATCTTGTTTATTGGACGCAGGACAGATGTGCGGCGGGTGTTACGCTGACGGTGAAGGTGTTTAAGAGGTGGCTGGTTTGGTGGGAAAAATAATGCACTTTTAACAAATTTCAATTTGAACTTTAAGAAACTGATGCTAACAGAGTGTGGCACGCTGGGGTGTTTCGCTTTGATATGTTGGGCGACCGTACCTTTTCTGGCCATCTGAGCTTCCCGTGATCCCGGCGGGGCGTTGATGTCTCCAGTGCCCTGGAAATAGACGTATTTCTTCACAGTTATGAGGTTTGGTGCAAACTTCCAGACATCCTCTCGGTCGTCGATGATACAGACCATCGAATCACCGCAGGGAAAAAGGTTCCTGTCATGGAGGATGATGCACAAAATACTTGTTAAAAGACAAACCTACTGAAACCTTAGGAACAGGTAGTAAGACTTAAACATGTTGGACGACAGTGTTGCCATGGTTGGAGAAGAAAATATCGATATTATGTTTATTTTACCATTTATAACATCATGGTTTGATTTTAATGTAATGTACTGTATTATATATAGTATCATGATGTATTGTCTTACAAATATAGTAATATAATGTACTGTATTACTAATATAGTAATTTAATGTACTTTATTATATATAGTAATGTAATGTACTGTATTATATATAGTATCATGATGTATTGTCTTACAAATATAGTAATATAATGTACTGTATTACTAATATAGTAATTTAATGTACTTTATTATATATAGTAATGTAATGTACTGTATTATATATTGTAATATAAGGTATTGTATTACTAATATAGTAATACAATGTACTGTATAATATATAGTAATGTCATGTACTGTATTACTAATATTGTAATGTTATGTATTACTAATATAGTAATATAATGTACCGTATTATATATAGTAATATAATGTACTGTATTACTGTGTCATTGTTACACACGGTTGTGTTGATGTATGTGTGTCTGCAGCTGAACTTGACAACCATGACAAATTTCCCCTGGTGGGACAATAAAGTTTAATTCAATTAATTCTACGTAAAATATTACTTACATTACAAATTAAAGCCTTAAACTATTTTTAGCCCTTTATTTATTATTTTTGTAAACTTCTTTTATTTAAAATAAAAAAAACGTTATTTAGTTTAAACAATTTTTTTAAAAACTACATTCTGCTGGAAAGACTTTTCATGACCGCTGTCCACAAGTTACACTGAGAATGAGTTGGATTTGTACCATTAAAGATAATTTGAATGATTTCATGTAAATGAATGAAATATATTTGTGCTAAATGAAAATGTAAAATTATGTGATGGAAGTTTGAGGACATCCGAGTCATCTATTTAACTTTCCAGAGCCGGATCAGACACTCCAATCTGCTGATGTGACGGACGCTGTGACCATTATGACTGCACACAAAGCTTAAATATGTAAGTTTTTAATAGATAAATATGTGTAACTATCAATTTTCTGCTGCTAATCTTTATCACAATGATGTCTATCTCTCCATCACGTATCAAAAAATAAAACAAAGAACAGTTTTATTATTTAGTTTTTTCTGATTCAGGAAGCACGACATTTAGAAAAGGTGGGGTTTTTTTTATGCATTTCTTTTATATTTTGTTTCAAGATGAAAAAAAAAAAAAAAGGAAAAAATCCTGAAAGCACACAGACGTCAGCTTATTAGACTGATCCCTCTGTCGTGTGTAGCCGAGTGCACTTCCCACCTAAGATTCCCCGTCTTGGAGAACGGATCGATGCATTCATCTCTGGAAAGGATTCTGTGAGAGAAAAGCTTCTTTTCCGGATCCAAAAAACCTAAAAGATAAAAAATAAAATGCTAATTTAAAAGCTGCGATTCCTCATCTAGCTGTTTCTCTACAAGAAAACGTGCACAGAAAAACCTTCAGAAGTTCTGCCCATCACATTTTTCTTCAGTTTTCTAATCAAACCAAATAAAAGCAAACACACAGTCTGCAAAGAGAGATCTGACCTGCCTGAAAGAGAGCTTTGAAGAAGCTGCCAGTAAAAGCATCACTGCCCTGAAACGTGGCGACCTCGCTGCACCAGGGTCAGCAGTAAAAATCCAATTGAAACTGCATTAAACTTTCATCATGCACCGGCAGAACAGAACTGGACCGAAGCTTCTCTTATTATAAACATAGTGATGAAGGATCGGAGCATGAATACAAATGAGGCAGCGTGCAAACTCTGCCTGCATTTCATATAAGCAAAACATGTTTACATTAAGTAGAAGCTAAATTTAAGGTGGAAATTGCTAAATTATCCACAGTTCCAGCTGAAATGTCCACACTTAACAATTCCTAGCTGTGATAAAGCATTTTGTAGGTTTGACGACTCAGCTATCAAACCCACAACAAGTCAAAATGACAGACTGGATTACTGAGCATGAGCAGACACTTCCCCCTTATGGACGCAAACAGGAAGCACAAGCAGAGCAATCCACGAAGCTGGAGATTGTGTTCCAGCCTGAAACATGTTGGATGACTCGAGTCAGAGCCTGTGTTCGTGCACTGCACCTCGCGCTGGGTGCATTTCACAGCTCTTGTCCTTGAAGTCGCTTTAAACTGTCAAACAGTGAGCCCATTACCAGCGATGGTGTGTGCATAGAGGCGGCTTCCGAATGTGAAGACATGGAGCTCGTAGAGTTTGGCGATTTTTTCCAGGAATTCCTTGCAGTGTGGGCGCAGTCGTGTGTGGAGCATGGGCTCCCCTCGGCTGAGCTGGAAGTGGAAAATGCCCTAAAGGACATGAAATAAGACAAACAGAAAAGGAGATGAACATGTGCTCCCGATGCAAGACTTTTTGAACTCTCAGAATATAACAAAGGGTTTGATGCAAATTACGCTAAACAGATCGCAGCTAGATTGTGTTTACGATGACCTGCTAGAGCAAATTAAGAGCATTACAGCGTGTAATAAAACCATTTAAGGCTTAAGTGTGGATTAACTAACGCTGCACAAATGTTGCACAATAAAAGTCAGGGTGCGGCTGAGCAGCCTGTGCGATGTGTGTGTGTGTGTGTGTGCGGTGTGTGTGTGTGTGTGTGTGTGTGTGTGTGTGTGTGTTAAATCCACAAAATAAAATCCTAAATAAAACGGTTCCATCATGAGTTTGTTGATATTTCAGCCTTCTATTTAAACACCAGAACAGAAAACACACAGCATGCTTACAGTGAGATGTAACAATCCCACAATATCAACACAAATCCTCAACTTATTTATAGCTATCAACTAATGTGCCTTATTTTGATTTGTTTTCTTCTTCATTTCATGCCGCTTATCCGGGGTCGGGTCGCGGGGGCAGCAGCCTAAGCAGGGAAGCCCAGACTTCCCTCTCCCCAGCCACATTTGCCAACTCTGCGGGGGGGATCCCGAGGCGTTCCCAGGCCAGCCGAGAGATGTAATCCCTCCAGCGTGTCCTGGGTCTTCCCCGGGGTCTCCTCCCAGAGGGACGTGCCTGGAACACCTCACCAGGGAGGTCCAGGAGGCATCCTGACCAGATGCCCGAGCCACCTCAACTGGTTCCTCTCGATTCGGATGAACAGCGATTCTACTCTGAGCCCCTCCCGGATGACCGAGCTCCTCACCCTATCTCTAAGGGAGAGCCCGGTCACCCTGCGGAGGAAACCCATTTCAGCCGCCTGTATACGAGATCTCGTTCTTTCGGTCACGACCCACAGCTCATGACCATAGGTGAGGGTAGGAACGTAGATCGACTGGTAAATCTAGAGCTTCGCCTTCTGGCTCAGCTCCTTCTTCACCACGACAGACCGGCGCAGAGTCCGCATTACTGCAGACGCCGCACCGATCCGTCTGTCGATCTCGCGCTCCATCCTTCCCTCACTCGTGAACAAGACCCCGAGATATTTAAACTCCTCCACTTGAGGCAGGACCTGACTCCCGACCCGGAGAGGACAATCCACCCTATTCCGGCTGAGGACCATGGTCTCAGATTTGGAGGTGCTGATTTTCATCCCAGCCGCTTCACACTCGGCCGCGAATCGCTCAAGCAAGAGCTGGAGATCACGACCAGATGAAGCCAACAGGACCACGTCATCCGCAAAAAGCAGGGACCCAATCCTGAGGCCACCAAGTCGGATCCCCTCAACGCCTCGGCTGCGCCTAGAAATTCTGTCCATATAAGTTATGAACAGAATCGGTGAAAAAGGGCAGCCTTGGCGGAGTCCAACCCTCACCGGAAACGAATCCGACTTACTACCGGCAATGCGGTCCGGCTCAGCCCGAAAGGGTTACATGGGCCCCACTTCCCGTGAGCTCACCATCTGCAGGAGGAGCCGTAGGGGTCGGGTGCAGTGTGAGCTGGGCGGCAGCAAGGGGCGGGGACCCTGCCGGTCCAATCCCCGGCTGCAGAAGCTGTTTTCTTCTTTTATTTAAAAAAAAAAAAAGCCGTTTTCCGCACACATACATGGACGTCTGTGTGGCTGCATAAATGGATTTGATCATATGAAACACTGTGTTGCCTTCGGCAGGAAACGTCTTTATAAATAAAGTTTGAGTGACTGATGTCATGACTGTTGTCAGAGTGAGTAAATGTGGATGGCGTCTAACAGAACGAGGGCAGGAATGTCTACCTTGTTGGACATACGCTGGCAGTGCTGTTCAGTCGTGTGGATTAGAGTCTGGTCCAGATCCACCATCAGGACCAGTTTCTTGTTCCGGTGGAGTCTCTGTTGGTCTTCTCTGCCAAGCTGCTCTGCTTGCTGATAGAATGAAATCAGACAGATGAGATTAAGCTGTACGTTTTTTAATGTTTGCTTTATTTTTTGATCGACTGAACGTCGCCTGTGCGTTTTCTTTTCAACACAAACACGATTTTATCCAGAAAGCAGACGTCAATAGGTACTTCAGGTCTGTTAGGAACATTTTATTTCACTCTTTAGTGTCAGTGATCCTGCGTAGAAAACAAGTTAAATGTCAAAAAGGTGTTTAATTGAGTTAAAAAAGTCAAAAAGGCAGAAATTTTTCCCAACATTACCTACACAGACTACAAATAATCCAATCAATTCAGCTTTATCTGTACATGCAATGCAAATTTATTTATAACTCACTTTAAAAACAACAAAGCTGACCAAAGTGCCACAAAGTGCAGTTAAACTAAAAGAATAAAGAACACATAAGAGGAGATTAAAATGTAAAATACTAGAAATAAGAGTAAAATAATAACAACTAAAACCAGATTGTCATTTTGTACAGAAGTCCAGCGAGAACAGATGGGTCTTCAGCAGAGATTTAAAACCACATGCAGAGGAGGCCGGTCTGATATAAAGGCAGCTCATTCCGTAGTCTACGTCAGGGGTGTCCGATGTCTGTCCTCGAGGGCCGCCGTCCTGCAGGTTTTTAGTGTATTCCTGTTCCACACACCTGGCGGCTAATAGAGATCTGCAGTATGACTGATGAACCTGATCCAGGGATACATGGAAAACCGGCTGGACTGCGGTCCTCGAGGAGTTCGACCCCCCTGGTCTAGGTGCTACCACAGCAAAGGGCCGGAGCCCTCTGAGGTCCTGTTCAGTCTTTGGCACAGTCAGAGGTTAGTTAGCCGATCTGAGAGCCTGCCAGGGTGGATCGGGATAAAACGCCAACCTCAGGCGGTTAAAAGTGAAGCCTATGCGGAAGTGCATAAAATTGCAGTTCCTCCTTCCTCCACTAGGGGCTCCAAAGGGGGAGCTCACAGAGAAAAATCTGACGGGACGTCCATCTTGAATCATTTGTGAATACATTTTTAAAAAATGTACATAAGGAACTTCCATTACATGACTCACCTCAGAGCTGACCATCAGCTCGGGAACGCTGTGCACCATGGAGACTGTTGCTGTGGAGAAGGGGATTTGCTGGTTCCCATTTGTCCCCTGGAGCCTGGCAAGGAAATAAAATATTTTAACAACTAAAAAAATAGAAAAACAGTGGGAGTCGTGCTTTTGTGCATCTTTCAGGTCCTTGAACGTACTGTGACTGCAAGAGGAAAGATTGACCCCGGTGTTAACTTAGCAAACGCTCAGTTTGCATAGATCTGAACTACTTCAGAGACTTGGCTTCCTTTTGGCAATGACACATGTAAACGTAAGATATTTAAACTTAAACGTCTGTCCCACCAGGTGTTTGCATCCTGCAGCCATAAAACACTAACATGCAAAGTGTGAACTTGCTTAAATGCACATTTTAAGCAACTTAAAACAGTAACAACATGGCACTAAGATGATTTTCACAACAAGGAAAAAGACTTTTCCTTCTGATTCTGTCACAGCAGTAAGAAAACACTCAACTCTCCCTGCATGGTCTGTGGCGCCACCTTCTGGTATGAAATGCAACAGTCCTATCAGACTGTCAGTAAATCTATCCCCCTTAAAAATGATGAAATTCTCTGGTTTTCTCTCGTATTTCTGCTGAAACTCAACAGAAACAGGAACAGTTCTAGGTTTATTAGGGGAATTCGTTAGGGTCAGTAAGGAGTGTAGACTTTGTGTGTCATATTAACCAGAGCCGGGGCATCAAACTCCAGTCCTGTAGAGCCGGTATCCGGCAGGTTTTTGTTGTTTCCCTCCACCAACGCAGCTGATTCAAATCAAATGGATCCAGCAGCTTTTTGTCAACCTGTTTTAAGTTTCGGTCAGGAGTGTTGGAGCATGGAGACAACAAAAACCTGCAGGATAGCGTCCCTCCAGGACTGCAGTTTGACACCTGTGAACTAGAGGAAATAAAAAATCATTATTATAAAGCTTTATAGGGAACATTTACACCCGAATCACCACTAAACTCGGTCAGATTAGGTCTTGGTTCAGTCGGGGGAGTGTGGCATTTTTCCGGACCCAGATTATTTGAATTATTTTATTTTTATTATCATACTATAATATTATTATATTGTAATTATTTATTATTGAATTTCCCTTTGGGAATTAATAAAGTATTTTTCTTTTTTTATTGAGTTCATGCTTGTCAAACAAAATCAAACCTTTTAAAAAACATGTTTCACTCTCCAATAGAGGCTATAAAATATGAATCTGCATCAGGTCCTAGTGGTCCATGTTGACCGCGAGCTCTTTCTCCCGTCCAGAGCCGCCGATCGCCCCACATGCATGTATGATGTTTTGGTTGTGTTTACACGTGGAGCTGTGCACTGAACCCACAATGCACACACTCCACTTCCTGCATGAAGCCAACTTCAACCGGACCAAGACCTGTGTAATCAGCCCGCTTCTTGGATCCAAATCAGGATTCGTTTGCACACTGCCTCCATAAAAACCCAGAGTACTTACTGAGTCAAATCCTGACCACATTCAGCACACAAGCCCTTCATGACTATGGGATGGCTGCATTCCTCGATTCGGACAATGACTCCCCTGAGAGACAAAAAGAGGACGATGGGGAAAAAAAAAAGAATTAGTTAAAAGTACCGTTCACCAGTTCCAGCTATTTACAGGACTCTCCTTTAACACGTTTGTAGCGAGTCTAAACACACTTTGGTGCATTCACTAAAACAAATGAGCTACAGTTGCTATGACGATAACTGATGCAAACAAGCTGGACGTGTGAGTATATTCCTGTTTATTTTTATTCCGTTGTTTTCCAGTAACACTTGTTAAAACAGCAAGTGGCTGAAACAGTTCTTTGGTGACCATTTCATTTGTTGCTCCCCAAGAAAACCGACCACGTTCTCTTCCTGTTGCCAGGTACCAGCTTCCACAGCAAAGCAGAATGAGTTTTCTAAATCTGAAGGGGAGTTTACAAGATGTCCCTGAAGGCAGCATCAACTCTTCCTTCATCACAGGCGCTACAGTGAAGCTAATCACCCAAACTTCGCTTTAAAACTGTTAAAACTGTAGGACTTTCAGGTTTTCAGATCACAGGACAGTTTTTCACTTTGCCTCAGAACATTTTAAATGAGTTTTAATCCAGAGAAGATAGCCGTGTTGTGGACCAGCTTTCCATTTGGCTTCTTCTTTGCATGGATTTCAGGCTGAACTGTGTTCACAGACAATGTTTTCTGGAAGTCATCCTGACACATGCAGTGATTTCCAGTAAAGAATCATGTCTCTTTTCAGAGTAGTGATACCTGAAGGCTTGAAGACAACAAACATCCATTTTTTACCTTCAGTGTTGTCCCGTGCTCACAGAGATTCCTTCAATTTCTCTTAATCTTTTGATATTATACAGTTTAGATGATGGGATCTTCAACGTCTTTGCAATTTTCTGAGAATAAACTTTACAATTACTGGACAATTTGTAGGAGAAACACAAGTCCATTTTTACATCTAAGAAGGTCTGCCTCTGCTTTTTATATGCAGACTTTAGGGCTGTGACGATATGCTTTTGTCCCGATTTGATTCAGATTTTTTTGGGTGCTGATTTAATTTAAGTTGTGATTCTCACAATTCTTTGATATAGATGATTTTTGCAGATTAAAAACAAAAATAAATGTATAAAACTTTTTTTTACTCGTCATTTTACTTGATTTCAATGAGGAAAAAACAACACAGTAGTCAGACCATCATTCTGATGCTATAATGCGCAAGAAGACAAGATAAAAGATCACTAAAAGCAATAAAAATGACAAAAAAAATTTATAATGGATTATTCATTTTTTTAAAAGAAAGAAAATATTTTGTAATTTAAAAAAAAAATCGATTATAAAATTGTGAAGCAAAAAAAAAATCCGATTTTCGATTAGATTTTCCCCTAGCAGACATGTTAAATGTTAACTTAATAAATTGTTAAATAAATATAATAAAATGTTAAATGCTCGTCCAGTTGTTTTATTAATGTGTGCCATTTACTTTTAAAACTTTTTGTTGCTATTGATCCATCTTCATTCAGATGTTTTGCTGCCATTAAAATCAAAACAATCCAACATTTTCTATGAACTGATAAATTATTTATTTCATTTGTTTACTTATTTACATGTTAAAGTCACACAAAGAAAAGACATGACTGCTTCAAATTAACCACTACACCTCTCCTCCACCTGTCAACCTGCTTGTACACACCTGGCGCACGCGAGGAGCGCCTGCGTCAAGGCGGAGAGCACGAGACAGCACTCCACGTGGTTTTGACTTCAAAATAAAAAAGTGTCTTAAATTGTTAACAGAAAATTGATCAAAATGAGGCGCTATAAAGCGACGTAATGTGTGTTCTGCATCCGCTTTTAACTCGTTTAATCTTCCAGCAGAAAAACTTTTGCTTTTGAGGTTTTGCTCTTGTTTCGAAAAGGTTGAAAGTCTTGTTTATTTTGAGAGACTGGACTCAGTTAGCAGACATGCTAAGTTAGCTACGTTAGCTTCAGAGCTAAGTGACGTGCAAGTGAGGGTTAAGTCTCTGGTCGCAGAAGTCGTGCTAAAACTCAGCTTTTCTAAACAAACACCGGGTCGGATAGTATTAGCTAGGTGCTTAAGAAGCAGACTGACTCACCCGGGAGGAATGATCTGTCCAACCTGACAGCATAGCTCCTTCACTACTCCAGAACGGTCCGACTTCACCTTCTTCTCCGGCAGCCTGGCCGCTTCTGCCCCCTTCTCTCTGGGTAAAGGCGCACACAGCGCTATCACAGAGTCCACGTTAACAAGACACCCAGGTTTCACTTTCCACTCCAGAAGCCGTAGAGGGAGAGACCCTGTCGGCCAGCGCATATCTGCCACCTGCACCGCGGGGCCCTCCGCTGCTGCACCGCCGCCAGAATCTGCAGGAGGATCCTCCATCTGCTCTGCACGCTGCAAAAATATCCCTTCACAAAGTATCCACCAGAACTCGCGTTTATCATTAAAACCTGCAAATCTCCAACATGGTGGGGAAATGAGGAGGAATGTGCAGGAGATTTAAAGACCGTCGCTTCCACAGGCAGATCTGTTCGCTCTTCCCGCCCGTAAACAGGAAAGCGCAACGCCGCAGCGACACGGTCCGTCCGCAGCGTCCGGTGCGCCGGGGAGGGAGACCGGAAACAGCAAGGTTTTACCAGGGTGTCAAAATAAAACGCTGGTTAAATACCAGCTTCACGTGGTTCAGGATTTTAACCATTTATAAAGTACGTAAATACTTATTATAATGGTCAGGGTCGGATTAAAAGTGCACAGGCCCCTAGGCCTGGAGCAGGGGTGCCCAAAGTGGGGCCAACGGGACAAAATCGGCCTGGAGCAGGGGTGCCCAAAGTGGGGCTCGGCACTTTGCTTTTGGCCCACTTGTCGTTGTTTATATTAATACCCTACAGCAGTGATTTTCAACCTCTTTTGAGCCAAGGTACATTATTTTCATTGAAAAGATTACAGGGCACACCATAAAGCGAAAATGTTGAAAAATGAAACTCTGTAGCCTGTTTTAGCAACATGAAGTAATTCTTGTCAAAATGTCTTGAATAAGAATATAATAAACACAAAGAAAAGGCTTTTTATGATGTGAGCAATCCTGGGTCTGTTTAGATGAACACATCTGTTTGCTCTTCCTGCCCGTAAACAGGAAAGCGCAACACCGCAGCGACACGGTCCATCCGCAGCGTCCGGTGCGCCGGAGAGTGAGACAAGAAACAGCAAGTTTCTACCAGGGTGTCAAAATAAAACTCTGGTTAAATACCAGTTTCACATGATTTTAACCATTTATAAAGTACGTAAATACTTATTATAATGGTCAGGGCCGGATTAAAAGTGCACAGGTCCCTGGGCCTGGAGCAGGGGTGCCCAAAGTGGGGCCCACGGGACAAAATCGGCCTGGAGCAGGGGTGCCCACAGTGGGGCTCGGCACTTTGCTTTTGGCCCACTTGTCGTTGTTTATATTAATACCCTACAGCAGTGATTTTCAACCTCTTTTGAACCAAGGTACATTATTTTCATTGAAAAGATTACAGGGCACAACACAAAGCAAAAATGTTGAAAAATTAAACTCTGTAGCCTGTTTTAGCAACATGAATTATTGTCAAAGTGTCTTGAATAAGAATATAATAAACACAAAGAAAATGCCTTTTATGATGTGCGCAATCCTGGGTCTGTTTAGATGAACACACAGCTATTTTTTAGACCAATTAGGTAGTATTTGATGATGTCCCACGGCACACCTGAGGATCTCTCAAGGCACACTAGTGTGCCATGGCACAGTGGCTTAAAAACACTGCCCTACAGAGCTTGATGAAAAGACAATACTCTCAGTGTTATGAACTTCAATAAGACCAGACTCAGAGGGACCCTGACTGACTCACACCTCAATGACATACTCACCTTGTCAGTGAGCCAGGTACAACCCAACATGGAGAGACTGGTAATGTCCAAAGATCATCTGCATGTGTCCCACTAAGTATCAGCAACTTGCCTTGTTCAACATGCACTGTTTCTTAATGTTGACATGTAGCACTTCGTTGCAGTTTAGTGGCTGTTATTATTGCTACTTGCCCCTCCAACTATGGCTGTATGGTTCTATTGCCACATTGATTTTTTTATGTAACATTTTATTTGTCCAGTTAGGAAAAAACACTGTATTTGCTATTGAACAATAATTGAAATAACTTTATACACTTACTTGTGTTTAATCCTCAAAGCTACAGCATTTGGCCTGTGGCTCACTGGATCATTTTCAGTTTGACCCGTGGAGGGAAAAGTTTGGGCACCCCTGGCCTAGAGTCTTTCAGGGGCCCTCCTTCCCCACCGCAAACATTGTGAAAATTGTGAACGATACATTGTGAAACTACATTTCTAACATCTCTCAGCCAATGGTACCAATAGCAATACATTGTGGTGTAAGTATCTGGCTTTTAATGTACATTTTGTTTCATGTCCAAACTGCTGGTGTTTACCCTACGTGGGCCCCAAGTGGGCGTGGGCCCCTGGGCCTGTGCCCATAATACCCATTGGATAATCCGGCCTTGATAATGGTTATATAATGTTTTTTATTGCATATAAAGCAAAAAATAGTATCATATTTCAGTAGGTAATTTATTTATTTAAATAATTTTAAAGGTCAGATTAAATTTCCGGTTTTAGACTTAATGTGACTTACAACTTAAATGGCTTTGTCCTTTTTTTTCTTTATTTTAAACAAATAATATGATATACTGCATGCCTGCCAAGTAGTCTATTTGGCTGTTTGTCTCTTTACAAGATGATTTAATCATTTGGGTCCTGACTGAATAATTAAGTTAAATAAAAAGAAATCAAATAAGAAAACTCCATTCAGTCTTTAGTTGAATGTGGTTTAGATAACATCTTCTGAAGAGAAAAGCAAGTAGCAGACAGAGACACTTTTTAAATGACAAATGAGACTTATAGAAGTACTGAACCTCCAAAATTCCTGTTAACTCTGTATGGCTTTAGTGATTTGAAGAAGTTTCAAGTCTGAGGGAGCACAAAATGGCATCTAGGCCAAAATGCCTTTTTTTGTCTGTACAATACAGTGTATGGTCTGCACACATCTGGCAGCATAATACTTTAAGTAACAATGACTGATCAAAGACAAAAAAAAGAAGAAAATCAACTATTTGTTTTTACATAGATAGATGGATGGATGGATGGATGGATGGATGGATGGATGGATGGATGGATAGATAGATAGATAGATAGATAGATAGATAGATAGATAGATAGATAGATAGATAGATAGATAGATAGATAGATAGATAGATAGATAGATAGATAGATAGATAGATAGATAGATAGATAGATAGATAGGCTCAATGTGTTGCAGCTTTCTCTTTTCAGCCTGAGGAGGGTTTGCAGATGTTCTTTTACACCCCACCTTGCCAGACTGCTGGTGGTTCCTGCTGGGTTCTCCAATGCTGCACCACCTTGAGCCTCCACCTCTTTAGGGATTTTAGGGATATTTTTTGGGTCTCAAAATATTTAAAGAGGGTTGATCAGTTCGTTCCTGTGAATGGCAGGAACTTTGGAGTCATTCTTGACCAGGATTTGGGATTTAGTTCTCACATCAAACACGTCTAGAGCAGCTTCATATCGTTTCCATAATATCACCAACATAAGGAGGATCATAAAGTCATGATAGAAATCTGGTCCACATGTTTCATCCCATTTGTCCAGTTTTGTTGAGGACAAACTGTCCACCATGCTGATATGTGACAAGTTGTGTCGCTGTACATTGTCAGTAATCCGGATCATGAGATCATCAGATCTGGAACAGGGTTGGGCAACTCCAGTCCTCGAGGGCCGCGCTCTTCCAAGTGTTGGTAGATTCCCTGATACAACTCATCAAACATCAGTTAATTAGCAAACTGGTGCAGAGCTTGACATTAAACTCCATCAGCACCAGTCTGCTAATTAACATTGTTTTGAGCCAGGTGTGTTGCAGCAGGGAAACTCCCAAAACTTGCAGGCCCTCGAGGACCATCGAGGAACGGAGTTACCCATACTTCATTCATTCATTCATTTTCTGAACCGCTTAATCCAATTCAGGGTCGCGGGGGAGCAGGAGCCTATCCCAGCTGGCTTTGGGCGACAGGCAGGGTACACCCTGGACAGCTCGCCAGTCCATTGCAGGGCCACACAGAGACAAACAACCACTCACGCTCACACTCACTTCTAGAGGCAATTTAGAGTAACCAATTAACCTAACGTGCATGTCTTTGGATGGTGGGAGGAAGCCAACTGAACATTTATGTATTTCTCCTTGAAGATGTTTCACCTTCATCTGGAAGTCTTCTTCACTTCTTACCAGTTTGTGGAGACTTTCATCTTATTAGTGTCTCACCAACGTTTACATGTTCAGGGTCATTTAGGTCCCATGGTGTCAGGGACTCACCTGACCAATCTGTTGGTCCTTCAACTCCCCTTTGAGTTGTTCACCTGCCTGAGCAGAAATATCTGGATCTCCAGGTGTAACGTGTGAATGGATGTGAAGCTTCTGGAGGAGAGTCAAGGCTGCATTGTAGGAGGAGAAGTGAAAAAGTCCATCTATCTGAACCAGTGGCTCGGTGGATACCATGCTGAGATATGTCAGTTTTTCTGCTGATAACTCTGGAAATTACATGTTTATGTCATATTGTGTATATTTGTTCTTTTTTATAGAAACAGCAAAGATCTATTATTTAGAATGAGTTCTTTAAATTCTATGTCATGTGTCAATACAACACTGGTTCTTCCATTGAGTTAGGAGCCTTGATGCCACTCAGCTTGAGTTTGACAGTTGTGTCCTTTGGGTGAAGTAGCCTCTGTCTGAGGCTGATGTTTGATTTGAAATGAACCAGGATGTCGTGTTTGGAGAAGATCCTACTGAGTTTCTCAGACACTTCTGCTACTTATGAAATGACAATATTCTTCCTCTTATTTGGTCTTCTCTGTTCATGATGCTTTTCTGGAATTTTAGCTGATTTAATGAAAGTCCAGTTTGGATAAAAACTGGTTTGAAGTGCTTCTTTAATGTGGTTTTATTCCTTAAGTTTCCCCTCTGTCCTCCGAGGAACATTTTCAGCCTGGTGGTGTGAGGTTCTGGTGACGGACTGTTGTGTTCCAGTGGGTGGTGTGAGTTAAAAACCACATTCTGGTCTGTATGGGTTTCTGGTAAACCTCAGTGTTGAGTGACAAACCATCGAGGGCAGTGGGAAATCTCAGTGAACAAAAACACATCAAGGAAGCCATTTAAACCTGCTTTTATCCAAACTGAATTTAATCAAATCAGCTAAATTTCCACAAAAACACAAACAGAGAAGACAGAAAAAACAAGAGGAAGAAAACTCCATAGGTGGCAAGAGCGACCAAACATCCCCCTCAGACAGAGCCTGCTTCGCCCAAAGGACAGAACAGTCAAAGACAAGCTGAGTGCTAAATGGCACTGAATGACACTGCCCTGGACTATACGCCATTTGGACAAGGGCATGCCCTCGCGCCACTCCATAAGGTCGCTGACGTTTCTTTCAGTACCTCCTACCTGAGAGTGGGCTGTCAAGATGAAATTGCCCTGTTTGAAAATTCGCACTGTCACATCGCTCAACATCAAATCTAGAAATATATCAGCATTTTTTAAAGATAAAGCGTCAATGTAGTTGAGCAAATTAATGGAATATCAATCCTTAAAAATGTAAATAATTAGCCTTAATACGAATTTTAAAGGGAGGGTCTAGCCCGAGAATTAGCTTTAAAGCGAAAACGGAAGTCGATAGTGGTTACTATCTCGCGCTGCTTTACTTACTCTTTGGTTAAACAATAACACTGGCGCTAGCCGAAGGAGGAGGTACAGAGATTAGCCGAGTCCCATTCTGGATAGACCCTTAATACAAATTCATCACCGTGTGTTGAGCATTTTTATCGTCAAGAAACATGACAGTGGAGACTTCCAGAGTGGTAAATGAACCTTATTTTAAGCTTACATTTGCTCGGTTTAGATAGAAGTTCGCTAAAAGCTTGCAGTAATTAGCTGTCATGTTAGCTCGTGTTGGGTGACAAACACTGTCCATTCAAATGAAAATATAAATGTACTTATTGAATTAGCTACGTTTTGTTTTAAAGATTTCCACCGGGGCTTTAGATTTTATTTTAGTTTGATAGATGACAGGAACAGGAACATAAAGGCTGACAGCTAAACAGACTTTATTTACACCCTGCTGAGGCGTTCATTGTAGTGACTTAGTTTCTTAGTTTTATCCCCATCAGTGTCTGTGAACGATGGAAAACCTTGTTTGATCTGTCAGTGCTCAGGTCATTGACATCACCCTTATCTGTACATCAATTTGTCAGCTTTAGAGACATTTTGTCCCTCAGAAGCAGACAGCGAACACAAACAACACACTTGGCCTTGCTGAAGACCCCCCTCTCCTACACACACACACACACACACACACACACACACCTCCTTCATCCTTCCCAGCACACGAACATGTGTTCACTGTGGATTTTACTGAAAGAAAAACACAATCTGATCCTGCAGTGTGAGGAAATGCCTCCTCAGAGTCCAGAGTTCACCTGTTGATACAAACCCAGATGTCTGGTTAAAATTCACTTCACACGTGGGGGGATGCAGAGATAAAAATGGAAACATTTCATGAATGTGATGGTAAAACTATGTTTATCTCATGCTGTGTTCATCTGTAGTTAAGATTATGTCGACATCATATGGCTCTGCTTCTAAGATACCCACATCCTGGCGCCTCCAAACTCCAAACAACCAGATCTTTCAGCTCAGTCAGGTACTGGAAATTTTCATTTTTCTCTGCAGAAACTGAAATATAAGTAAGATTAAAAATCTTAAATTGAGTACACATATACTTGTTTTTTTAAAGGTAAGATAATTCTTAGTTTTTATGCCAGAGAATTCCTCTTGTTTTAAGAGTATTTTTGCTTGTTTTGGGAAGTCTTGACACGCCAAATTTTCTTCTTCTGTTGGCAGATAATTTATCTTATTTTAAGCAATATTTAACTAATTTTTGTACATTTTCTTCTTGTTTTTTAAGGCTGAGTTTTTGCACTGTTCTAATCCTGCCTGTGGTTGAAGGTGCCAAAGCGATGACACAGGCCTGTTTTGACTCTTTGCAGGGAGGGTAAGCGCAGAGGGCTGCTATGGAAAACACTTGTCGGCCTCTCTGTTGGCGTTCCTGTAGCCGTGTCTGTCCAGTATGCGGTGTCAGATCCCAGAGAAAAGAGGAAGATGAGGATTGTGATCGAGGGATTTGGTCGTTTCTGCAGGTTTGTCTTTATCTTCTTTAGCTTCTCGGGACATTATTTTAGATGCACAGATGGTGAAAGTGTTCTTCTTCACATTGGCATTTCAGGCAGCTCGTGCTTTTCCCAGGTTTGTGTTCATGCACACAGAGGAAGGTGATCAGGGATAAGCTTCCATGAATTTTTAATTTTAAAACTTGTGCAAAAAGCATGCTGTCATTTAGTTAATTTTAATCTGGTTAAATCTAATGCATCAGTGTCAGTGAATGGATTTATGTGTCTTTATTTGCTTTACGTCATCCAGATTATCATGTGGACTTTTAGAAAATACAGTAAAAGTGAATGGAAGCTGTATAAATAGAAAAAACTTGTGAGTTTTGAACAAAAAAGCAGTAGGCAGGATGCAAACGGTTTTATAAGTTATATTTGATCCAACAAAGTTAAAAATGATTTGAATTACAAGCACTTTTCCCACAAAAGATGTTTCCCAGATAGAAGGAATTCCTGGAAAAGAAAATGTATTTTCCTTTTTGTGCACGTCCAGTTTTTCTGCATTTGTTCCCAGTTGAAAAAATTCAGATTTGCTAAATCTGCAAGAGTTGTTTTTATCAGTTTTTTTAAAAAAAGATAAAATATATGAGCAAATTAATGGAATATGAATCCTAAAATATAAATAATTAGCCTTAATACGAATTTTAAAGTGAGTGTTTTGCCTGAGAATCGGCTATTAAGTGAAAACTGAAGTCGATAGTGGTTACTGTCTCTTTGGTTAAACAATGAAAGTCAGGCAAGCTAGAATAAAAGGAATTGTTGGAGGTGGGAAGAACGGCGCACGCACTGTTTGCATAACCATGATCAATAAAAACGCCTTATTTGCACTTCAAATATTGTTTTGTTGTTAATATGCTCAGAGTAAGCTGTGCAGCTGGACACTAAAACATCACAGCTGGATGGGGGAAAATGTCAAGGTTAGGAAAGCAGAAACAAGTCGGAGCGCTTTCTGCGCCGCCTGTTACAGTGCAAACTGATCTGTGGGTATAAATCACACTGAAAACCTGATTTTACAGGTTAAAATTCACCTCATGGGAAAAGGCAGCATGCAGGTAACAAAACTCCAGCTGTAAACTTTTCTTCTTTGGGAAGATATTCATTTATAACAGCATAGAAATGAGTTTTTCTCTCCAGTTTTTATCATTTCTTAGAGTCACAATAAGTTTCTCAGCTGAAAAGGAAATGCAGAAAGCATCATATCTGAAATGAAACACTCATTTAGGTCATTATTTGTTCATATTTATTATTATTATTAGCATGTTTTGTTTTAATAGTGATGTGAATTTAACAACAACAACTCACGATTCAACTCATTCAATTCAATTCAGAATCGATTCTCGATTCAAACAGATTTTCGATTCATAATCATTACACTTAAGTAACAAGAGGTGCTCATTTCCTAAGTAGCTTCATTCTTCTGTAAGCTAGAAAGAACTAATAAATTATTCTGGCTGATTTGATTTAAACTGCGACATGTATAAAACTGTTTTTACTCGTCATTTTTCTTAATTCCAATTAGGAATAAACAGCCCAGCAGCCAGACCATCATTCTGCTGCTATAATTCCCAAGAAGACAAGTAAAAAGATAAACAAAAACAATAAAATAGCAACATTTTTTATAATGGATTATTTAAAAAAAAAAAAAAAAGAAGAAAAGACTTTTTTCAAACAAAAATATTGATTTAAAAAATGTGAAGCAAAAAAAATTCAGATTTTTAGATTCTTAGGATTAAATTTTCCACCCCTATATTTTATACATACTAAATATTTAGTATAATTTAATACACTGCATTTAATTTTATTTTATTTGTTTGTTTGTTTGTTTTTTTTGTCTTTATTCTTTCATCAACATGATTATTTGCAGATTTTATGACTCAAAGTTTCTTTAGTTTGAAGAGCAGCTGCTGTTTCTTCAGTCTGAAATGTTTTCTATTAAACTTTTGTTGAGGCTAAAATGAGCATACAGACAAAAAAAACCCACCAAAAACTGATACGTTTATAAGTAAAAGAACTGTTTGTACGAGTTAATCTTTGTACACTTTGTTAAGAATGAATGTGGTTTTGTTTGAACGCGTATCATCATCTTTAGAGCCACGGCGCCGGTTCGACATGATGACTAAAGACTCGCCACTGCCGGCTGCATCTGATTAAACTAAACACAGCTCCTGCAGATGATGCAACGTTTATGTGACGTCAGACCACCGTCGGTTCAGGTTTTAGTCGCCAACGTGGTTCAGATGGGAAAGTTTCGGTTTAAAACAAAAACCAGACATAGTTTTTGTATTTTCATTTTTTCATGAATGATTTATTCAAGTTTTGTTCAAGACTAATTTCAGACAGCTTTATTTGTCCGCGTGGGAAATATTAAACCATGTAAAACAGTTGTTATTGCATATATAAAGGTCTAAATACAAAGGAAAACAAGTGCATAATATGGGGAACAATAATGTGACATGATTAAAAGTCAGTCGCTGCACTGAACAACCAATCAGAACCGTTTCTCACTGACAGATCAGACTTAAATTCAACATTTAAAATCAGCTCAGAAATATTCAGCGGGACTTGTTCGCTGATGGTTGAGACTTTCCTGACGGTCAGCTTGTAGACTCGGTGGACAAAGCCCTTAGAGTCCATAAACAGCATCGATGTGATTGGCCGATCAGCATACTGAGGGACGTCCAGCTTTGATGGCGCATAACCTGTGTTCCTTTTTTTTCTTTTCTTTTCTTTTAAAGGAGCTCATAAATAGATTGAAACGAAGCCTTTTTGGAGTCTGAAAACAAAAACACACAAAAAAAAGTAATGGTGGGAACATGAGGAGGTCCAGCAGGAGGTCTTGGGTCAGTTTTGTTTTGTCTCAGAAGCTATTAAAAGGACACATTTATAACCCTACAGTTGTGTTCATATGTCTTCATCCCCTTTCATTAAAGAAAAGCTGAATTTACAAAAGTCACTCAAATAACTGGAAACTTAAAAAAGGAACAATAACTAAAAATTTGCAAAAGTATAATTTAGTAATATAAGACTGTTTTTTTTATTTAATTGAGTTAAAGAAAGGAAAAAAAAAAAACCAAATTGGTCCTGGACAAATTAGAGACTTTTCTGTTGAACAGTGGGACAAAATACCTGTCAACAGGTGCAGAAGTCTGACTGAGAGGAACAGAAAACACCTGACTGGAGCGGAAACATTAAAGGATTGTTCAACTAAATATTAGTTTATGAGTAATGTAATATGTAATAAATTGTATTATTTGTTTGCTTTTTAAAAAAATATTTCTATTGAACCATAATTAGAAAATAATGTAATGATTTTCATGAAATTTTTATTTATTATTACTTTAGTAAATTTCAGCTTATTTTACAGGCAGCTGTTTATTTCCTTCTTTAATGAACGGGTATGAATAAATATGAGCACGACTGTATCTATTAATACTGGAGATGTTCTTCCCTAAAGCCCCTCCTCAGATGAAGCACACAGAGATCCCTTTAACAGAAATGTTTGTGAAATGCTGCTGGAGAGAGCATCCTGTCTTCTCTGTGCGTCCTCAGGTCGCTCTCTGTGGGAATCTTTATCTCCCTGGATTACTGGTGGACCACCAACGTGTCTCTGCGTGGAGTGGATGAGGTAAGACCTTCACCTGTGTGCTTTTTAGTGGCTAAATCCCAATTCCAGGTAATTTAGCTTTTATTTGGACAGTAGTGTCTTACTTCTGTCCTCCCCTGCCAGAGCAGCCCACCCTTCCTGAGCCAGATGTCAGCCTGCCACCAGAGGGCAGCAGAGTGCATGGTGGAAGGCGCTATAAGGAATGGAGGGATATACATCAAACTGGGCCAGGGTCTGTGTGCCTTCAACCACCTGCTGCCCCCCGAGTACATCCGCACTCTGCAGGTCCTGGAGGACAAGGCCTTGAACAGGAGGTACAAAGAGGTGGGAGCTGCAGCACAAACAAGGCACGCCATGTAGCAAAGGAAGAACGGCCTGTGACTTCTCACATCTGTGTTTTGTGTCTGCAACAGGTGGATGCTCTCTTTCAGGAAGACTTCGACAAAACTCCAGCGCAGCTTTTTAAAACGTTCGACTACGAGCCCATAGCTGCGGCCAGCTTGGCTCAGGTGCACAAGGCAGAGCTGTTTGACGGGACCCCCGTCGCTGTCAAGGTGATCAGTCACTTTTATAGGCGACATGAATGATGTTTGTTTATTGTTTGAGAGTCAGACACTTCATAGTGTGAATGACTGAAGGAGGGTTTTGTCCTACGTGGTCCCAGGTGCAGTATATCGACCTCAGGGATCGGTTCGATGGCGATATCAGAACATTGGAGATCCTGCTGGATGTCGTAAAGTTCATGCACCCCAGTTTTGGATTCCGATGGGTCCTTAAGGTCAGAAAATGCTCAAAGAGTCTGCTCATGTTTGGTGTTGGTGGTTTCCTGAGTGATTTATTCTCTACAGCAGCGATTCCCAAACTTTTTGCAGCACAATACCCCTTGTAAACTATTTTTTCAGCCAAGTTCCCCCTAACCACTGCAAAGTACTTCTGGTGCAGAAAAAACCCGACATACAGCATTTTATCATTTGTGTTTGGCCTTTAAAACTTTAATTGTGTTTTGCACATCTTTACTATACGCTTTAACCAGGACGCCATTGTTTTTGATTGTCAAGGCGACAGAGGGGTTCAATTCACGTTGAAATGTGGGATTTTGGGAGGAATGAAATGGTGTAAATCTAAATGTAAATTCAGTGTAAATCTAAATGTATGCTTACATTTATTGGAATATATTAAATATTTATTTGATATTTATATTTTATTTAAGGATGTTTTAAAGAAAAAAAACAAACTTTTTTGCTTTGAAGTACCCCCAGGGCTACACATACCCCCATTTGAGAAACTGTGCTCTCCAGGACAACTGGAAGTATTTGTTTTTTACAGCCTCTCTGCAACATTAAATCAGATAAAGTCCATCATTGAACAAACTTGTTTATAAAGCTCCCTGATAATCAGGTTATAAATAAGGTTACATGATCAAGTTAACGCATTCATGAAGGCTGGCGAGGATTTTATCACACGTTACTGTCGCTGCTTAATCACTCTGCATACACCGACTACTCGGGCTGTGACGATATGCTTTTGTCCCGATTCGATTTGATTCTGTTTTCTTTTGGGTGCCGATTCCATTTAAATTGCGATTCTCACAATTCCTCGATATTGCTGATTTTCGTAGATTAAAACCAAAATAAATGTACAAATTTTTTCTTTTTTGCTTGTCATTTTTCTTGATTTCAATTAGGAAAAAACAACACAGTAGCCGGACCATCATTCTGCTGCTAGAATAGTCAAGATGACAAGTAAAAAGATCAATAAAAATTACAAAATTTTTTATAATGGATTATTTTTGTTTGGAAAAAAAAAAATTGTTTTTACAAAAAAAAAAAATCTATTGTAAAATTGGGAATAAATTTTTTTTTAAAAAAAATCCTGCTTTTCGATTAGATTTTCGACCCCTACCGACAACCAGAACCATCACAGGATGCATGGTACTAGTTTTGTCTCTGCCGTTAAGAGCCTCCATGGGTGGATTACTGTAGTTATCTACTGGAACCAGTGTCTAAGGACGCCCCTACATGGGGGGACTCATGAAAACTTGTTCCCGGCGTGCTGGCGTGCAGCTAAATGCAGCCATATTCCCCCTACCTTAGATGACATTTACAAGTCCCCCCGATTTTTCCACCGCTAGAATCATTTTCTCAATGAGTTATTAGATAAAAACACTGTCTGGACCTCCTCTGAAGCCACCCTGTGTGTCCTCACTTGTTCTCCCGGCTGGGTGCTTGTGATCACTCAGGATGTCATGTCTGACCCTGTGCTTGTGTCCAGCAGACACACATTAACCTGGACTCTCATCTCTGTAGGACTTGAAGGGAACTCTGGCTCAAGAGCTGGACTTCGAGAACGAGGCCAGGAACTCTGAGCGGTGCGCAGAGGAGCTGAAGCACTTTAAATTCATAGTTGTACCCAAAGTCTTCTGGGAGCAAACCAGTAAGGTGAGCTTTTTACCTGCTGGACACAGTATCTGCACCGTACACTGTCCACCTTCCTCACCAGTTTTATCTTTCCTTTCCCAAACCAAAGCGGGTGCTGACGGCAGAGTTTTGTCATGGCTGTAAGATCAACAACGTGGAAGAAATTAAGCGTCAAGGAATAAGCTTGAAAGATGTGAGATGATCACGCTTCATCATTGGATCAATGTTTTATTTCCATGCATGTTATCCAGAGAAGTCATCATGTGTTTGATTCTCAGACTGCAGATAAGCTGATCAGGACATTTGCAGAGCAGATTTTCTACACAGGTTTCATCCACTCAGACCCTCATCCTGGAAACGGTTGGTACAACAATCTATAAAGCTGTTTGTATTTCCCAGTCGCTGTTAAAAACCAGTATTGTTCTGGTTTAATTCTGGAGAACCAGTGTGTGCACAGAGAAAAGAGGAGGGAAACTTTGAGTGAAGGGTCATCATGATGGTTGCTTGAAACAGATAGCAAAGCAGGCAAAGCAACTAAATCTGGTGCAGTTGTCACAGAAAAAAGACGTTCCAGATGACCCCTCGGTCGCTTCAACAGCCTGCTGATCGTCTCCCTGTTAAACTGGGAGTAACTTGAAATCTGTTACGTTGTCACGGTTGCGCTGTGTACGTTGCGCTGTGTACGTTGCGCCGTCACCGTTGCGCTGTGTATGCTACGCTGTCAAGGTTGCGCTGTCACGGTTGCGGTGTGCACGCTATGCTGTCACCGTTGCGCCGTCGCCGTTGCGCTGTGTATGCTACGCTGTCAAGGTTGCGCTGTCACGGTTGCGCTGTGTACGCTACGCTGTCACGGTTGCGCCTTCACCGTTGCGCTGTCACGGTTACGCCGTCACCGTTGTGCTGTGTACGCTGCGCTGTCACCGTTGCGCTGTCACCATTGCGCTGTCACCATTGCGCTGTGTATGCTACGCTGTCAAGGTTGCGCTGTCACGGTTGCGCTGTGTACGCTACGCTGTCACGGTTGCGCCGTCACGGTTGCGCCGTCACCGTTGTGCTGTGTACGCTACGCTGTCACTGTTGCGCTGTGTACGCTACGCTGTCACGGTTCCGCCGTCACCGTTGTGCTGTGTACGCTACGCTGTCACGGTTGCGCCGTCACGGTTGCGCCGTCACCGTTGTGCTGTGTACGCTACGCTGTCACTGTTGCGCTGTGTACGCTACGCTGTCACGGTTCCGCCGTCACCGTTGTGCTGTGTACGCTACGCTGTCACGGTTGCGCCGTCACCGTTGTGCTGTGTACGCTACGCTGTCACTGTTGCGCTGTGTACGCTACGCTGTCACGGTTCCGCCGTCACCGTTGTGCTGTGTACGCTACGCTGTCACGGTTGCGCCGTCACGGTTGCGCCGTCACCGTTGTGCTGTGTACGCTACGCTGTCACTGTTGCGCTGTGTACGCTACGCTGTCACGGTTCCGCCGTCACCGTTGTGCTGTGTACGCTACGCTGTCACGGTTCCGCCGTCACCGTTGTGCTGTGTACGCTACGCTGTCACTGTTGCGCTGTGTACGCTACGCTGTCACGGTTCCGCCGTCACCGTTGCGCTGTGTACGCTACGCTGTCACGGTTCCGCCGTCACCGTTGTGCTGTGTACGCTACGCTGTCACGGTTGCGCCGTCACGGTTGCGCCGTCACCGTTGTGCTGTGTACGCTACGCTGTCACGGTTGCGCTGTGTACGCTACGCTGTCACGGTTCCGCCGTCACCGTTGCGCCGTCACCATTGTGCTGTGTACGCTACGCTGTCACCGTTGTGCTGTGTATGCTACGCTGTCACCGTTGCGCTGTCCATGTTTTCTGTGTACGTTACGAACAACACTTAAAATGAGTTTGGAAGTCAGGTGGTCTGTTTTAGTGCAGGGGGTCAACTATGTTGTGTAGAAAGTTGCTCTTTCCTGATTTCATGTCAGGAAAGACGAGCTTGAATCAAGATGTGTGTCATGGGCACAAAATCTCGTTGCAGTTCAGTTCCTTCTCTGCATGAAAACTTACCTGATTCCACTGAATTCCAAATGTAATACAGTTCTGCTTTATTTATAATGCACCAGTTCACAAAAAATTCCTCTAAAGGATCTTTTACAGACTCTGATTCAAATAAATTCATTGTTGTCCAGCTGTAATCCAGTTAAAACAAATCCACTAAATGATCCTCATTAGTCCAGTTTGAATTAGTTCATATGAGAAATGAAAATGTTACAGTCCTTCTGCTTCAACATTAGTTTCTATCATTGTTCAGATAATTCCAGACATATAGTTGATTTATTTCTGTGTTATGTCCATTTCTTTTCATCACTATATGTTCCGTTATGTCTCAGAGCTTGTCTATTAATGTTATGAAATCAGGATGCTGAGATTATTTCTCTCATGTCGTTTCTGTGTTTATTTGTGTCTTCTTGTAAGCAAATAATAACCAGCCTATATTTAGTTTATTACTATTTATTCTGGAGAAAACTTGAAGCTTTAAGTAGCGTGACCCTCTCACGCTGCTGTCATTGTAAAAGAAAAAAAACGGTCCTGAACATGAACCTGCACCAGAACCAGACTCAGGAAAGACAGAAAAACAACAGCAAAATGTTTTTAATTCTTTTCATGCGGGCAAAGAATGAAAAAGTTGGAGGAAATGTTCCCTTGTGAGTGAAATGTTTCATCATTTTGTTGTTTAGTTCTGGTTCGACGAGGTCCTGACAAGACGGCGGAGTTGGTGCTGTTGGATCACGGCCTTTACGAATATCTCAGTCAACGGTGAGTGCTGGAGGAGTTTGCTCAGTGAAAACCTTCACAGACTTGTGTGTTGTCAGCAGCTCTGACCTCGACCTTTGACCTCAGTGACAGAGAGGCGCTGTGTAAACTGTGGCGGGCTGTCGTCCTGAGAGACGAGGCAGCGATGGAGAAGTACTCCACGGCGCTGGGAGTCAAAGGTGAGAAGCCTTAAACGTTGCTGTTGGTCTCCAAGCTGGTTTTACTGTGGCTTCCTTGCCCTGCAGAGTACTTCCTGTTCTGTGAGATGCTGTTGCAGCGACCAATCAACATGCACAAGCTGGGTCTGTCCAACATCCTGAGCAGAGAGGAGACGGCCTACATGCGCGACATGGCCATCAATCGCTTCGAGAGCATCATGCAGGTGCTGAAGTCCATGCCTCGGCCCATGCTGCTGGTCTTCAGGAACATCAACACAGTCCGGAGCATCAACATCGCGCTGGGAGCGCCGGTGGACCGCTACTTCATCATGGCCAAGAGGTTCGCTCAGTTTTTATTTCAGTCTGAATCAGAATGCGTTTTATTGTCACTGAGCCAACGTCCCAGTACAACGAAATGTCTTCCAGTACAACCAGTCCGAGAA
The DNA here is from genome assembly GCF_933228915.1 of Telmatherina bonti. Lineage (NCBI taxonomy): Eukaryota > Metazoa > Chordata > Actinopteri > Atheriniformes > Telmatherinidae > Telmatherina > Telmatherina bonti. The sequence continues at coordinate 30,310,007 of NC_136617.1, forward strand.
TAGACGTACAACGTCACTGGCAGACTGAGGTGGCAGCCACCAGAGGCGTAACTTCACTTCCAGTCATCACAAATCACTGCAGGTTGCTCATGTTACCATGGCGATGTATCAGCTGGTTGTCACTACTTCCAGAACACTGTGGAAGAAAACTGTCATCACCAGTTTTTTGGCTTTTTGAGACGTCAGAAACAAAGAGATGCTGCTCACTTCACGTTTTTTATTCTGCGGAGCGGCTGCGACGAGCAACGTCCCATTTCACCTCAACTCAACTTTATTTATAAAGCCCTTTAAAACAACCAGAGTCGAAACAAAGTGCTGTCCACAATTGGCCAAAATAAAGACAGAATAAAACAGTTCAAGTGCAAATAAAAAACACAATAAAACAGGTCATACAACTCAACTTTAATAAGGAAATAAAACAATAAAACAAATTGAATAAATAGTAAGTAAAACCAATAAAAAAAAACAACAAAAAAAAAAACTATAGCACACTGACCGGAAACTCTTACGTTGGGTTAAAGGCCAAGGAATAAAAATGGGTTTTAAGATGAGTTTTAAAAATGGACGCTGAAGAGGCTTGTCTAATGTTGAGATGTTGAGAAATGAGATGGCATAAGGATCGATCTCTGGGGCAGTAAATGCAAAGAGAGAAGCAAGGGCCCTAAAATCGACCCCTGTGGAATCCCATAAGGAAGTGGCGCAGAGCTGGATTAAACATTTCCTAAACTCACACTCTTACTTCTGTCCGACAGATAAGACTTGATTTCACCAGCAGTTTCAGAACGGAACGTTCACATGAGGACTGCGTCATTGTGCATCATTGTTGGTGTCGGCCAACTTAAAATGCTCCATTAAACTGCTTCAAAGTGAAAAATAAACCAGCGAATGAAAAAGCAGGAACAGTTCCACCGCGTCTCGTGCTGCTCGTTATTTCTTCACACTGGGAAAAGGTGGTGTCAAGACAAAAACACGGCGCAGCTTTCCTCCTCAAAGATAAATGCACCTTTTCCACGCTGTCATTTGAGTGAAACCGTCTGAATGTACTGGCTTGGTGTCACTGGTAATGAAGAAGTGTTGATGTTTCAGAGTCAAATGCATCCAAAGTGGACATGAAGTCTTTTTACTGGCAAAATCCACTGGATCCACTTTGGTTTTCATTGAGTGATTTCCTGCCTGAACGATCTGCTTTGCTCCAGATCAGCGTTTTTCAACCTTTATGAGCCAAGGCGTCTTTTCACTGAAAAATCCAAGGCACATCACAAACCAAAATGTTTGTTTTTATTTTTTTTTTAAAGGGACATTGTGTAACTTTTACATCCACCTGACGTCGGAATCGTTGCTACAATTCTAACACATGCGCGTTCTGGCACTTCACTTTCTGAGAAACAGGCATCGTAACGACAGTAGCCAACGTTTATCAAAAAACCTCTGCAACACCGAGAAATAAAAATAAATATTATGATGATGGTAAACCGAATAGAAATACGTTTCTTTGAGCCAGTTTAGGCAGCGCATTTGACCTACTTGTCGGGAAGAAAGTTGGCAACTTTGGCATCCCTTTTAAAACCCTTCTCCGTCTTCAGCTCCTTCCACCTGGAGAAAGCTAGTCCGATGTTGATCCTTGTTTTTCGTATTTCCCGGTCACGCTGCCTTTTAAATGTCCTTTTGCGCTTTCTCAGCGATGGAGAACAGGGCTCCCGTGCTGCTGCTGCATATCAGTGGTCCTCCATCTTTGTTAATAACAATTTAACACGATATTTCCTGCTGACGGCAAGCCGTTGGTTTTAGCAGCTTTAGGCGTTTTGAAACTGCAAATTCCCTGATAATTTTCAGCCCAGTAAAATGCCTTATTTAGGTAACTGAAAAAAATAATTTGATCTAAAGTTTGTAATGCAGTTCTTGGATTAACTGAACAAGTGGAACGCATCTGGAGCTTTCTAACAAGAATTGGCGATTATTTATTCCGCCGTTGGGGCCGTTTGTCCCTTCCCGGAGGCTGTATTATTTCACGATTGCAGACTGTCATGACGCGCCCTGCTGGCTTACCCGTTGAATGGAGAAACAAATCTAAAATATTTCATTTTATGTGAATGTGTCGGGCTTCTAACGGAAGTCATAATACACCAAAGATAACGCACATATAAATACAGAAATCAATTTTGGTCAGTTAACAACAAAAAATCTTACACAATGTCCCTTTAAAGTCCATATTATTAATATAAAGTCCATCTTCTCAAAGCATCTTGAATAGAAATTAGATAAACACAAGAAGAAGGAATTTTATAATCTTTCACCGGGGCCTGTTTGGATGAACACAGAACTGCTTTTTAGACCAATGAGGTGATATTGGGTCATTTTTCTTTTTTTTTTTTTTTTTAACCTGTCCTGTCCAGCATCTCAGCATACAGAACAGCAATCTGCGTGCCGTATTTTTGCCAGACAGATTTGCTCTGTCAAGGGAGACATCTCATGTATATAGCTGCCCTTGATAAACTGATTATTTTAATAATTATTTTATTTATTCATTTTATTTATTTTCCTTTTATCATTTTGCAATCATCGTCAGTCTTGATATGGCCGAGCTGGACCCGGCAGGGAAAGAGGAAAAAAAGAGGAAATGAAAGGAGGAAAAAGAGAGACAGAAAAGAAAGGCGTGTCTAAGCTGCTAAAGTTACAGTATTTGCAAAACAATATAAAGTTCTGAAAAAATACAACAAGACAAAAGTAGGATAGTGACAATATTCAAAAACAGAAAAAAAAAAGAAAAAGTAAATGAATTAATAAAATAACAATTACAATATGTTATTTATTAAACATACCTACAGAGAGTCATCAGCAACATTTAGTAGGAAGCAGATGGGAAGATGAGTGCTTTCCCATCATTGGGTCATTTTTCAGGACACACCCGGTAATCTCTCCCGGCACACTAGTGTGCCACGGCACAGTGGTTGAAAAACACTGCTGTAGATCGACGACGTTTCAAAGTGGCAAAAATAGAACCGACGTGTATTTTAGAGAAGCGAAAAGCGACGGCGCTGCTTCAGAAACCCAACGCAGCCCACCTGGTAAAACCAGTTCTTTTTACTGGTGTTGCCGTGATCGGCTGCGAAGGCGCACTGCAACGTTTCTGCGTTCAGTGGAGAAGAAGTGATATTGGAATAAAATTGACTAATTATTCACTCAAGGAAGGAAAAAAGAGAGATAAGGCTGCTTCAGGTCTTTCAGGTTCTCCTTACCGAGACTTCTCCTGACTTCATCTGGAGCAATCGTTCTGCAGACTTTCTGGTGGATTTCAGCTTTTTCTTTGGAAATTTTCTTCCTTTTTACACATTTCCATCCCAGTCCTTTCACCTCTTTTGAGAGAAGTGTGTTTTGTTCTTAAGCCACATCAACCTTTGAATTATTCCAGAGTTAAAAAGGACTGAACTCACAACATGAAATCAGGTTTATGTCAACACATAGCAGATAACTTTAGGCTGTATCTTTAGACACTTTGCAACCAGCTGCCTCTCACAAAGACACGTCATTTGTTGCCATTTCTGTTGTTTCATCTGTGAAAAAAACAAAACATAACAGTTTGGCATAAAACAGTAGTTTTGCACAAGCAAGGTGACCCAAAAGAGCTTCAGGCTAAAAGCTGGGTTCACCTCAGCATGGCATGCAACGTGGAAAAGACAGGAAGAAGATGCCTGGAACACCTCACCAGGGAGGTCCAGGAGGCATCCTGATCAGATGCCCGAGCCACCTCAACTGGTTCCTCTCGATGCAGAGGAGCAGCGGTTCTACTCTGATCTCCTCTTTCATGCGAGATTTCGTTCTTTTGGTCACATTATCTAATAAATAAAAAGATAATACTTTTAAATCTGGACTGAAATATTCTACAGTTTGCAGATTCACCAGGTCAGTTTCTGATTTGCAAATGCTTTTTTTTTCTTTTGTGAAAATACAAATTAGGCTGAATTTACTTTTTTTTTTAGCACATAAACCACATTAGACCCATTCCAGAAAAGAAAAGCGAAAATACTTCACATAAAAACTGTGTTTTAATGAATTTCAATCCAGATTCAGAGTCTTAATTAGGGGAGTCCCGCTCTGTTCCTCAAGGGCCACAATCCTGCAGGTTTTCCATGTATCCCTGCTCCAACAATTCAATTCAACTTTATTTATATTGCGTCAAATCATCTCAAGACGCTTTACAGACCGAAAAAAAACCCCCCACAATGAAAGCCAGTTCATAACAGCCTATATAAGAAAACCAACAGATTGAGTTGGAGGGTCCAACTAAATCTCCCATCCTGAGCAAGCACACTTGCGACACACCTGACTCAGACTAATCACTCATTGTGCAGAACTTCATTGATTGTTGGATCCATTTAATGTGAGCTAAGTGTGTTGGAGCAGAGATCCATAGAAACCTGCAGGTCATCGACCTTCAAAAACCGACTTTGGACACCCCTGGTCTTAAGTGTTGTAGTTTTTCATCAGGACCGGGTCCAATGTGTTTAGTTACAAATGAAGTGTGGCTCTTTTTTTCTCTTTAGTTCCAACTTTTAATTGAAAAGCAAACGAGAACTTTCTGATCAGATTCTCTGAAACTGGCGGCGGTCTTGTGTAGGAAGTCGGGACGTAGGTATTTCTCCCAGAAAACAAACGTTAACACCTTTAGTCCAGGTGAAAGTAGTTTGTTGCTTAATGTTCCCACCAGTAGAATGGCTGGAAAGGTACTGGTACATCCAGTGTGGAAACCATCCGCTCCCAGTAACACAGCGTCTTGTTTCCCAGTGCGGTGCGGGGCTGGGGGAAGATCCAAGCAGAGAAGAAGGGAATCCTGCCCCGGCTGTGGATCTTCCGCTGGTGGAGGACGACATGGGAAAGCCTCAAGTTTGAAGTAGCTTTAAGGTGCGTATGAATGTAATCGGTGGGAATCGAACCATAACGATGAGATTGATGAAGTGATCTCCTCCGACAGGTCAGAGATGGCCGTGATGGGCCTGACCCGAGCCTTCCTGAAGCTGCTGGAGAAGCTGGGTCTGGCAACGCTGGACGCCGACTTGTACGAATACCTCAGATAGTGACGTCTGAGCCTGTTTTTTTTTTTTTTTGTTGCTGTTTTAGCAGCTGGATGTGCTGCTGGTTTCCAGTGCAATTTATCCCAACACCAAAGCTACAATCAGTATCAGGCTGGACTGCGACACAAGCAGCCCTACAGCTGCTTTTCAACCATTTTAGGACAACTTTTTAAGAATAAACCAGTGATTTTTGTTCATCAGCAATCTGATTGTGTTTTAATGAAGTCGAACAATCCTGTATGAAAAACGAGGAAGCGAGTGTGTGCAATCTGTATGTGTGTAGGTACCAAAACAAAGACAACTTCAGCACTTCAGCCTCCTTTTGTCTTTAACTCAGCCATTTAAGCAGCTTAAATCCAGCAGGCTTTCGCTGTTAAATGTGAAGGAATCCAAACAGACTGATCTGGTTTTCTTTTTCTTTTTTTTTTTTTTTTAATAGAAAATATTCTAAGAAAACTCATCAAGTCTCCTTTTTGTCTTTTAAGTAGAAAACCCAAATTTGCACAACGATGATCATGACAAAACCTTTTTCCTCTTTCACAAATAAAACAGCATTTATAGTCGGGAAGAGTCGGGAATGTGGCGCTCAGAAGTGAGCCGTTACTCTGTCGATATCCAGGAGGTCGTCCAGGATCTGGCGGGAGAAGACAGGGAGACGCATGAGGAGAAGCTTGAAGCAGCCGAAGCTTTAACCAGCAGCTTATTTCACTCACGATGTCCTGTGTGGTGCCGATCTTCTTGGCCAGCTCGCTGCGCTCCATGGTACTGAGGTACAGGTACTTGTTGAGGAGTTCTCCGTCCAGGATGTTCCTCACGGCGTTCTGTAAGCTCCGCCTGTCGCTGTGCATCATTCTGGGAGCAACAGAGAAGACGCGGAGTCAGATAATCCCATCTTTTCCTGATGGTGTTGAAATATGTTTGGGTGGTGCGAACCTGAAGGCTTTTGGGTTGAGACCGGCGTGATGCGGCAGCATGGTGGTGAGGGCGTTCTGCAACATCAGCAGACGGCGGTAGGTTTTCTCCAGCATGGGGAGGAGCAGGCCGATGCTTCCGTCAAGAGTTGCTATGGGAACACAGAGTTCAGCTCATGTTTCATGCAAAAGATTCAAAGTTTTTCCAGCTTTATAATGTAGTTTGTGATGATTAAATCTGATCTTCTTTTCCATCTCATCAGCTTCCATCCATCAGACATCTTTACGTACTTCCCTTTAATCTGCTTTTGTTTCAAACATTTCTTTTTGTCACCAAATCAGCATCATAAGACCAGGCTTCTCAAGATTTTCAGTGGCTAATAAAAGACAAAAACTGACAAAAATAAAGAGAAAATGTCTGACTGACGTCCCACTTCCTGTCATTTTAGTTACGTTAACTGCTGATAATGAGAAAGTTTTCAGTGCTACAAGCACTGAAGAAAGAAATGAAAACACAGAAACAGGACAGGTAACTTTCAGTTTCAGGATGCTAATTATGTTTTTATGGTATGATGAAAAAATTATTGAATCAAAAATAAACGTGAAAATATAATTCCTTCTCAGTTTAAATCTGGTTTTACAGAAAGTTGCTTCTCTGGTCCTTTTATTATAATTACTGAAACCATTCTGTTGTTTTTGCCCCTCTATGTACCAGATAGTGAGCAGGAGACGTTTGAACCCCCAAAGTTGCTCCAGTCCACTGAGGTCAGGTGACTGGAGGCCACTGAACCCGTCTGGTAGCAACAACCACGCCATGTTTAAAGTCACATAAATCTGCTTCCTGTTTCTGATGCTCAGTTTGAGCCTCATCAAGCCATCTTGACCCCTGATAACCCCGGCAGCCTGGAGAATGGGACTGGGCTGGGCGTCCAATGGGCGTGGTTGTATGTCAAATGAGCGGGATTGGATTTAAAATGGGCATGTTTGAACATTAAGTGGGCGGAATTGGATGTCCAATGGGCGTGGGGTTAGGGTTCGGGTTAATCCAATCAAAATGTCATCCAGCCCCGCCTCATTCTCCAGGCTGCAGCCAAAACCCTCTCTCTTGACCATGTCTACACGACTAAATGAAGCCAGTTGGCGGCGTATGATTGGCTGATTATCTGTTACCAAGCGGTTAAATGTACCTAATAAAATGGCTGTTGAGTGTCAGTCTTAATGTTAGCCACTAAAAACCTAAAACGCAGAAATAAACCAGGAAATGTAGAGTTCTGGAGTATTTAAGGGGAAAAAAACTGAACTGGTACTATCGACCCACACGCACAACTACAGATCTCAAAGCAGACACATTCTTGGGTAAAAATATTCATTTGAAAAGTAAAAATAATGTTTCAAACTTGTTTAAACTTGCCATAAATGTTAAATGTCTGTATGTCAAACCTTGGACGAGCTGGCTTGAACCTTGAATTTCCCCTCAGGGATGAATAAAGTATCTTTGATTTGATTTCCTGGAATAACCCGAAGCGATCAGACGACTGGGTCTAATGAAGCCGACGTGCGTCGGCGACCTTACCGAACCACGTGATGTGCTTGTTGTCCCAGGTCAGAGCCTTCTTGCTGCCAGCCTCCAGGGCTCCTCTGCACGGCATCCGCCAGAACGTGTTAATGTGGGCTCCGGCGTTGAAGTCCGCTCGCCTCAGCAGCCGCATCCCTCCGAAGCTTTCCTTAGCTGTGAACACACATCGGCGGGGTGACGTGACGGCCTTCCTTTACACATGCAGCTCTGACGGTAAACACCTACCTTCAGGTAAATACATGTAAACGTAGAGGTTCTTGTCTCGATCCGACACTGAAAGGAAGACACGGCAGCTGATTGACTTTCAAGATTAAATGGAAACTTTTTCCATTAGATTGTGGCGAACATTACCCAAGAATCCGAGCTGGTTGTTATCCACCATGAACTCGATGCTGTAAACCTCTAAAGGCTTCGCGTCCTGTTGCCAAGGCAAAACAAAAAGGTTAAGTTCAGAGACACGCTGCTGTAAAACTCACAGAGACTGGTGCTACGTTCACACTGCAGGCTGATGTGACCCGATGTTTTTTTTACTCCTATTCTACGTGAATCTGATCTTTTCACAACAGTCTGAACGACACAGATCCCATTTTCTCAAATGTGACCCAGACCACTTGGACATGTGATCCTTTAATCCGAAACGTGTCCGATCTTTTGCTATGTGACTCCAGTCTGAACCGCCGGCTCGTATTCAATGCGACTGACGTCATTCTGGAGCTCCTGGAGACCGTCCTGGACCAAACAGGTTAGCCATGGTGTGGCGCTGCTAACCTGCCTCAGGGTGGTGGGTCTCCTGAACGACATGGCGTGCCTGGAAAGTCCTGAGGACATGTGTTGACAGACATGTGGAAGGTTTTTCTTGACATTCCAACATTTTGGAAGAACTGTGTGAAGCCACTCGTATCCTGATCCCAGCAGTCCCTTCACTGCAAAAACTTAAATCTAAGATTAAAAATCTTAAATTGAGTACACATATGCTTATTTTTTTTAAAGGTAAGATAATTCTTAGTTTTTATACCAGAGAATTCCTCGTTTTAAGAGTATTTTTACTTGTTTTTGGAAGTCTTGACAAACCAAATTTTCTTGTTCTGTTGGCAGATAATTTATCTTACTTTAAGCAACATTTACGTAATTTTTGTATATTTTTGTTTTTTAAAGGCAGAGTATGTAAGATTTCAAGGCGACACAAACGACCGCAGGTTGGCAGTAATGAGCAAAACTCACCCCTCACCCCTCCTCCTTGCCAGCTCCAATGAGGGCAGGAATCGCTTGTGAGCTGTAGCTCAGAGCCGCTCTGCAATAAATGGGCTTATACTCCCCCTACTGGTGGAAAAAAGTACTTTTTTTTTTTTTACTGGTCAGAAAACATTTAAGAAGGGTCTTAGTCATTAATTAAACTTGTAATTTAATAACGCATCAAATATGGACAGACCTACATGTTTAAAAAAACTATCTAATTATGATTGTAGTTATTTTTTTAGTTAATTTATTTTGAAAACATTGAAAATCTTACATACTGCACCTTTAATGCTGAGTTTTTGCAGTGCAAAATAGCAGAACCGGCTCACAAACTGCCATCACACACCGTTGTTACCAGCAGCCTCTAGATGACGGTACCGACTAACAGAGCTGTTTCACGCTGCATCTGCAGACACGTCACGTAAAATGAGCTTAAAGATGGATTTATGAGGAAATGGGAAGTGAGCCTCGAGGCCTGCGGCGTGAACGTAGCTTTCATGCCGGGAGGCGACTTCGGACCCTGCTGACGAGAGACAGCGTCTTGCTCTCCTCCTGGTAGCGCAGCAGCGAGATGCTCTTCATCAGGTCAGCCGCCAGGATGAAGTTCTTAATGCTGAACATCTGATGGATGTAGAGCTGCGTGTCGATGAACGCCATTCCCGTCAGGTCGTTGTCCTTCAGGACCCACAGGAAGATCTGGGAAGGGGAGCGTCTTTACATGAAACATGAGGCATGAATTCAGCTTGGGAGTGAAAGCTGCGCGGACCTTCTGTCCGATGGCGGACACCAGGTATCCGTTGCAGTGACACAGCGCCGTCACCGGGCCCTTCTGCTCCTTCTCGTACAGAACTTTAAACTTGTTCTTGGTGAGGGGCTGGCCCGGCTCCGGCACCACTTCGATCACATCCAGGATCAAGATCTGATGCAGGGAGAGCAGACTCCAGTCAACAGATGATGGTGGGGGGGTTTCAAGGCGTTTTTACCGCTAACGTTGCTCCTCTGCTCACCCGGCCCCTGCAGGTGACCTCCTCCCCCTGCATCACGCAGGTCCCGGCTGCGATGTAGCCCTTCAGACCCGACACCGTCTCCTGGCTCCTCAGCGCCACCGTCTTCATACAGGTCACATGTTCCCACTCCTCCAGGTCGATCCTTCAGGAAGTCAGAACACACACTCAGCTGGAACAACTTTTTATTTATTATAGTGACAAAATTTCATTTCATATCATGTCTGAAATGTTAATAAATTCTGTTTGAGCCGCAGACTCCAGTCAACCGGACCATAAGAGGCTCCAGAACCAATAAAAAGAAATGATTTGCTTCTCAAAAACTTCTTTCCCTGATAAAATATGAACATATGCGACGCTTTTCCGACGGAGCTCGGCTGGAAGCAACGAAAACAACTGGAAGAGGATCTGATCAGTCATACGGTTACGTTTGCAACGGTCCAGTAACACCACAGGTCAGCGGCATCTCAGAGACAAAGACAGACGTTCGGCAATCTGAGACTTTTCCTCGTTGTAAAACTGTAAACATCCTGCAATCTGCCACGGATTATATCATTTTATCAATATCTGTGAGCACGGGAAACCTGGATTCAGGCACCGCCTCATTAAAAAACTCTACTGAGAATCCCTGCTTGTGTTCAGGAAGACTCACTGAGTGGTTCACCCTGAAATCCTCAGACGGAGGTTAAAGCTCCATCATGCCAACAAGAAGAAATATGTGAACACGATCCAGAGAAACGGCCGTTCTCTCTGGACAAAAACAGATTTAAAATGGTCTGAGGCAAAGTGACAACACGCCATGGATGTCTAGTCCGAGGTTTTAAACTCCTTAACGAGGGCTGTGACGATACGCTTTTGTCCCGATTCGATTCAGATTTTTTGGGTGCCGATTCGATTTAAATTGTGATTCTAATGATTCTTTGCTATCGCTGATTTTTGTACACTAAAAACAACAAAAAAAAAATTAACAAAACTCTTTTTGCTCGTCATTTTTCATGATTTTAGTTAGGAAACAACACAGCAGCCAGACCATCATTCTGCTGCTATAACGCCCAAGAAGACGAGTAAAACAATAAAAAAAAACGATAAAACTTTCATCATGGATTATTCTTGTTTTTTTGTTTTTTTTTAAAAATAATACGGAGTAATACTGAATGGCACATTTTAATTGTGAAGCAAAAAAAAATCCAGATTTTTGATTATTTAATTCAATTTTCCCACCCCTATCCTTAACACTCATCCATCCTGACGACGACGACTCCGTTGGCTAGGGGTGGAAAAATCAAATCCAAAAATCGAAAATTGGGATTTTTTTTGTGCTTCACAATTTTAGAATGGATTATTATTATGGATTATTTTTATTTATTTGAAAAGAAAAAAAAAAAGATTATTAAATTTTTGCCATTTTTATTGTTTTTATTGATCTTTTTACTTGTCTTCTTGGGCGTTATAGCAGCAGAATGATGGTCTGGGTACTGTGTTGTTTCCGAACTAAAATCATGAAAAATGACGAGCAAAAAAAAAAAAGTTTTATACATTTATTTTGTTTTTAATCTACAAAAGTCATCAATATCAAAGAATTGTGAGAATCACAATTTAAATCGAATCGGCACCCAAAAAAATCGGAATCGAATCGGGACAAAAGCGTATCGTCACAGCGCTACTGTTGGCTTTGCAGACCTTAAACTTTCCCCTCTGGACATAAAAAGCAAACAGAAAAAACAGCCTGACTGTCGGTGAGTGTGTGATATGAGGGACTTTACCGCGTGTTGGGAATGGCCTCCCAGCTGACTGGAGAGATGAGCTGGATGGAGAACTTCTCCTGCTGAGGGTTGATGTAGCGCTCGTCTGCACGCAGGACAAGTAAAAGCAGCACAGCGGCGGAGGAACGAGTTTAGAAAAACAAATTCATCTAAAAGCTGAAGATTAAACACTCATCAATCATTCAACACGACCAGTTCAAACCCAACGCGCTGCTCTCTGACCTCTCTCTATGACCTCGTACTCCTTCTCCTCGCCGGTCATCCTCGGGATGCGAGTGCACAGCTCTTTCACGCTCGTGCACACGGCGTACACCTGCAGGAAAACGCCACATCACAGACGGATCTTTTGTGTGTGAGTCTGTAGAAGGTGTGTGTGGGTCTGTGGAAGGTGTGTGTGGGTCTGTGGAAGGTGTGTGTGGGTCTGTGGAAGGTGTGTGTGGGTCTGTGGAAGGTGTGTGTGGGTCTGTGGAAGGTGTGTGTGAGTCTGTGGAAGGTGTGTGTGGGTCTGTGGAAGGTGTGTGTGGGTCTGTGGAAGGTGTGTGTGAGTCTGTGGAAGGTGTGTGTGAGCCTGTAGAAGGTGTGTGTGGGTCTGTGGAAGGTGTGTGTGGGTCTGTGGAAGGTGTGTGTGGGTCTGTGGAAGGTGTGTGTGAGTCTGTGGAAGGTGTGTGTGGGTCTGTGGAAGGTGTGTGTGGGTCTGTGGAAGGTGTGTGTGGGTCTGTGGAAGGTGTGTGTGGGTCTGTGGAAGGTGTGTGTGAGTCTGTGGAAGGTGTGTGTGGGTCTGTGGAAGGTGTGTGTGGGTCTGTGGAAGGTGTGTGTGGGTCTGTGGAAGGTGTGTGTGGGTCTGTGGAAGGTGTGTGTGGGTCTGTGGAAGGTGTGTGTGGGTCTGTGGAAGGTGTGTGTGGGTCTGTGGAAGGTGTGTGTGGGTCTGTGGAAGGTGTGTGTGGGTCTGTGGAAGGTGTGTGTGAGTCTGTGGAAGGTGTGTGTGGGTCTGTGGAAGGTGTGTGTGGGTCTGTGGAAGGTGTGTGTGGGTCTGTGGAAGGTGTGTGTGGGTCTGTGGAAGGTGTGTGTGAGTCTGTGGAAGGTGTGTGTGGGTCTGTGGAAGGTGTGTGTGGGTCTGTGGAAGGTGTGTGTGAGTCTGTGGAAGGTGTGTGTGGGTCTGTGGAAGGTGTGTGTGGGTCTGTGGAAGGTGTGTGTGGGTCTGTGGAAGGTGTGTGTGGGTCTGTGGAAGGTGTGTGTGAGCCTGTAGAAGGTGTGTGTGGGTCTGTGGAAGGTGTGTGTGGGGCTGTGGAAGGTGTGTGTGGGTCTGTGGAAGGTGTGTGTGAGTCTGTGGAAGGTGTGTGTGGGTCTGTGGAAGGTGTGTGTGAGCCTGTAGAAGGTGTGTGTGGGTCTGTGGAAGGTGTGTGTGGGTCTGTGGAAGGTGTGTGTGGGTCTGTGGAAGGTGTGTGTGGGTCTGTGGAAGGTGTGTGTGGGTCTGTGGAAGGTGTGTGTGGGTCTGTGGAAGGTGTGTGTGGGGCTGTGGAAGGTGTGTGTGGGTCTGTGGAAGGTGTGTGTGGGGCTGTGGAAGGTGTGTGTGAGTCTGTGGAAGGTGTGTGTGAGTCTGTGGAAGGTGTGTGTGGGTCTGTGGAAGGTGTGTGTGGGTCTGTGGAAGGTGTGTGTGAGTCTGTGGAAGGTGTGTGTGAGCCTGTGGAAGGTGTGTGTGGGTCTGTGGAAGGTGTGTGTGGGTCTGTGGAAGGTGTGTGTGGGTCTGTGGAAGGTGTGTGTGGGTCTGTGGAAGGTGTGTGTGGGTCTGTGGAAGGTGTGTGTGAGTCTGTGGAAGGTGTGTGTGGGTCTGTGGAAGGTGTGTGTGGGTCTGTGGAAGGTGTGTGTGGGTCTGTGGAAGGTGTGTGTGGGTCTGTGGAAGGTGTGTGTGGGTCTGTGGAAGGTGTGTGTGGGTCTGTGGAAGGTGTGTGTGGGTCTGTGGAAGGTGTGTGTGGGTCTGTGGAAGGTGTGTGTGGGTCTGTGGAAGGTGTGTGTGGGTCTGTGGAAGGTGTGTGTGGGTCTGTGGAAGGTGTGTGTGGGTCTGTGGAAGGTGTGTGTGAGTCTGTGGAAGGTGTGTGTGGGTCTGTGGAAGGTGTGTGTGGGTCTGTGGAAGGTGTGTGTGAGTCTGTGGAAGGTGTGTGTGAGTCTGTGGAAGGTGTGTGTGGGTCTGTGGAAGGTGTGTGTGGGTCTGTGGAAGGTGTGTGTGGGTCTGTGGAAGGTGTGTGTGAGTCTGTGGAAGGTGTGTGTGGGTCTGTGGAAGGTGTGTGTGAGTCTGTGGAAGGTGTGTGTGGGTCTGTGGAAGGTGTGTGTGAGTCTGTGGAAGGTGTGTGTGGGTCTGTGGAAGGTGTGTGTGAGTCTGTGGAAGGTGTGTGTGAGTCTGTGGAAGGTGTGTGTGGGTCTGTGGAAGGTGTGTGTGGGTCTGTGGAAGGTGTGTGTGAGTCTGTGGAAGGTGTGTGTGGGTCTGTGGAAGGTGTGTGTGAGTCTGTGGAAGGTGTGTGTGGGTCTGTGGAAGGTGTGTGTGAGTCTGTGGAAGGTGTGTGTGGGTCTGTGGAAGGTGTGTGTGAGTCTGTGGAAGGTGTGTGTGGGTCTGTGGAAGGTGTGTGTGGGTCTGTGGAAGGTGTGTGTGAGTCTGTGGAAGGTGTGTGTGGGTCTGTGGAAGGTGTGTGTGAGTCTGTGGAAGGTGTGTGTGAGTCTGTGGAAGGTGTGTGTGAGTCTGTGGAAGGTGTGTGTGGGTCTGTGGAAGGTGTGTGTGGGTCTGTGGAAGGTGTGTGTGGGTCTGTGGAAGGTGTGTGTGAGTCTGTGGAAGGTGTGTGTGGGTCTGTGGAAGGTGTGTGTGGGTCTGTGGAAGGTGTGTGTGGGTCTGTGGAAGGTGTGTGTGAGTCTGTGGAAGGTGTGTGTGAGTCTGTGGAAGGTGTGTGTGGGTCTGTGGAAGGTGTGTGTGGGTCTGTGGAAGGTGTGTGTGAGTCTGTGGAAGGTGTGTGTGGTCTGTGGAAGGTGTGTGTGGGTCTGTGGAAGGTGTGTGTGGGTCTGTGGAAGGTGTGTGTGGGTCTGTGGAAGGTGTGTGTGGGTCTGTGGAAGGTGTGTGTGGGTCTGTGGAAGGTGTGTGTGAGTCTGTGGAAGGTGTGTGTGGGTCTGTGGAAGGTGTGTGTGAGTCTGTGGAAGGTGTGTGTGGGTCTGTGGAAGGTGTGTGTGGGTCTGTGGAAGGTGTGTGTGGGTCTGTGGAAGGTGTGTGTGGGTCTGTGGAAGGTGTGTGTGGGTCTGTGGAAGGTGTGTGTGGGTCTGTGGAAGGTGTGTGTGAGTCTGTGGAAGGTGTGTGTGAGTCTGTGGAAGGTGTGTGTGGGTCTGTGGAAGGTGTGTGTGAGTCTGTGGAAGGTGTGTGTGGTCTGTGGAAGGTGTGTGTGGGTCTGTGGAAGGTGTGTGTGGGTCTGTGGAAGGTGTGTGTGGGTCTGTGGAAGGTGTGTGTGGGTCTGTGGAAGGTGTGTGTGGGTCTGTGGAAGGTGTGTGTGGGTCTGTGGAAGGTGTGTGTGGTCTGTGGAAGGTGTGTGTGAGTCTGTGGAAGGTGTGTGTGGGTCTGTGGAAGGTGTGTGTGAGTCTGTGGAAGGTGTGTGTGGGTCTGTGGAAGGTGTGTGTGGGTCTGTGGAAGGTGTGTGTGGGTCTGTGGAAGGTGTGTGTGGGTCTGTGGAAGGTGTGTGTGGGTCTGTGGAAGGTGTGTGTGGGTCTGTGGAAGGTGTGTGTGAGTCTGTGGAAGGTGTGTGTGGGTCTGTGGAAGGTGTGTGTGAGTCTGTGGAAGGTGTGTGTGGGTCTGTGGAAGGTGTGTGTGGTCTGTGGAAGGTGTGTGTGAGTCTGTGGAAGGTGTGTGTGGTCTGTGGAAGGTGTGTGTGAGTCTGTGGAAGGTGTGTGTGGGTCTGTGGAAGGTGTGTGTGAGTCTGTGGAAGGTGTGTGTGGGTCTGTGGAAGGTGTGTGTGGTCTGTGGAAGGTGTGTGTGGTCTGTGGAAGGTGTGTGTGAGTCTGTGGAAGGTGTGTGTGGGTCTGTGGAAGGTGTGTGTGAGTCTGTGGAAGGTGTGTGTGGGTCTGTGGAAGGTGTGTGTGGTCTGTGGAAGGTGTGTGTGAGTCTGTGGAAGGTGTGTGTGGGTCTGTGGAAGGTGTGTGTGAGTCTGTGGAAGGTGTGTGTGAGTCTGTGGAAGGTGTGTGTGGGTCTGTGGAAGGTGTGTGTGGGTCTGTGGAAGGTGTGTGTGGGTCTGTGGAAGGTGTGTGTGGGTCTGTGGAAGGTGTGTGTGGGTCTGTGGAAGGTGTGTGTGGGTCTGTGGAAGGTGTGTGTGGGTCTGTGGAAGGTGTGTGTGGGGCTGTGGAAGGTGTGTGTGAGCCTGTAGAAGGTGTGTGTGGTCTGTGGAAGGTGTGTGTGGGTCTGTGGAAGGTGTGTGTGAGTCTGTGGAAGGTGTGTGTGAGTCTGTGGAAGGTGTGTGTGGGTCTGTGGAAGGTGTGTGTGGGTCTGTGGAAGGTGTGTGTGGGTCTGTGGAAGGTGTGTGTGGGTCTGTGGAAGGTGTGTGGGTCTGTGGAAGGTGTGTGTGGGTCTGTGGAAGGTGTGTGTGGGTCTGTGGAAGGTGTGTGTGGGTCTGTGGAAGGTCTGCTTGCCTTGGACTCCACGTGGTAGGAGACGTAGTGGACGGTGCACCTCAGTGGGATCTTTCTGACGGGCCACGGGGCGTCGTAAGACAGGTAGGTGGGAAGGACGCTGATCCTCAGCTCGCCCTGTTCCAGCACACACACACACACACACACACACACACACACACACACACACACACACAGGCGTGTGCTTTAGATGAAACTGCCGTTTCAGACCGCTGCGGGTGTACAGGTGAAGTTTAATTTGCTCTCTTGCAGCTGCAACAACAACCAGAAGGTTTGTCTCTGTGGAGAAACCCTGCGGTGAGTCTGCAGCTGAAGCAGACCGCTGAGAGCGTTGCTGGGGCAACAAACATTCCCAACAAGCGAGCAGACGGTGGAAATGACAGACATGATGGTGATCCAGAGGCAGCGAGGAGATGTGTGTAAAATCTGAAGCAGGTAAAAGGAGGCTGTAAAAATGAAGGTTGACTAAAGGAAGTTGAGGTGAAAAGTGAAAGCGGTTATGTCAGAAAATACAAAAGCGAAGGAAAAAAGAAAGAATTTACACTCAAAAGCCAAAAGCAAACCATCCAAAACTGAACTGGGGAGATGATGCAGGAATTTCAGGACCAATGAAACGTATTTATGACTGATGATGATGATGCAGTGTCTGCATCGGTCTGCTGCTGCGACAACAGAACTGAGTCTAAATGCAAAGCTCTCGGCTCCTTCCCTCATCTGTGGACACGAGATGTTGGTGCTGATCGACAGATACCAGCAATCCTACAGATCGGGTCTGAGAAGCGGATTTACAGCGGTGTGTGGGGGAGGTGGGGAAAGGAGGGCAGAACAGGAATACCGGCTGGTTCTTTAGCTGAGGACGATGGGTGGATTTAAAGTGAGGAGCGTATATCCGCATTTACTTCTGTTTAAATGATTTGATCTTCTTTGAATACAATAAAAAGTCTGTAAGAACTCTGTCAAAGTCAAGCGGCAACATCCGGCAGTAAAAAGTGAAGCCTATGTGGAAGTGTATGAAACTGCAGTTCCTCCTTCATCCACTAGGGGCTGCAAAACAGAGCAAATCCCCATAGACTCCCATAACGTGAACGTAGAACAACCGCGGTTTTTAGCCGGGTGACGTCACAAAGGCTCCGTCCATCTCTTTATTTACAGTCTATGGTCAAAGTTGAGGCGTTGCGTCATTTTTGCCTTCTTTCTGAAAGCCTGCAGAGCAAAGCAAAGCAGCGAGTCTTCTGCCATGACGATTTCCACTCTGCAGACACCAGAGGTGGATAATTCTGGTCCAGAAAGTAAAAGTCCTGCCATGTTTTGGGATCTACCTGTACATTTAGAACAGGTGTTTTCACTAACAGGCTCGTTTCCCTGGAAAATAAACTCTGCTCATTAACTCCAGCTCGTCTGGTGACGGGTCGGAACAGCAGGACTTCTACTTTCCGGACCAGGAATTCCCATCTCTGGATGTGAATACGTTCACATTGTTACGACTGCGGACATCTTGTGTGTGTGTTTTCTTGTGTTATTTGTGTTTTTCTTCAGGACCGATGCACCGCCCGACACCAGCATTAGACCACCTGAGGAGACGGCTCGTTACTTTTTAAATGGAAGGAGAACAGCGTGTCTGGTTGGAGCAGGGGTGCCCAAGTCCGGTCCTCGAGATCTACCATCCTTCTGGTTTTAGGTGCAACCCTTCTCCAACACGCCTGAATCAATGAGTGGCTTGTTAGCAGGCCTCTGCAGAGCTGAAGGACATGCAGAAGAGGAATTCAGCTGTTTCACCCAGCTGTGCTGGACAGGCGTTGCATCTAAAGGTTGCAGGATGGTAGATCTCAAGGACTGGACTAGGGCACCCCTCGGTTGGCGGGTTTAGAGGGCCGAAGCGGGCGTACCATCCTTCGCGTCGCGTTGCGTCCGGCTGGCAGAGCAAGAGATAGTCTGTGAAGTTTGTGAACTGTTTTCGGGGACATTTCTTAGAAGCTGTGAACCTATTTGGTTTGAGTTTTCACTTGTTTTTGATCAACAAGGAGGTAAGAAACTGTCAAAGTTCAAACTCAGAGCATAGGATCTGTTTTGTTTGTAATTTTGGTGTTTGCTTCTGTTAGATGATAGTTTATTATTTTTGTTGTAAAAATAAAAGCATCTTTTCGTTGGAACCTTCCCGTGTCTGACACAACTAAAGGACGGTATTTTCCTGTTGCGCTCAGGAACCCCTAGACTGGGCGTAACGAAGCTCCACGTCAACACACAGGAGAAGATCACTGAGGAGCTTCATCCCACAAGGTCTTGTTGTCGTCCTGCTAAAAGTTAAAATGATCAGAAAATAATCTACTGCAGGATAAAAACATCTTCTTCGTCTGTTCTGCCTGAACGCAGCAGCACACACGGCCTCTCTTACCTGCTTGTTGAAGTACAGGAAACCTTTGGGACAGTTGATGTTGTGAAACGGAGAGAAAGACTCGATGGACCCGTCGATGGTCATGGGGTGAAGCCTCAGCGCTCCCCGAGACGTGACCAGCATCCAGTGAGGCGAAGGCCCGCAGATGAACACCTGGGACGACGGCGGTGCAACAGAGTGAGAAGAATTCTGGCTTTTAAATAAAGTTTTAAACGTGACTAGAACTGGCTTCGTACCCCGGAGTATCCAGAGATGTCCTCAAAGTATCTGAACCTGGCGATCCGACCTTTCCCCCCCGCGGCCTCCTCTGTGCCACCGCTCTCTGCCTTCTTGTCCTTCTTTAGCTTTGTTTTCTTTTCCCTGAAGTTGATGTTGTGTGGAACCTGTGCAGAGAGGAAGCGGCGTCAACGCGAGCACAGCTGCCGTCCGGCTGCGTCTCTCCGCCGTCTTACCTTTTTGAAGCGGGCTTTCAGGTTGTTTTGAGGCTGCTGCTGGTCATACGGAAACGCTTCGTAGATCAGGAGCTCGTTCTCCACGTGGACCTAAAAACAAAAAACAACACATCCGGTCCAGCAGTTTGGAGGAAATGAACGTTTTACCATCGCTGTCAGAGAGGAAACTGACCAGTAAGTACGGTCTGCTGTGGTTGTTGCCCAGTGAAACCAGAGCCACCTCTTTCACCAGCGGCATCTCTCCTTGCCGAGTGACTTCTTCTTTTTTACCCTCGCCTTGTGTGGCTGACTGGCCAGAAGAGCTGTCCACCAGTACTCTCTGTCCTACTGGGAAGTTCTTCACCAGGAAGACCAGCCTCCAGTCTGGCAGCTGGTAAATCTGTTTATTTACAGACAGAAAGACGGAAGTTTCAGCAAAGCTGGACGAGAATGACGGATTGAAGAGTCGTGTGCTCATCAATGGGGATGCACCTTTTTGGGAGTTCTGATCCGACACAGAAATCTGAAACTTGAATATCTGCCGATACCAAATCTGTTTATGTGAACATTATTGTGACTATGGTTATTAATGCTGTTATAACTGTGTTATAAGGTTATAATAAATGACCCAGCCTTTCTGAAGTTACCTCACCAATACAGATATAATAACATTACAGATCTGACAGTTTCAACAAGTTTTATTCTGATTTGGCACATTTTACCTAAATACAACTATAAATGTGTGGTTTTAAAACAAAGATCTCGCTTTTAATGTCACAAAAATATTACATTTTAACATTCAAGACATTCATTTCTTTTAAAACATGTCCGAAGCATATCATCAGACACATCTGTGCTAGCTTGACTAGTGTGGTATCGGTACGCTTTTATTAATACCAAGTACGAGTACACTCGCATTGCATTGAGTAGATACCAATGCTGGTATCGGCCGATACCAGCATCGGTATCGGTTCATCGATACGTAATAAAGACAGAAAATGTCATCATTTATAGGAAAAAACAGAAAAAACACTTGTCTCAGACAACACATCTGAGCAGGAATCCCCGCTGATCAAACTGGGAATGGAGTCCCAGATATTCCAACACCTCTGACCCTTTTCTCAAACAGTAAAGTTTCTTCTTTGCCTCGTGGGGACAACCAGGAATGTCGCAGACTGGAAGAGGCTCACTGCAGCATTTCCTGAAGTAGTCATTTAGTCTGACACTATAAGTGAAGCACCATCCCACCTTTAAGCCAGACGTTTGAGCAACCAGCGACCACCTCCTGAGATGCTCCTAGTGAGCATGCGCCATCAAATCTGCTAATCACTAGGGGTGGGAAAATTATATAGAAAAATCGGAGATCAATTTTTTTGCTTCACAATTTTAAAATAGACTTTTTTCAAACAAATAAAAAAAATCCATGATAAAATTTTTGTCATTTTTATTCTTTTTATTGATCTTTTTACTTGTCTCTTGGCCATTATAGCAGCAGAATGATGGTCCGGCTACTGTGTTGTTTTTTCCAAATTGAAATAAAGAAAAAATGACAGGCAAAAAACAAGTTTTGTAAATTTTTTTTGTTTTTAATCTACAAAAATCTGCGATATCGAAGAATTGTGAGAATTGCAATTTCAAATCAGCACCCAAATAAATCAGAATCGAATCAAACCGGGATAAAAGTATATCGTCACAGCCCTACTAATCACTATGAAAACAGAAGTGTGTGTGAGGCGCTGGACTGCTGTTAAACTGGCCAATCCCAACTATACACACACACACACACACACACACACACACACACACACACACACACACACACACACACACACACACCTTTCCTCAGGCTGCTGTTTGTTTCCATATAAACAAATTCCAGAAATAAAATGAAAAAAAAAACCTTTTGCTTTGGTCCAAACCAGAAAAACTGAACAAACCTCTGAAGCGTGGACACAAACTCAAAACACTTCCAGACATAAAGTGTAAATAACTACAAGTAATTTTTTAAGGTAATATTTTATTTTAGCACTTGCTACTGTTAACGTTCCATCAAGGCTTTTATTTTGAAGGTACTTCCGCCCATCAGTTGTGGTGGTGCGAGCGCACTTAACGGCAACTAAAAAGACGGTAAAAATGTTACAGTTTTACAGAAGAACATCTAGTCTTCTTTTCTTTTGATGAATAGCAGCCCCCTTGTTATAGGAACAAGGTATGTTTATTATGTTTATAACGGGACTATTTGGATGTTTATATTGCCACATAAATCAATTTTATGAGTTTACTGCCAGTTTTAAATTTATTGTAAAGGATGTAAGAGTCGGGTTGTTACTTAAATGCCTTTTCTGTGTATTTCCCAGCTCTTACGGTGAATTTGCGGATTTACTGCCATTAAACCTAAAAAATCATCAGTAAAGTTTCATCCTCGAGTCGGGGGGTCGGCTACATAAAGTTTATGTGGTTAAATCATCTGCCAGATGAGCAAAACCTTCTTTAAAGAACAAGAAAACAACGTACCTCCATCACACCATTCTCCCTGATGATCACACACCAGTGGGTGGGCTCCGCTTTGCTTGGACTCCCGTCGCTGACAGGCGGCGGTAACACGAAGCTGCGGCTCATATCCTCTTTAGCAGGTGCAGAGCTGGCGTTGGAGTCTCCGTACAGCATCTCCTCCTCATCGTCCACCGTGTTGCTGCGCAAACAGGATGAGTTACGGCGGTGAGCTCGCTTCAGCCGCTGCAGGGACCAGCGGATTGTACCTGGAAGGTGGGTGGATGTGAAACCCTACCTGAGGTCGTGGATGATGGTCTCCGCCTCAGACTGACTCCTGATAATGGTGTCCTCTTTGTTGAAGCTGCTCACCTTGTTTTCAGTGGTAAATATGCCGCTGATGTCTCGGTACGCGCACAGCGTGATCACACGAGATTGCTACAAAAAGATGAAGCATTTTATAGTCTTAAAATTGGATTTAAGTCATCCCAGTTTAACCAGTGAACTGTAATGGCGTTTATTTGGCCAGCAGAGGGTGTGTCCTTTCTTTTCTTTTCTTTTTATTTGGATCCCTATGGAATCAGATTAGTTTCAGAAACTCCTTAAAGGTGGAGTACTTTAAGGAGTTTACTTTACTGGATTTTTAAAATTTTCAAAATAAATAACTAATAAAATAACTACAATCATAATTAGATAGTTTTTTAGACATGTAGGTTCTAGTCTGTCCATATTTGATGCGTTATTAAATTACAAGTTTAATTACTGACAAATGACAAAAAGTACTTTTCTTTTACTGGTAGGTAAACATTTAAGAAGGGTCTTAGTCACTAATTAAACTTGTAATTTAATAACATCAAATATGGACAGACTGGAACCTACATGTTTAAAAAAAACAATCAAATTATGATTGTAGTTTTTTTTTTTTTAGTTAATTTATTTTGAAAATATTGAAAATCTTACATACGCCACCTTTAAAAGTCCTAAGAAAGTATTTGTACATCTCATTGGACTACAGCTGTATCACTCCAAAACTCAGCAGCCAATCAGAATGCGCCCCTGAAAGATCCCCCCCATGAAAGGTTTGTGTCAGAAATTAAACCAAACGATTGAGAATCAAAACCAAAGACTGTGAAGTGCAAAAATCCAAATAGAGAAGAGAGAAAGAAGAAGAAACTGCAAACAAAACTACTAAATTTAACCAAATAAAAGCCTAATAGTTTTCATAATGATTGATAATTTTTGATTTTGAGATAATTTATTTTACTTAAGTTTTAGAAAGGTTTGGTTTTAATTGTTGTTTTTTTGCTTGAGTTTTAAAAAGTTTTGCTTGGAGATTATGGAACAAATCTGATTCCATAGGTCCGACACATAATATACATTTCACATTATAAGCCAGCAAAACATAAAAGTAAATGTATCATTGAAAAAGAAAAAGAAAATAAAACATTATTCTATTACATGCTCAACAATAAATCAGGAACATTGTATGTTCATATATTCTATTACATAACATCTTAGTGTTTGACTTACTGTGGAAATCTGTGGTTTCTGCAGAGCAAGGCGGTGTGTCTTCCCCATGTAGGAGTCGTTCTTCAGCGCAAACATAGTGACTGCCCCTTCAGCTGTCATGATAACAACGTATGGGTCCGCCACGGAGCAATGCACTATGGGAGAGCCCAGATCCACCGGGACGAAGTGGATCTGTTTCACTGAGAAGAGGACGGCATAAAAGGAAAACGTTATTGAAAACGTATTTGTAGAGACAACATTCATGGAAAAGTCACATCAAAGTACTTTACAATGACTGGACTGTGTTTATAACTTAATTATAATCCTGTTAAAACACACGTGTAATATGGTCCACGTTAGCTGAGTTTATAAAAAGTAGGGGCGGGAAAACTGAATCGAAAAATCGAAAATCTGGATTTTTTTTTTTCCTTACAATTTTAAAATGGATTTTTTTGTTAAAAACTTTTTTTTTTTCAAACAAATAAAAATAATCCATAAAAATTTTTGGTCATTTTTATTGTTTTTATTGATCTTTTTACTCTTCTTCTTGGGCTTTATAGCATCAAAATGATGGTCTGGCTACCGGGTTGTTTTTTCCTAATTGAAATCAAGAAAAATGACATGGAAAAATAAAAGTTTTATACATTTATTTTGTTTTTAATCAACAAAAATCAGCGTTATCGAAGACTTGTGAGAATCGCAATTTAAATCGAATCGGCACCCAAAAAATCGGAATCGAATCGGGACAAAAGCGTATCCTAGAAAGTAGCTTGAAGCAAAAGGAATGAGCCTGCATGAGGCGGCGGGACAGAAAACACACCAGGAGGATGTTCCCACCAAACACTGGCTTTCAAGCTTGCATGAATCTAGTTATTTTTACACATTTCAATAAATTACTGCATCTAGTTCTGAATTTCCAGGTAAAATAGTCAGAAAGGAGGAAGCCAAGGCCTTGTAAAAGAGGGGAAAAGTACATAAATAAAAATTAAATAAATAAAAACCACAAATTAAACACCTAAAAAAAAAAAATCATTCATTCATTTATTCTCTATACGGCTTTGTCCAATAAAAAAAAAAAACAAGACACACACACACACATATATTTACCCCCTTCCAGAAGCCGAAGACCCATTGGCGACACCTGTATTATGTACTGGTTTTCACCAATGTTTCCAGCAAACACAGTGGGTCCCTGAGTGGCAAAACCACTTGTGTCCAGCTCCATGATCTCCTGACCGGTTTGCAGGATCTACAAGACGACATGAGAAGAAGTTGCTTCCTCGCTCTTCATCGTTTCACAGGAATCCTAGCAGAAGCCGTTTTTACCATGGTGGAGTCTTCTCTGCTCAGGATGAGGAAGCCATGTTTCTTAGCGTCATCCTCCAGTGGAGGCTCCGTCTTCTCCTCCTCTTTCTCCGTCTCCTCCTTGTCCTTCTCTCCTTCCTCACTCTCCTCCTCAGTCTCAGTCTTTGCTCCATCGTCCGACTCCTCGCTTTTTGCGGCCTGGTGGAGGAGCAGAAACGGGACAATAAAACGGGACAAATAGAAAAAAGAAACATTGGAGTTAAAAATAAAAAAAAAAATAAAAAAAGTACTTTTTTATCGTCCTTGACTTCAGCAGAGACGACAGTCCACATGTCATGGCAACCTGGCAACTCAAACGTAGTGACGACTTGGGGTCGGATGCTTCTCTGAAAGCAGGGAAAAAAGTCTGAACAGGTAAGAAAGCAGCAAACGAACGACGAAGTTGGGACTCACACGAACTAGCTTGTGTCTGGGGTGTTTACAGGCTACTCCGTCGACCTCTGAGGCAGCCCTGGTAAACCCAGACTTTACTTTAGCACCATCTCAGGTCCTGTGGCAGACGGCCCTCGCCACCACAGGTTTTCAGACTGGTGCGGTCACATGAAGCATGCAAACAGCCATCTGTGAGCTCAGAGAGGAGGATTTACCTGCAGGACGGACAGCGCGCCGTTCTTCCCGTAGCCGGAGCACACCACCACCTCCAAGTCAGGTTCAGGGTTGCTCTGAAACTGTGGGGAAAATTGACTTTTTCTTTTAAAGAATTTATTTCCAACTAAAAAACACAAACCAACTTTAAAACAGAACAAATAGTCATTATAACAAACAAAACAAGCTTCTTCAGTTCAAAAAGGGTCTTGGGAGAAGTTCAACATTTATCTGGTCCAAGACCCCGTCATAAATAATACCCTAACATTACACAGGATCTCTGAAAAGTAATGGACATTATATATTATACTATATTATATCATATCATATCATATCATATCATATTATAATATATAATATCATACCATATTATATTTCATATCATATCACATTATATTATATCATATTATATTACATTATAATATATTATATCATATCATATTATAATATATTATATCATATTATATTATATCATATCATATTATATCATATCATATCATATTATAATATATTATATCATATTATATTGTCTATCATATATTATATCATATCATATCATATCATATATTATATTACATTATAATATATTATGTCATATTATAATATATTATATCACATTATATCATATTATATTATATCATATCATATTATATATCATATTATATTATATCATATTATATTATATTATATTACAATAAAATAAAACTTAAAAATTAAACAGTGGTAATACACACAATGAATCATAATATACAATATACATTAATTTCAATCCATGTTCGCCTCATAACTTTTAATTATCTCATCTTTTAACATGTTTTAATTTTCCTATTGATATGTTTTTTGTTTTTGTTGAACTCCTCTTGAAGAAATACAATAACATTAGACTTGAAATAAATCTGCAGATTCTTTAAGGTCTTTAGAAAAGTGTGTTTACCTCTTCAGACAGGAAAGCAGGTTCCCCCATGGAGGCATTTCCACAAGGTCCAATGTTGAGAATGCTGTCGCACACCTGTAAGGAAAAACACAAGAAATCCCTTCATCAAGCCTCTATTTAAATGCAGAACGACTGAATAAACACTGAAAACATTTAAACTTTTATACCTCAAAGGAGTAGGTGGCCAACTGAGTGCCTGACTGGGCTTCACTTCCGTACACCTCGATCTCATCCACTTCATCTGCCACAGTAAAAAAGAGTCAGACGTAAAGCAGAGCAGCTTCTAATACACAACAGTTTGTCATCTTACAACGCACCGGTCCAGTTGGTGGAAGAGTCCATCCGCTTCTTCTTACTGGGAGGTTCCTCCTGCAAATCAGAAGCAGCTATTTGGTAAAACTACCGATTCCAAGGTCATTTAATTTTATTCTTTTACCAAGTGTCTTTAGAATTTTCCATCAGTCTTTTAAAACCATTTTACTGTAGCTACTGAATAAAGTAAATATTTTTTATTTTATCTTTTCCCTTTTATTTTTTATCTCTTATTTTTTCATCTTTCCTTTTTTATTTTATCTTTTATTTTATCGTTTCCCTTTGGAGATGAATAAAGTTTTTTCATTTTTCATTTCATTTCATTTTGGAACTGATCAGTATGTGTCTGATGGACTCTGGTTCACCATGGTGAGCCACAACCTCCTTTTATACCCAATCCTGACACCCTCACCAGGCACCAATACTGTTACTTGGATATATTGTATTCAGGTAACATGGTTGTATGTTGAACTTTGTTTTCTAATTTCTTTCCTTTGTATGCCTCTCTACACACTTAATTCGCTTTTGTTTGTGTTGCTGCATGAAGCTCTGGATTTGATAGGTTTTCTAAAGTCGCAATTATTTGCAATTATTCATAAAATTATTCGCAATTATTTC
Organism: Telmatherina bonti; assembly: GCF_933228915.1. Taxonomy (NCBI): domain Eukaryota; kingdom Metazoa; phylum Chordata; class Actinopteri; order Atheriniformes; family Telmatherinidae; genus Telmatherina; species Telmatherina bonti. Next base: position 30,336,852 of record NC_136617.1, read on the forward strand.
TAAAATGAATAAAATACCTTTTTATGTACTGATGGATAAATAAAGGTACAAACAAATTACAGGTGTAAGTTCCCAACTTTTTGGTAAATGGGCTTTGCAACTCTGCTCTGCACTGACCAAACAAACTTGCCTGCTTTTCTTTTTCCTTCTCTTTTTCTTTTTCCTGCTTTTCTTTGCCTTCCTCCGCTGGCATCTCCTGCAGTTTCTCTGTGTACTTCAGGAGTAGCGAGTTTCCCAGGCGAGAGCCAAGGAAAAGGTACCCGGGCTCCATGGTTACCATCTGAGCAGGGAAAGAACAATGCACATGATTTAGGATACTTCATGTAGTTAAAGGGACACTGTGGAAGAATTACTCCCATCTAATCCCATCACCTTAATCTTCCTTTTTTAAAAATAATTTAAATTTATGGAACACATGAAGATTTTCTCCCTGGATTCAGAAGTTTAACAACAAATACTGCTGCTAGCACGCTGCATGTTGCTGAAATTTAAACTTACACATGTCGTCAGGACGCTGGCTGCAGCTTTGTCGAAGTGAAATGCCCGCACACTCCTCATACCATCTGTTATGAGGGTCAACACGTAACTGCAAGGCAACATCAGTCAGTGACGACTCATAAAATATCATCAGAGCCGATGAATGTTCTGGAGATGGTTAAAAAAAACTCACATCTCCCCTCCTTTCAGCGAGATAACCATCTTATCGTAAGCGATGAAGTCAGACTGAGAACAGTCCAGTGAAATCTTCACCTCCTCTTGGACACCTAGTGGAAAAAAAAACCAAAACATGATGCGTGCCATGATCCGAATCACAGAACGGTTTGGAGGGATGATGCTTACGCAGGGGGAAGGATGTCGTCCAAGTCGTCTGAGAATTTAGAGAAACTCCATACGGTGGGACACTCTGGTTTAGATACAGCAGTGAATTGACAGCAAACACCACAACACCACCTGAAATAAGATGATGATCAGCAAGCGCATGAAACACACTCACACTTACATCATCTTAAACAGTTGTGTTCATATTTATTCATACCCTTTCATTAAAGAAGCAAAAAACAACTGCCTGTAAAATAAGCTGAACGTGACTAAAGTAATAATTAATAAAAATTTTATGAAAATCATTATTTTCTAATTCTGGTTTAATAGAAATATTTTTTAAAAAGCAAACAAGTAAGATAATTTATTACATATTACATCACTCATAGGGGGTGGGAAAATCGAATCGAAAACTCGAAATGCAGGATTTTTTTGCTTCACAATTTTAAAATAGATTTTTTGTTTAAAAAAAAAACAAACAAAAAAAAACAGATTAAAAAAAAAAAAAGAAATAATCCATTGTAAAATTTTTGTCATTTTTATGGATCTTTTTACTTGTCTTCTTGGGCATTATAGCAGCAGAATGATGATCTGGCTACTGTGTCGTTTTTTCCTCATTGAAATGAAGAAAATGACATTGGAAAAAAAAAAGGTTTCATACATTTATTTTGTTTTTAATCTACAAAAGTCATCAATATCAAAGACTTGTGAGAATCGCAATTTAAATCGAATCGGCTCCCAAAAAATCGGAATCGAATCGGGACAAAAGCATATCGTCACAGCCCTAATTACTCATAAACTAATATTTAGTTGAAGAATCCTTTAATGTTTCCGCTCCAGTCAGGTGTTTTCTGTTCCTCTCAGTCAGACTTGTTGACAGGTATTTTGTCCCACTGTTCAACAGAAAAGTGCTCTAATTTGTCCAGGACCAATTTGTTTGGTTTTTTCTTTCTTTCTTCCTTCAACTCAATTAAATGAAAAAACAGTGTCTTATATTACTAAATTATATTTTTTGCAAATTTTTAGTTATTGTTTCTTTTTTATGTCTCCAGTTATTTGAGTGACTGTTGTAAATTCAGCCTTTTCTTTAATGAAAGGGGATGAATACATATGAGCACAACTGTATATCTTATAGAAAGCTTTCTGATTACAAGAAATCACTCAGCTCACCGATGGGTTTGGGGACAGCCATGACCTGCGTGCAGTCAAACGGGAGATTACTGAGAGACCAGATGACAGGATGAACCTTCTGCATGATGTTGAGGGAGATGGCGACGATGCTGCAAGTGTCCTGACGAACAGCCACACGACTGCAAGAAGGATCACGTCATAGTTGTTGAGCTTTGAATGAAATTTGTCTGAATCAACCCAAACAAAGCCAGACAGACTCACCCAGGCCATGTCTGGTTTGGCTCAAACAGAATCAGCAATGTGGGCTCATAGTAACCATGCAGAAACTTCATATCAATGATGTTCAACAGCTTCTCATCCAGCTCACGGACATCAATGATGTAACTGGGCAGGAAGCTGGATTTAGGTCTGTAAGTAACAAACAGACAGCATTAGTGTGAGTTCACGGGAAAGTTTCATGTTGGGGCAGAAAGATCATTTTCTGTTTTTAGTCTTACCCTTCTCCAACTCCACCCTCTTGCTCATCTGTTAGCGTGTCCTTTCGGAACGGTAACACCACAAGTTTGGTGCCATAAATGAGCATTACAGCACAGCGGTTCTCTGGATCTACCCGCACAATTGGGATGTGTACGTTCTGTACAAAGCCATCCTAAAAACAGAAAAAAAGTTTGTTTAAACCGTGATTATGCATCTCAACGTGATTGTTTGTCTTCTACCTACTCTGAGTTCTGGTTCTTCAAAGTAATGGAGAGACAGCGTCTTGAGGTCATGTGTGCCAGGATCATACTCAACTACAGATAACTGTTGAGGAAGCAAACACACCAAAAGATCAATGAAAAGCAACTTCAACCAGTTCAAATGTTGTTTACGCAGTGATACCTTTGCATCTTTGAAGCTGAGGAGGAGTGCGTCTCTGTTGGTTCCTACGAGCTGCACGCTGGCCATTGACATGACATTTCCAAAGAGAGAAAAGGAAGCCACCTGCTCCAGCTTTTCTTTACGGGTTTTGGCATCTGTAAGACAATAATTACATCTCAGCAACAGGGGTGGGAAAATCTAATCGATAATCTGGATAACTACAGTAATCCACCCATGGAGGCTCCTAACGGCTGAGACAACCAGCTGAAACTAGTACCATGCGTTCTGTGATGGTTCTGGTAGTCGGTAGGGGTCGGAAAATCTAATCGAAAATCTGGATATTTTTTTTGATTCACAATTTTAAAATTGATTTTTTGTGAGAAAATCGTTTTTTTTTTCTTCAAATAAATAAAAATTCATTACAAAATTTTTGCCATTTTTATTGAACTTTTAACTTGTTCTTATAGCAGCAGAATGATGATCTGGCTACTGTGTTGTGTTTTCCTAATTGAAATGAAGGAAAATGATGAGTAAAAAGAAATGACGTGGAAAAAAAAAGGTTTTATACATTTATTTTGTTTTTACTCTACAAAAATCATCAATATCGAAGATTTGTGAGAATCGCCATTTACATCGAATCGGCACCCAAAGAAAAATCGGAATTGAATCGGGACAAAAGCATATCGTCACAGCCCTAATAACTACACCTCAGCAATAGGGGTGGGAAAATCTGATCAAAATATCGAAAATCAGGATTTTTGTTGTTAAAAAATATATATATATATATTTTTTTTTAAAATAAAAATAATTCATTTCAAACTTTTTGCCATTTTTATTGATCTTTTAACTTGTTATTATAGCAGCAGAATGATGGTCTGGCTACTGTGTGGTTTTTTCCTCATTGGACTGAAGGAAAGTAATGAGCTAAAATAAAGTTTTATACATTTTTTTTTTGTTTTTAATCTACAAAAATCATCAATATCAAAGAATTGTGAGAATCGCAATTTAAATTGAATTGGGACAAAAGGATATCATCACAGCCCTACTCAGCAATACACACACTCTTTCTCAATCTTAAAATGTATGCAAGTAGAATGTCAGAACATACCAGATGGCTTATCACTCTTTGATGTACTCTGAAATAATGACACAAATGTTGCATCAAAACAAAAGCCCTTCCATACTTGGACTTTAAACTGTAGCATGCATAAGCAAGTCCAGAAGATGTTCATATTTACCTCCACATCATGAATTATCCTGTACACAAACAGCTGAGATGTCCCAGCAACAACTAAATTCTTCTCCTTACTGGATATGAAGTTGCAATAGACAGAAAACTCCACGGCAGTGGGGGTGTGGGCTTGCCTGTACACAGCATACATCCTGGAAGGCTCCACTCAGCATCTGACAGGTGACAACATTCAAGTTCAATTTTATTCATATAGTTATACATAGTATATATAGTTGAAGTTTATTTATATAGCACATTTCTACAGCAACAGCTACCCAAAGTGCTGAACAGTAAAGCAAACATCAACACTACACAATCTAAAATTAAAGAATAAAGAAAATCTGGACATAAAACAAAAATAAAAGTAAAAAAAATAAATACATAAATAAAATACACAAAGAAAAAGCTCAGGTTTGACCAAATGCCAGCACAAAGAAGTGGCTTTAAAGGACAGACTTAAAATCAGAGACAGATTGAGCAGCTCTGATGTGCAGAAGGCGGCATGTCAACACTTTTATACTCTAACTTTAGAGTACATCTTATTTTAAATCATCAGATTAATCCAGATTATTCTGTTTTGATCCAAACACACATGCTACGACAGTAAGCTTTGTAAATAAGTGCTGCTATAATAAAGACACAAATAACCACTAACTAGCTTATTATTTATTTGGATTCACCAGTTTTCATTTTCTGGTGAGTTGTATTACTAAATTCAGAGTTTAAGAACAACTTAACATTAACTAATCTAAAAATAAAATGTTTATTTATCAGAAAAAGCCGGTTAAGAGAGCTAGCTCCACTGCTAGCATTTTAGCCTGCACGCCTTTGCCCTAGCTCTACACTGCAGCTACGTTTTTGGCAAATAATGAATTAAACCTGTCAACATACCTAAGTCCAATGCGTTATCTGAATTTGCAGCTTTATTTTCTGTCCCCAAGTTCACATTTAATTAGTCATATTTTGTGAAATATCAACTTAAAGCTACCTAGCCGATGGCTAGGTTTAGCTGTGTGTTGTGGTTTAGCGGGTGCGAGTATTACTCTTCTTCTATTGTTCATTTTTTGGTATAGGACATGCTCCTTGGCGCTATAGCGCCCCCCTCAGTAAAAATGCCGCAGTCAATTCGCTGATTTCTACTGATGAAGTAATTTTTAATCTGCTAAATTTTATACCCACAAAACAATATGGGTGAACAAATAACGAAACTTTATTCAAGATTACACACCTTAAAAGAGAATAAACAAAACTTTGAAACAAAAATCCCTTCATCTTTTTAACCTTAATTTTATATAGTGTAACTTGGAGGCAACAGTATGTTGTTTGTTCATTTGTTCTATTTGCTTAATATCTATGATAATCTGAAATGTGTTTCTGTTTAGATAAAATTTACAAAAAGCTAAATTATAATAGATAAAAAAAAAAAAACTTTGACAAAGAAGGCAACAAAAGTTGATTACAATATATTTGCCTGAAATGTTTTAATGATAAAAAACAAACAAGACGAACCCATTGTAAAATAACAGAGCTTAATGCTTTATTGCTTCAGGGTTCTAAGTATAATAAATGTCAACAACAATACATTATACTTTTCATGGAAAAAAATTAAAGATTTAGTGAGAAAAAAATAAAGCTTTTTTTTTCCTATACAAATAAAATATATATTTTTTTCTATTTAAAGAAAGCTATCTGTTCAGATGTCTAGTCGACTAAAACAGTGCTCTCACACTCACCAGCTTGTATTAGGTACACCTGTTCAATTGTTTGCTTCAGCAAATAGATAATCAGCCAATCACATGGCAGCAAATCAGTACAGTTAGTCATGTTGACATGGTTACGATAACCTTCTCAAGTTCAGTATGAGGAAGAAATAAGATTTAAGTGAATGTGAACGTGGCTTGATTATGGTCTGAGTATTTCAGAAACGGCTGATATTTTGAGTTTTTAACACACAACCTTTTCCAGAAAATGGTCTGAAAACCAAAAATATCCCACAGGCAGCAGTTGTCTGGACCAGAATGCTTTGCTGATGTTAAGAGATCTGAGGTGAATGAGCTGACTGGTTGGAGATGACAAAAGGATGACAATAATTAAAATAAGCAGTGGTTAAAGCAAAGGTATGCAGAATACCGTCTCTTAACACACTTAAACCTTTTAGCAGACGGGCTGCAGCAGCAGAAACCCACACTGGGTGTCACTCCTGTCAACTAACAGGAAATTAAAGCTATGTTCACAGATACTCGCCAGAATTGGAAAAATTGGTAAATAATACCTTCCAGCAGTAAAATGCATGACGTCACAAAGCTCAAATTATCTCCAACTAATTCCTTCAGCAAATGTGTGAAGCTGCATGTCAATAAGGAGCAAAATCTCCTAAAACCTGTTGAATCTGAGAGCTGAATAGCAGCAGGTCTTAAAAAAAAACCAAAAAAAAAAACCAACAGCCACATCGTTTTATTTTAATCTTTATTTTTCTTTACAAACAAAAGAGACCATAAACTCTTGTTTTTCCTTTCATTAAAAAATAATAAATGTAATATCAATAAAAGAAATGTTAAAAAAAGGAAACAATTTGCAGTCAAAACATTTTTTTGGCCTTTAAATGTCATCACTGAACAACCAAAAGTTTGAGATCAGAGAACATAAATCAACAAAAGAGGCACTCTTATTAAGACACGATGTCTACAGTTCAGGGTTTACATGTTCAGAATTAAGCAAACAAATCGATGATGCTCACAAAATCCACTTCACAGGTTACTGGGTTTCATTCAAATAACATGTATCCTGTGTCATGTGTGTATCCTACAAACAGTAGCTATGAAGAAGTGCAAAAAAATTACACTGAACACTGATCTCATCTCTCAAAATTTAGAAGAAAACACTTTGCTAGATCATTAAGAGATGACGTGCAAGATTTGGTAAACAGTGGAGCTTTAGGTTAACATGTAAAGCAGTGGAGCTGGAGCTGCTGCGTGTCTTTATGCAACCCATCTAACATGTAGAAACTATTCCTGCATGACCAGGAAGGACAAAACAATGACAGAATATGGACATTTTTACCTCAGGGAAACTTCCAGGAAGTACTTGAACAGAAAATTAAATATAAAATCAGATTAGAAACTTGCCCAGACAAGCTAATTTGTTCTCATGAAGCTTGTACTAACAACAGTGACTATGTCAGAGCGATAAAGACTGGCCAATCAAACCAAATGAACTGATTGGTTGCCTTTTTATTCAACAAAGTTGTCTGATTTTGGAGTTTTAACATGTTATTTTGATCCAAAGTAGCCCTTTTAAAAAGCTGAGGTGTTTCAGACAATAGAAACGGTCTTTCAGTCTGGTAGGTGTGAAGTCAGTGATTTCATGGCTTCAGGTCCTTGTTGGATGGATGCTGACAAGATAAAGCTTAACAAATACATTTCATATATATATATATATATATATATATATATATATATATATATATATATATATATATATATATATATATATATATATGAGAACTTAAACATATATGTGAATAAGACAAATTTCTTTTAAATCTAGGCAAGACAGCAACCATAAAGAAGTGCTTCATGCACAAAGATAAGGCAAAGATACCATTTTCCCAGCAAACTGTAAGTGAATTAAATTAAACGCTAAGTCACATTGGCAGTAAACACAAAACAAAGAGCCAAAAAGCTCATTTCGTCTTTATCATGATTCCTTAAAAGGTTTAAAGTGAGAATGGAAACTCCAACTAGCTTTGCATTTGATGCAACATAATCATGGAGGCTGATCAAACAGGGCACTTTCATAATGAAGCCCTTTAACATTCAAAGCATTTTTTTTAAATGACGGCAGAAACATTGTCCCTGAATAAACTCCTCTATTCCCTCAGCGGTGGATCAGCTGACATGTAATGAGATATTCTGGAAAAGCTTGCGTATCGTTGAAGATGACGAACATGGTTGGCTTGGTGATGTCATCAGTGACGCTGTCGTATCTGAGGGGAACGTCGCCGGTCTCCTTAAGCGGCGCCGTTCTCATCGAATGGTCGCCTTTAGTGAAGTCTCCAGTCAGAACCTTTGACACAAAAATAAACTTGTATCCATCTGCATTCGGGGGTGAGTACTGATTCTTGACAGACAGGGAAGAGTCCACAGCAAAATACACCCCCTGACCGTAGACGGTGGCTGCATAAAGGAACAAAAAAAAAAAAAAAGATTAGAAAAACAGTTAAAATGAGATAAACAAGTAATATGTTATTAATACTAAGGATGGGTCATGATTTGATGAAGTTCTGATGAATTATTCAACTGTAATAATATAAATTAGATGCAACCATCATGTTAATGTGCAGTCATCTTGTTTTAACCTACAGTCTATGGCAGGACGCTTCAAACGGCGACCCGCGGGCCACATGCGGCCCAGAACCAACTTCTATGTGGCCCAGTTTGTGTAAAATAAAAAAGATATTAATCATGAACCTTCAGTCATTCCTACGCTGATTAAGTTGCCTACAATCCAACAGTTGTGCAGACCATGAATGCAACACTTGGTTGCCTAGCAACATTAACCCCAGCTGTGTTTTTGTGTTTTGAAGTTGTAAGAGCGGCGCTAGCAAGCATGTCGCTCTCTGTCTCAAAACGCTAAATTAACAACAAAAACTACAGATTTAACCCCGCCTGGACTGATAACTATTTGTTTATTTTTCCGTCACATTCGAGCGCCAAACCGATGTGTTTAATATGTAATGAGTGTGTTGTGAGTGTGTATGTAAAGTGCCCTGTGACAACATTGTTGTGAAGTGGGGCTACACAAATAAAGTTTAATCGAATTGAATATGACCTTTTTATGTTTAAAGTTATGAGAAAAATAATTTCTGACTGGACTTTTCATTATTTTATTTCGTGCATTTGTCCTTGTCATGTGGGACTGAATTTAAAATTGAAAAATTAATAAATACTTATTTTTCTAAATGCAAATGTGTCTTTTTAAATGGATTTTTTACTGATTAATTTTCCCTTACTTTATCTACTGGCTCTGATCATTTTTTTTATCTGAAAATCTGGCCCACCTGAACATCTAATTGATTAGCCCTGTTTGAACAAGCCGCTGTTTGTAATGCGTTACCGCCGCCACAAGGTGGCGCCGAATAACCCCATTTCCTTATTTGGTTTACATTTCTGTGCATCTGTTACCATTTACATCCAGATTATTCAGCTTGATTCCACCAGAGCCGCAGTCCTTCAGCTTCTCTATGCTTCCCTGCTCCAACTGGCCTCAGTCTGATTAATGCATCATTGTGGAGAACTTTGAACCAGGTGTGTCGAAGCAGAGAAACATTGAAAACCTGCAGGGCTGTGGCCCTCATGGAAACTAACTGAATAGCCCTGATTTATATGGGCGCTATAAGATATATTTTATTCATGACTTTTGTTTATGTGCAACATGTTTCAACAGAATAAGTCATTCTGACATCTTTTGGGACAACGCAGCAGAAGAAGAAACAACAGTTTCCAAGTAAACAAACACTACTGCATGTCCCCATTTATTGCCATCTTATTTTTCCTCCCCCCTTAAGAGCTATTAATATCACAAGACATGTATTTGTATCACATAATGACCATTTCTGCTTTGGTCCTGCCATTCTGTTGCAGGGCTCTGGACGACGTGAGGTTTAATGCTAATGGATTAACAATATATTAAACAGTCAATGACAGACAAAACGTTCTGTGTGGGATTAGAAAATGAGGTCTGGTGAAACCTCTGCCATGTAAAGTTATCGTATCTCAAGCCTGCCGTGGTTATGTGGGTCCATCAGACGTTCCGTCCACTGTGGTTAGCTTTGTCACTAGATGAAGTTTGATTATAGACATGAAGAGCAAACATAGAAGAGAGCTGGAAACATGCTTCCTGTCAGATTTGTTCGAGGTTTTCAAGGCTCGATGGGATTAGTTGCGCCTGAGTTTACAGTCCCATCAATAAAAAAACCATCAGCAGAAACCAGAAGCTGAGGCTGTAGATGAGCTGAATGTTTGAAAAAATATTTCTATTGAACCAGAATTAGAAAATAATGTAATGATTTTCAGAAAATATTTATTATTACTTTCAGCTTATTTTACAGGCAGCTGTTTTTTCTCTTCTTTAATGAAAGGGTATGAATAAATATGAGCACAACTGTACACATTTACAACAGAACCATTAATAAAGATGTTGAAAAGCTGCTGCTCACCAGATTCATCTACAGTTGTGCTCATATGTCTTCATCCCCTTTCATTAAAGAAAAGGCTGAATTTACAACAGTCACTCAAATAAATGGAGACTTAAAAAAGGAACAATAACTAAAAATTTGCAAAAACATAATTTAGTAATATAATACACTGTTTTTTTTTTAAATTTAATTGAGTTGAAGAAAGAAAGAAAGAACAAACAAACAAATTGTTCCTGGACAAATTAGAGACTTTTCTGTTGAACAGTGGGACAAAATCCCTGTCAGCAGGTGCAGAAGTCTGACTGAGAGGAACAGAAAACACCTGACTGGAGCGGAAACATTAAAGCATTGTTCAACTAAATATTAGTGATGTAAAATGTAATAAATTATCTTATTTGTTTGCTTTTTTTAAAAAAAAATTCTATTGAACCAGAATTAGAAAATAATGTAATGATTTTCAGAAAATATTACTTTAGTCATTTCAACTTATTTTAAATGCAGCTGTTTTTCTCTTCTTTAATGAAAGGGGATGAATAAATATGAGCACAACTGTACACATTTACAACAGAATCAATAAATATCACATCAATGCACATTTAACTGGAAAGTATGAAATGCCACGAGGCAGCAGCACACTGCTGAAAATGTGCCTCCCATGTCTGCTCAGCAGTTGGGACTAAATGGAAACGTACATGTGTGCATGCTGAACGCTGGCTGTAGCTGTGGGATGGTGAAAGAATAATCAAACAACTACATTTCTGTAGTTTGGCTTTAAGCGCTCGTCTGTAATCGAACCGTACCGTTCTTTCCACAAAAGCTCCTGTTGAATCCATGAACACAGATTTCTTTCACGCTCTCCTGACTCGTGCCGTGGTAGAGAGTCCGTTCCACTTGCGGGTGCGAGGATCTCTGCAGTATGCTCGCCTTTTTCAGTTTGTATTGATTGTACAGCAGTCTATTCATGAGCTTCTCCACCTTTTTAGAGGAAAAAAAAACAACACTTTGTTATTACTGAAACCCCACAGCGACCTGCAGTATAAATATGTAGCTCATTTCTCACCTGGATGATCCGGATTTTGCTGTGGTACTCGTGTATGGTCTGATAGAAAGTCCTCACCACGCTCTGAAATTCATCAGATTCCTCTTCCACCTTGGTTGCTTCAGGCATGTTTGACAGCAGAGAGAATTCCTCCTCTGTTATGAAAAAGGTCCAGTTAATGACTTTAAATCAGCGCAAAAACTGGCAAAGAGTAGCCAAACAATTACCGTACGAGTCAAGAATAAACTCTGTCTCACAGTGGTTGTCAACTGTGGCGGGACCATCTCTGTGGAACTCTCTACAGGTCAGACAGGCTTCATCACTGTCCAGTTTTAAATCCCTTCTTAAGACCCACCTATTTTCACTGGCATTTTACCCAGAATAAGTTTGCTTTTATTGCTTTTATTGTTTATTTGTTTCATTGATTTATATGTTATGGTTTTAAACTTTCCCATTTTATTGTTTTATGTTTTAATATGTTAATTATGTTATGTTTAGCACTTTGTTAGCAGTGGCTGTCAGAAAGTGCTTTATAAATAAAGTTGGCTTGGCTTTAAAACAAAGAAAACAGGCCAATGAAAGCTAACAAGTGTTTTCCAGCCACTTCATGATATAAAAAACCAGAGCATTTACACTATGTTACCAAACAGAAAAGAAAAACCACACAAGATATAAAATGTGATCTTTAAATCTCACATTTGGTGTAGATCAGGGGTGTCCAGCTCTGAACGTCTAGGGCCACAATACTGCAGGTTTTCCATCTATCCCTCCTCAAATACACAAATCTAAATTACTGAGTCCATAGGCCGTTACAAAATATGGATCTGAGTCAGGTGTGCTGAAGCTGGAATACATAGAAAATTTGCAGAATAGAGGCCCTTGAGGACCGACTTTACACACCCCCGGTGTAGATGAAGCACATGTAGCGTAACTGTGGAAGTGAATCTAAATACAGAGACAGTATTTTTTGTTTCTACAGAAGGACAAGCTGAGATGCTCAGACAGCAGTTTAGCACTTCAGCGGATAGTTTTCCAGGTTAACACACTCCAAAATGCAGCAAACAAAGACAACCAGGCTAATCATCTTCTTTTAACTGTTATAGGGCAAATAGGGGTGAGGGTGGTCGTGGGTGGGTGGAAGGGGACTATGGGTGTATGTGTGTGTGTTTTATCTATTTTGATGTAAATTGTTTTATAATGTAAAGCACTTTGTATTGTTTTTAAGCACGAAAAGTGCTATACAAATAAAGTTTGATTTGTAGTTTGTGATAACAAGATGGTGAGTTTATCATCATCCAGCACAAAGATTCATCCAGGTGTCTCCAAAGACGGTGATTTGCAGAATCCATTTCAACTGGAAACAACAAAACATCCAGACAACTTTGAGGATAAAAAGAAAAAGTAGTGCTGGACACTGACAGGAAAGAAGCTAATGAGGTTGTAAGATCTACACATGTACAGGTACATCTCAGAAAATTAGAATATTAGGAAATAGTTTAATATTTTTCGTCACTCATTTCAGAACGTGAAACCCAGATATTATATAGATTTATTAAACAGAGTGAAACATTTCAACCATTTATTTCTTGATATGTTGATGATTGTGGCTTATAGATAATGAAAACCCAAATGTTTCACTATGTGTGTAATGAATCTATATAATCTATGGATTTTACATTCTTAAATGAGTGACGAAAAATATTGAACTTTTTCATAATATTCTAATCTGTATAACATGACAACATTTCAGGTCAGACCAGATCCCTGTATGGAACGAATTATTTGAGCAGTTTTTAGCTCAGTAAAAAAGTGTTTTATTGGGTTTCTGTATGTTATTACTATACTGTACTTTCAAAGACTGTGTGAGGAACTTTGCACTATTAGTTAGATGAGAAATGCTTTAAAAATAAAGTTTGATTTATTTACCTCCGCCAAGGAGGTTAAGTCTTTACTGGCATTTATCTGTTTATGTTCAAGATAACTCAAAAAAGTTATGGGCGGATTTTCATGAAATTGTCAGGAGTTGTTGGAAATGTGAAAAGGAAGAACACATTTAATTTAGGTGGTGATTGGCTTGTGTGTGTTTATGTACATACATATACAGGTGTTTGTAGATGCGTATGTATATGTATATGTATATGTATACGTCTGTCTTTTCTCTCTCTACGGGGTGTTTTCTATGTTTTCTCTTCTGTTTCGGTTCACTTTCCATCCTTCTATCCTCTCTAGTTCAGCAGTATTGTACAAACTCTGTAATGTAAACAATTATACAAAATAACTAGAAAAATAAAGTAAGAACCCAGAATATCAAGGGGGTCATTATATTTATAAAGCTCGCTTTGGTAATGTAAATTTGCTCAGCAGAACACAGCATCTAGATTATCATTCTGCTTGCTTAAAAGCTGGACAAGACAATAAAAAAAGAAATAAAAATAGGTGATCTGGTTCACCGTGTGGCTCCAGGAATTTTTAAAAGGACTCTAACATTGTGCTTAGCGGAGGTTTACGCCTTCTGAGAGCTTTTCAAGTTTAAACTGCAAAAAACTGAGGCCTGACATGTGGAACATGCTTCAAACTGATGCGGTTGATCCCAATGTTAAGTTTATTCAGGCAGCTGTCGTCTCAGAAAGCCAGAGCCTTCGCTTTCTTGGAGTAACTAAAAATACAGAAGACCATCCTGTTCAGCGAGCTACTCTGTCGAACTAACATTTCACCCTCATAAAAGACACATTGTTTCTGTTTCTTCTTCATTAGCGCCTGTAAATATGCCAGCAAATGCAACCTCCCACCTTTTTCAACACATTTCTCCTGTTTACTGACTCCATGCCGAATGCCAGCAGCCCATTCATGGTGGATCATTCAAGAAAAACTGCCTTTACTGTACCACATGGTGAGGAAGAGAAGCAGTGCTCAGAAAAAGCATTAACAAGCGACTGTTCTGTAATTTTATCACACTGAATCAATTAAAAGGAAACTATAGTTTCCCATAGCTCAATTTTTCCTTCCAGGTACTTTGGCGCTCTTCCAGTAAAAAAGGAACCAAGTACACTCCAGTCCACTAAGTAAGAGATAATGCCCGACGAGGTGTCCATTCGCGTCGGGCGCGTCGTCCATTGATTTCTGATAATGGACACCTCGGAGGGCATTATCCTGCTTATACCATGGTTACTCACAAAGGAAATAATATAAGATCAATCACTAATGTTGTTTTTTGCTGTTAAAATAATGTTTTTCACAAGAAAGGGCAGAGCGGACTATTTAATGTCTTTTGTTGTGGCGTTTCCAAGGTAACCGGCTTTGAGAGCACCTGCAGCCGTCACCCTCCTCTTAACGGATTCCAGTGAAAATATGATTATTTTCCGCCTGAAATGCATTTTTCTTCACAATATGAAGGAAATCGGGGAGGATGTTTATCATGTTTATGTGATGTCTGATGTTGTCAGTCCAGATATTCTTTCTGCCTGTTTGTCGTTACCATTTCTGTTGCCACGGTTACCAAATGCTGTTTGTGCCAGCGCACTGATTTAGAACTATTGGGCTATTTGACTGAACTTTTTTTAACTGGTGTCCAATATTACTTTTTAAACAACAACCTGCAGCCAATCAGAATCGAGTATTCACCCAGACCATGGTATAAGTCCCAGCAACGCGCCACACAGCTGGTTAATAACCACCCAAAAAATATCCTAAAAACAAAAACTTGGAAACTGCACCACATTATCTTCCTAAACAGTCAAATGAAATGAAAACTTTATGCAAACTTTAGTTAAATGAAGTGAAAAGGTTTAATTAGTCCATGCACCAGTTCCACCAGCGCATGCATCAAAGAAGCATCATCTCATCAAGAAGCAGAGATTAAAACTGAACTAAACTGTTTTAACATTTAGCTGTGCTGTGTTTGTTTTATGTTGCAGTCACTGCTAGTGTTCAGTTAAAGTCGACATCAGCAGCAATGTTAATGTCTAATGCTTTTCTATAGCATGTTTACAACTAAAACAAGCTGCAATAAGGACATACCACAACAAAACACCTGGTGAAACGCATTCTGACCTCAAAATAAAAGCAAATGTAAAAACACGAGCTGTCCCAGTTATCCCAGAGTCCGCCGCTGTAAAGGTCTTTAGCATCACCTAGCCATCTAAGAAGTAGTCAGTTTTATTTTATTTTATCTAAACCAGTTTGTCCATATTATGGCTCCACAGACATCACAACATCACTAGAAAAACCAGCTTACCTGGTACGTCAGCAGCCAAATCTTGTAAGTCAAGAAGCTTCCTGGAGATCTTTACAGACTTCTCGGAAGTTACGTTGAACTCCGTCATCTTCTCAAAGTCAATAACGTGGGGTTGATTGTCGAGCAAGATATCGACCTTCTTAAACTTCATCCTCCAAGAACTCTCTATGAATACGGTGGCATCTGGAGAATAAGGGCTTGTGCTTGATGATGTGGGATGGCGTTCCCACTGGACCATCTTCAGGATTTCCTTGTCAGTCACAGGGTTACAGATTTTCTCCATCAGCAGCTTCACATCACACATCGCTTCGGCCACGTACTCCTTGAACCCAGACACAGCAATGATGGTTCCTTCCAGTTCAACCCTAACTGCGTGTTTCCTCTTGATCATCTCCAAACATTGGCGGTGGTAATCGGACATGCTCCTCACGCTATGGTGCTCCAGCTTTTGCTCCTCCTGCTTCTGGCTCACCTTCTTATTGAAGGCGATGTCTACTCGGATCAGGTCGCAGCTATACCCAGCGAACACGTTCAACTTGATGGTGTTTGCTGCTTTTATCGCATCCTGTAAGGACGCGTCAACATTTTCCATCTCCTGCAGATCTACCCGGGGGCTCTTGTTGGCAGCACTGGAGCTGGATTCATTCTGAGCCATCTTCTTGGACAACTCCAAGGCTTTTTGAAGCTGCTCCTCCTCGTCCTCTAGAGTCCACTGGCTTGACTCCATGGAGTACTGGATGGCTAAAGACAGCTGGGCCTCTTCTTCCAGATTGCTAACGAAGCCCAGAACTCCATCAGCTACCAGGGGCCCACTCGCAACATTTTGTTCAGCTAAGGGTTGGGAAGCTTCAGCAGCTGTTGTATTAGCGTCCAGGACTAACGGGTTGTCTGGTCCTTCTGCCATGTATAAGTTCATATTATCCACATCAATGAGCTGGTCTGCAGCAACCACTTCCTCTTCCTGACTTTTATCGATAGCCGAGACGATTCTCTTTGCCTCCTCTAACAGGCCTGTGAAGAGGTAAACGCCAAGGTTAAAACTGAAAATAAAAAACTGAATCAGAGATGTGAGATGATGTTACCTCTGTTTGAAACGCCATTTAGATCCACTGGCAATGGATCCGGTTTCAACTCAGAGTCATTTGTAGACATTTTCTGGAAGTTTTTATGGGACGCCATCTTCCATGCAGTTTCAAACACATCCTGAAATATTAAATATGACGGATTATTATTAATGCTTCTGATTTACATAAACCTGAACATTTTATATTTTAATAAGCCATTTTTAACCTAAAACATTCAAAACTTTACCTGTACATTAAGCCTAACAGCAGCAGATTTGCAATAAACTCACAATGTTTCATCGCATTTGATGATCTTTTATTATCTGACTTAGTTCACCATTACAGACACAGACTGCATGTACCGAGCATGCAATCAGGTGGAATTTAAAGGTCTTAGATACGTTAGACAACATTTTAACAACAATGTGAATATAAATGAGTCTTAACATATTAGTTACCACTAGCCGATTTATTTTCACTCTTCCAAATCATTTTATTTTATTTTATGTATATATCATACATATATACGGAATATTATATAAGGAATATTATAAGTAGATGGATAATTATGTAATATTTTGTAGATAGGGCTGTAAGTATATGTATGTATGTAGTATATCTGTGTGGATGTGTTTATATGAATGGAAGTATTTGGAAATGTGTGTGCAAGTGTAAATATGTGAATGTAAATATAGATAGTAAATTTAATAAGTATGTTGTAAAATGCAGCGATAGAATGGAAAACTAGATGAGTAGAAAGGGCTGGGAATACCCAATAAGTCTACATTTCTTCCCACTCCTTTTATCTCACGAATTTAATGATCAAATTGATGAGGAATTATTCTTATTATTGTTATTAATATTAATATTTGTGATTATTATTATGGTCTTAATTAGTATGTATATCTATGTATATATGTGTGTTTATGTAGATATGTATGTATAGGTATGTACATATATTTTTCTTTTATTTTCTTTCATTTGTTCGAAATAAATAGACTATCAAACTATCATAAATGCATATATGCACACATACACACACACCCATATATAAGTAAATAATCCTAATTATTTAAAAAGTTAAGTCTAAATTCATAAGAAGCATATTTCAAAGACCAACCAAAACAAACAAAAATTTCCTGCTTTTCATGTTAATTTATGCCTCAAAGTGAACAAACCAGGAAAAAAATGGGCCTAAAAGCTTCCAATCTGTGGGTCCTGAGAGTTGCTGGAAATGAGAAAATGCAAGCTTATCTCTGCTCCTCATAATCTGAGTTTTAGTGAAACAAGGCAAAACTTAATATGAAGTGACAGAGGGAGGGGGGGGAGGGGGGTGTTGTTTCAAAGCCAATCTTTTCTTTAAAGAATGAAAACTTTAAAAGCTTTTCTGCCGCTGCACTCTGATGCTTCTTCTACTAAAAAAAAACCAATCCAATTTATTTTCCAAGCTTGCAACAGACATAATCAGAGATGATATTTTAGAGGCTGCTGCCTGGAAACAGCCACCTGAGGCAAAAACCTTTATTATTCCTTCTTTTATTAAAGGCACAGTATGTAAGATTTCAAGGCGATTCTTTCCACCAGCAGGTGGCAAACGACCACAGGTTGGCAGTAATGAGCAAAACTGACCCCTCACCCCTCCTCCTTGCCAGCTCCAATGAGGGCAGGAATTGCTTGAGAGCTGTAGCTCAGAGCCGCTCTGCAATAAATGGGCTTATACTCCCCCTACTGGTGGAAAAAAGTACTTTTTTTTTTTTTTTTTTTTTACTGGTCAGAAAACATTCAAGAAGGGTCTTTGTCATCAATTAAACCTGTAATTTAATGACGCATCAAATATGGACAGACTGGAAGCTACATGTTTAAAAAAAACTATTATGATTGTAGTTATTTTTTAGTTAATTTACTTTGAAAATATTGAAAATCTTACATACTCTACCTTTAACTGAGGAAAGAAAACTGTCAATCAACAACATTACTGATCATGACGTTAAAGTGGCAATTTATTTTTTTTCTTATTAACAGTGACAGGTCTGTAAAATTTGTAGGCGGAGCGAGCCTACTTTAATCCAAATCAGAAAGCATTTGCACATTCACATTACCCTTTAATGAAGCAGACTTTCCAACCAAACGTACGACTGATGTAAAGTGCCCTTTTTCTTATAAAAAGGTTACAAATGTGCACGGCATTATTTTCAAATGGGTAAATAACTTTTATACACACATTACAAACTACACAATATGTTTACATTCAGATGTTTACCTTCAACCTCACAGTTGTGCACAGATAAACATGTATGCACATATCAAGATACATAATAAATGGACCAGCTTGCATGAGCCGGTCGAGTCTTCAGACTCTTTTCCTAATCTCAGATCTCGATGCAGTTTCACAAATACACGCTACGTTTAAGTGCTGATGGAAAGCTGGGTCATCAGAGTTATGGAGTTATTTCCCTCCATAGTCTTTTCAACAGGAGACAGATGCTCTCTCAGGAAACAAAATAATTCATCACGCTACAACATGAATAATATAAACCAGTGTTTCTCCATTCTGGTCCTCAGTGTCGCGGCCCTGCATGTTTTCCTACTCCAACACACCTGATTCAGATTAATGGAGATCCTTATAAAGTTCTTTTCAAGCCTGTAAATGAGCCATTTAATGCAACTAGATGTGATACCTGTGGGTCAAAACCATAGACTGTAGATAAAAAGATGGACGTAGCCTCCGTGACATCACCCATAGGTTCCTGAAGAGCTGAATTGAAGCTAGGTGGGCGGTTCCTACCATCGCCATCTTGGTAGGGGCATGCGTGTCGTCTCACCCGGAAAATACAAATATGGGCAAAGAGGTGGAGCTGAGAGGGGGGCTGTGAGCGTCATGGTGGATAATTGACATCAAGCAAACTCCGAGCTTTCTGTAGCTAAGAGCTAACAGGAGCTAACCAGCAAATGGAGGTAAGCGGACTAAAGCTAAATAACGTTAACAACTATTCTGTATCTTCTCAGAGTCTGCCCCCAATTTTTCTTTCACATAAAACCATATGATGCTCATCATCAACATAAAGTCGCCTGTACCAGACCCTTAAATATGCAGATACACTCAGCGTTCAGCTACACTGTACACATAAGAGCTAAAGAAGCCTTATCAAGAAGAACGTCACCAGTTCAGCTGAGATAGAGCCTGGAGTTGCTTTAAACACACAGAACTACATAAAAGAGATGTTTCCAAACCACTTGTTTGGATCCATCCTTACCTGCTGTGGTAGAGGCTTCCAGGGCACATACTCTGGGCTGATGTAGACCTGAAACTTTGTCTCCATCTCGTTCAAAATGCTCCTGCACTCCTTTTCATCTAAGAAGCGCGCCACTCCTGGAGTATTTACTGTTATGGTTCTGGTGCAGATAGATGACACCACACCTTGCAGCACCTCTTCTGCCATTTGACAAGCAACTGCATGGCCATGGATCTATCAGGTGACAAAACAAGTGATGAGACCAAGAATTTAAAACCCCTGGAGTAAGCAGAAAGGAAGATCCACCGGATACCTTTAAACCAGCGTCATATTCAGCCTCTAGTGGAACAATAGACACTTGGTCCATGTCAGCCAGCAGCTGGTGACAGTGAATCTGGATGTACTTCAGCACGTCTGGATCCATAGAAATGACCGACTCGCTTTCAATAGGTGTGCTCAAAAACTCCAGGATAGCAGTTTGCTTCTCATTTTCCATTCCCTTCAACGTCAGGACATCAATATTCCCTCCTCGTCCTGAAACCTTCACAGCGGTGAAGCTCAGAGTCTGCAGGAACTGAGTCCACTCCCTGCAGTACAGCATGCACTCCAGCTCTGAGTCCACAGATATGCTCAAATGACTCATTTGGGATTTTAAGAAGCTACATGCCTGATCAGCTGCGCTCTGGGAAATAGATGTCACCTTAACATTAGTGTCTAAAACTGTGTACGTAGCGGGACAGTCTGGCCGATTCATGGCTTTCAGCAGTTGCTCTTCCACATCTTTCCTCGCAAAGAACTGAGCTTCATCCAGCTCGAGGGTAAAATGAGCCGTTACCATATTGCTGATAAAGTCCAAGATTGTGTGTTTTATCTGCTCCACCTGAAGTCTGTCAGGTCCTGCAATGTGCATGTGATCATCATTTATCTGGATGCTAAAACCAGGATTTGTTTTCTGCACATCTTGATAAGCAGTGCTGCACTGAAATAAAGAATATTTTACTGGGTCTGTGATGGGACTATCACAAGTTATTGTTTGTGCCTCTTCGGTTTTATCCTCCATAACTTCCTCTTCCAGCATTTCTACCGTTCCACCGGCAGCAGGAGGCTCTGAGACTGTCGGAGAAGCTGAGGAGTGACCGCTGTCTGACGGCCCAGCATGCGCGTCTGCATCGACAAGGACGGGAGCAGCCTGCTTCTGGATAGCATTCGAGTCCTCTGAGCTCTTCTCCGTCATGTCTTGGCTCTCAAATTCAACATCATGTGATGTTAAAGGTTGAAGAAAGTCAAAGTATGGCTTCACTACAAGTTCTACATCCTCCAGTTTGTGCTGAAGATTGAGGACGAGGTCCACAGCTGTCAGGAAGAAGAAGAAAAAAAACAGACGTTTTGATTAGTAAGTAAATAAAAGCAAATTAAGTTTTAACATCGGACAGTAGACCTCTTAGAATTTGACCCTTTTCATCAAACATATGGAAACTGATAGATTCCCCATTCTCCAAGGTCTAAATTAACTAAATAGACCAGTTATTTTGATCTTGGACCTTGGCTATGCCTGCCTCAAGAGCCATATAGTTTCATTGTTGATGTTGTTCAAACGCAATGCGAAATTCAGGATATTATGTCCTTGTTTTCATTGTAGCTTCCCAGAGGTTGATGCTATAACATTGAAAGTTGTACCAAGTGTAACCTAATAAAATGTGGTTGTTTACACATTAACACCTTTTAATGCACAAGCAATGTCAAACACATTTTTTATGCTATTGATGACATCATATGACATACAACTTTATCTCAAAATTGTTACTTTTAATACACATACATCCCATTTTATCACTAGTTATGTTTTATCTCTTTATTTCAGATTGTCAGTTAAAAATCCAGCGGAAATTTACAAAGGTGTTAATGTGATAACCATATGCAAGAATATTTTATTAGGTTACACTTGGTACAACTTTCAATGCTATAGCATCAACCTCTGGGAAGCCACAATGAAAACAAGGACATAATATCCTGAATTTTGCATTGCTTTTGAACAACGTCAACAAATACTATATGGCTCTTGAGGCAGGCATAGCCAAGGTCCAAGATCAAAATAACTGGTATATTTAGTTAGTTTAGACCTTGGAGAATGGGGAAAAATATCAGTTGGCATATGTTTGATGAAAAAGGTCAAATTTGAAGAGGTCTAACCGGACAGCATGAGACTTACACTCATAGTTTGTAAAGGAGACCTTCGCTGCTCCCTCTGACAGCATGGTGACCTCCTTCACTGCCTGATTCCCACCTCGCGCACTCTCAAAGTACAAAGACAGCAGGTCGGCTGTGGTGCCTGGATGCAGGTTCGACACAAGGATGGAGTCCGTTTGCTCAATCTGCTCCAGAGTGACTTCGCACCCATCAAGTTTTCTCTTGGAGATTTTTGTGCTGAGAGTTTGGAAATCTATAAAACAACATGCAGGCTCGCTGGTAAATGAAAAGCAGAATCAACTTTTACCATTTTTTATATACTTAATACTTCTCATATTGACACACGAATCTACCACGATAAAATAACATCAATCCAAATTAAAATTAATCATTGATACAGAAATCACATGCAAGCTGCAGAATGTAGATTTGTTTCCATTTCCCATATTTTAAGAAGTAAAATGGTTTTAATTTAATGAGGAAAATGTTGGTGTGGTGTGTTGGTCTGAGTTGGTATTTGGTCTGAGACTCTAAATTGGAGAAGGGTTTACGCTATATCCTGCTTTGACATACTTGAAAGAAACAATGTGCCAACACTGGTTACATAGAGGGCCAAAAACAGAATGTCAGTACTCTTTCTATAGAGTTCCAAAAGCCAAACTGGGAGTAGACAGTACATGGTTGCAAATGGTGCCGGGGTCTTTGTTTTCCCTGTGCTGGCTGTTCCACTACAGAACCTGACTATATTGTGCTGGGTCTTCTTATGCCACTTGATTCCTTGTGGAACATAGGGCCGCATTGTGCTTGGTAGGGTTACATTAATTTCACATGTTGCCTAAACACCACTCTCCATTCTTTATAAATTTATGTAATGTATTTTATACAACACCTTGGAAACGGATGCGTCATATTTCATACATTTCTACAGAACACCTGCATTTCAAACATTAACATGTAAATAGTGATTTATTCTGTCAGTTTTCTGTTAAATGATGTGAACATTTTAAAGCTCAACATACAGAATGTGTCACAGTTGTAATTTTTTTTATTTTATTGTCTGATTGAGCTCAGGAATAAAATCATGAGATGACATTTCAGTTGCTTTTTGTGATTTGGTGCTACTGGCAATAACCCCCAGCTGAAGCCTGGAGAATGGGGTGAGGCTTGATATTGGACGGAGTTCGATTTCAAATGGGCGTGGTTGGATGTAAAGTGGGCGTGGTTAGACAATGGTTCGACAGGCAATGGGTGTTAGGGGGTAGGGTTGCGGTGTGTTCACACCAG
The DNA here is from genome assembly GCF_933228915.1 of Telmatherina bonti. Classification (NCBI taxonomy): domain Eukaryota; kingdom Metazoa; phylum Chordata; class Actinopteri; order Atheriniformes; family Telmatherinidae; genus Telmatherina; species Telmatherina bonti. The sequence continues at coordinate 30,360,128 of NC_136617.1, forward strand.
ACGTTTTGAGAGCATCAAGTTTACATGTAAAGTCAATGTGGAGTCGCGTCAAGGAGACGTCAAGCTTTCTCGCGGAGGGTTTTCAGGGTTTGCTGCTGAATTTGAAAAGCTTTAGGAGGTTGACGCACGTTACGCGTGAAGCGTGCCGTAAACGCCAGAGATTGAAAATCCAAACTTTTGCCGCTTGAACCGGGGCATCAACCAATCAGAGCGATCAGCACGCAGCTCCTGGAGTAAATGGTGAAACTCACCAAACTCAGAACACCTACGATTTATCTGGTGGACCCAGACACAGGGCTGAGACGCCTTACGGCGACATTCTCTAGCATTATTTATTAAATAAAGCCATGCCGCTCCCTCTACTGCATCCGCCATCATTCAAGCTGACCGGAAGGAAAGCTCCACCTTTCCCCCCCCTTCTCTTTTCCGCTGCGTTTAGTGACCAGCGGTGAGCTTTCAGCGTTTTGAGCGTCTGGTGTTAACACACTGTTAGGGTTAGCAGTGGCCATTTAGAGAGAAGGAGAAACATGATCCAATCAAAATGTTAAGGGGGCGGGGTTGGACATCCAGCCCCGCCTCCTTCTCCAGTCTGCAGCCAAGACCCTCTCGTTACTGAAAGCAGCTGTGTTAACTCAGCATATGATCCTGTCACATATCAATCTCGGGATCATGAATTGAACCGGATCAAGATCATATTGTGGCAGAATTAGTTTGGCTTTACCTCTGAACCTCATTTCAACACAAACTTCAAAGTGAAAGATGATCTGTCACCTGAGAATACAGCTGGACACAACCCAGCTTTCAGTTTAATGCTCATGCTAGCCTGCCAACACTCCCAAATTGATAGTTTAACAATATAATTTTATAGATTTGCTATCATATCACCAGTATTTACCCTTTAGATTTATTTTTTTCTGTTGCCAAAAAACAGGGTAAAATCTGGCCTTAGCATTGACAATAAGCCGGATTTAGCATCATCAGTTACCATAACTGTCAGCATGGGCCTGAAGTATCACAACTGCCTCTATAGGTGTCAGATTGTAAACAGTGAAGGAATCACTGTCTCTGCAGGCAGAAGAAATAAACCTTAACTGTTCAAAGAAATGGAAAACATGTACATTTAAAGACCTTTTGAGAAGGGTTGGGAGAGATGAATGAGGACAAAGTCTCTGCCTGGTGACGGGTGCAAGGTGTAGTCGTTCATGCTGAGGCCCATCATGTTCTCAACATAGAGCTCTATCATTTCCATGCAGGTATCAGGGTTGATCCCTCGCAGGAGCAGTCTGCATTGGTCCTTAGATGGAGGCTTCCTCACAATCAGCTCCACATTGTGCAGAACATGGTGGCCTTTAGACAGGACTCTGGCTGCAGCTGTTGAAGCAGACAAAAAAAACAAATAAATTACAATGCTACATCTGGAAAATCAATTATTCCAATGTTTATTGTCATGATGTTTTAAAAATCCAGAAAAAGAACCATAAGCTTTTAAACCAAGAGGCAATTTCAGCGCACCATGGATATTTTGACCTTTATTCTTACAATTTTGGGTCCTATGAAAAAGAAAGCACATCATATATCAGGACATAAGACTAATCTGGTCATGTTTAGTTGGGTAAATACAACCTGAGATGAGAAGCATTTAGTCAAAAGGCTAAAAAGCAGAAGCATAGAGTTAAAATTAAGCATATGTGGTGGTTCCACCGTTGCAGACACACCTTTAGCAGCAGTAACTTGAAGTACTCATGATGTAATGATGTTATCAGTCACATGACGCATTTACCTTTACAATACTGCATCAGTTCATTGGAGTTTGTAGTATTTGATCTATTAAGGTCTTGCTGAATCACAGCAGCCAGGCTGCAGTTTGCACTTTGGACCATTTTTACACTTTATTTTCGTTCTGTTGTAGATGTGCTGCCATGTTTGGGATCATAGTTCTGCTTCATGACAGTTTCAGTCACATTTTAGCTGTCGAACAGATACCATCGCATTTGCCTCCAGAAAAATAGTAAAATACAGTGGAGTTCATGTTCCACTCAATGACTGCAAGAAGTCCAGGTCCTGTGACCGGAAAACAAGCCCAAATCATCAGTCCTCCGCCACCGTGTTCGGGAGTTAGTGTGAGGTGTTTAAGCTGACTTATTGTGTTTGGTTTTCACCAAATGTGCTGCTTGGTATCACGATCAAATACATCCATGTTGGTGTCCGATGCCCAAGGAACATTGTTATAGAAGTCTTGTGGTTTGTCCAGCTGTAATTTTGCCAACCTAAGCTGTCCTGCCATGTTCCTTTTAGAGAGAAGAAGCTTTCTCTTCCAAACAACTCATATTTATTCTGTTTTTCCTAACAGTACTGTTATAAACACTTATCATGCTGAGACTTGTAGAGTTTGAGACGTAGCTCTGAGGAAGCTTTTTTGAGCATATCAGGGTCTGACCTTGTGCAGAACTTGTCCGAACGTGCAAACAGTGCAAAGACTGGGAACTGTCTTGAATGTCTCCCCCTTGTTAATAATCTTCATCACTGTAGAACAGGGGTGTCCAAAGTTGGACCTCGAGGGCCGCTGGCCTGCAGGGTTTCGATGTATCCCTGTTCCAACACACCTGGCTTCCATTAAATGTATCCAACAGCCAATGAAGTTCTGCACAGTGAGTTACAAGTCTGAGTCAGGTGTGTTGGAAGAGGGATGCATGGAAAACCTGCAGGATTGTGGCCCGTAAGGACCGGAGCTGGACACTCCTGCTGTAGAATGATGGACGTTTCTTGGAAATGGTTTAAAAGCCCTTATCAAATGGATGTGCAGCAAGTTTCCTATAAAGATCGCTGCTGATGTCTTCCTCCTTGCCGTTATAATAACACACATCTGAATACTTCAGGCCAGCAAACTGACAAAACTACTGCTTTTATAGAGATGCTCACACTGATAATGATCAGTTTATTAACTTCAATTTATAATTAAATAAAGACACAATATACATCATGTCTTGTTAGTCATCTCAGATTATATTCATTTTATGACCTGAAAATATATGTCCTGATGTGTAAAATGTCAGAATTAAAACTGTTTACTTGTGTTTAATTAATATAACTACATGTCTGATCGTCATATTGTTCACATCCTAAAGAACAAAAAAAAAATCATTCAAACATTAAAGAAAGGGAGATTTACGATTATCAACAGTCCCAGACATATAGTTTTGAAACTTGCCTTCTGCCTCCTCAAACACCAGTACAGCACGGTTGTCCCTCTTCTCCACAGACTCAAGCAAACCTCCCCCAGAACGCCTCCTATTCTCAAAGTAAAGACACAGCAGCTCTTCGTCTATTCCTTCAGGCAGAGCCAGCACCTCCACAATCCTCTCCTCCGGGCTTTCAACAGGCATCCTAAAAAGCACAAAACATGCAGTGTCCGTCAAAAGACTGGAAAAATCTTTTTTTTCTTCCTTCTAACTTTTCATCTAGATCTAGATTTTCATCAGATTATTTTCCTTTTTAACATATGATTAAATGTAAAAGCAAAAACAATCAGTCGCCAAGATGAACTGACTCAAAACGAATCAATGATAAAGTTTATTAGTCACCAGCCTCAGAAACATGCAGTCAACACCACCTCATGTTACACTTTATGACTTGTTCCAACGGTTCAAGTGATCCAACATCAGCTGTTCAGCAGTCTGCATGAACCAACCTATCAGCTGAATTTCTACAGAAAAATTTTACCCAGGGTGGTGAAGAAGAAGAAAACTGCTTGGTTTATCCAAAAGCAATAGAAATTACCCATCAATCCATCCATTTTCTTTACCGCTTAGTCCAATTCAGGGTCGCAGGGCACAAAAAAATTAGACCAATGGAAATTTGAACTTGGATCTGATATCAGTGCTTTGGCATGATGTAGGAGAGATGACCATCTGGTTTCTGCTGTAGTGGTTTCCATTGTGCGGCATGGGGGAGGTGGTATGATGCTGTTCAGTTATTCAGAACTGAAGAGATATTTAACAAACCTCCTGGAGTAAAACACCATCTGATTTGCATTTCATTGAACCATCATGATGTAAACACACCTCTGAATTACAATAATATCTATAGAAGAAATAGCACTTATTTTTCTTTTAAATCTTAGTTATTTTTACATTTGTATAAGAATCATTTCCTGCTTTGAACATCATTACAATTTAATTATGTATAAAACATACTACTACTACTACTAATAATAATGATAATAAATTTGATTTATAAACACCTTTTGAAGTCACTCATGGACACTGTACAATAAAAACAGGCATTAAAACAATAGGAAACAATAAAAACAACAGAACTGTGGGACAGGGTGATTATAGGGAGTATGCTTTCTTGCTTTGTGTGTTTTGAGGATGGATTTGAACAGATGTTACTGCATAACATGGACTACATCAAGTTATTCAAATAATTGAACAACGTTATAACTAGATGTGAAAATTAAAACCTGAGTTTTGCAGAAGGTACCAGTAGACGCCATTTTCTGTTGCCTTCATACAGTAACATTAAGGATTAGGAATGAATGGATGACAACTAAATATTTGCATCTGCCTGTCACTCAAGAAGGAAAAAGTATAACATTGAGTTAAACAAACAACATATTTAGTACGGATGGGAAAATTGAGTCAGAAAACCGGATATCGGAATTTTTTTTGCTTCACAATTTTAAAATAGATTTTTTTGTTAAAAAAAATTGATTTTTTAAAAATAAATAAAAATAATCCATTATCATTTTTTTTGGTCATTTTTATTATTTTTTTAATCGATCTTTTTACTTGTCTTCTTGGGCATTATAGCAGCAGAATGATGATCTGGCTTTCATTATCATCACTAACATGCATGTTAGGTTAATTGTTTTTTCCTCATTGAAATCAAGAAAAATGGCGAGAAAAAAAAAAGTTCAATACATTTTCTTTGTTTTTAATCGACAAAAATTAGCAATATTGAAGAATTGTGAGAATCGAATCAGCACGTAAAAGATCGGAATCGAATCGGGACAAAAGCATATCGTCACAGCCCTGATATTTAGGCCAGTTGATGTCATACAGAGTAGGTGCTATATGGAGTGTTTGTGCATAAAGTTCATAATTATTACATTGATAATTAGATTAACTTGATTAAACACGATTCAAAATACAAACACCAACTCTAAGGAACTGCAAATATATAGCATGCAGTAGATCTGATGAGCAAACGGAGCTCTGAAGATCATTGTTAAAATGCTGTGAACATTCGGACATCAAACTAATCCAGAAAGCCGAGTCTTGAGGTTGGAAATGACGTCATACACCTTTAGGAACAAAAGTAACTTTCCTTCCTGGAAAAAATAAACTAAAAACAATGTTGTTGCTTGGCATGGTCACATAAATAAAAAAAATAAAAAAACAACTTAAAGAAACAAATTATTCAAAAGTATTAAATTTCATTTATGATCTGGAAAATCTTCATACATGAAAGAAGCTGTATATCAACTTTTTCTGCCTGGTGATCTGGTTTTACAAACATTTTCAGCTTTATATCACTGCCAATTGAATATTTTGGGGATAGGAAAACAAATAAAACCAGTATGAAACATTATGTGGAATTATTTCCATCTTATTTTTCCACTGATGCCTTGTTCGCTACTTAGAAAATAAAAATATGAAAAAGCATCGATCCACATTATTTATAAAGCAACAAATCTAATATTACCAGCTGTTATTTACCTTGAATGACAAAAGATGTAAAAAAGATAAGTATTTTAATTGAAAAAAACAAAAACAAAAAACAGCACAACAAAACATAATATCTTATTAAATTAACATAAGAACAGCAGAAGTATGAATTTATGAGGATATGAAAAACAAGGCTTTTTTTTTTATTTTTTATAAATCAAGTGCATGACTGTATTTCCTCACAGGTTAAGCTATTCAATTATGTCTCAGCCTTTTTTACAAAGTACAATTTGCCAACACGCAGCAGAATTTCCCAAAGCATTTCTTACTGAAACGAGATTTGCAGAAAAACTTTAATAATTTCTTTTGCTTTATGTGCAGCAAGTGTCATCAAGACTCCGGCCTACACACAGCTGCATTCCGGAAACTTCCTACTTTCTGGCACTGTTTTGGAAAACTAAATATCCTGCTTTTGGGTTTTAAAAAAAACCTATAGTCTCTCGTCAAAAACTGCGTCACAGTGGCGCAGTTTTTTCTGAATGGTTTCTAAAAGCGACACTTCAGATACTCAGATACTCAACGGGGGTCTGCGGTGTCACGCTGCAACTGGAAAGTGAAACCAAGAGCTAAAGTTGCCATGTTTGCTAACACTAAAGTGGTCTGTCGCAAAAGCTCTTAATTTTAGACACACACAAAAAAGCAAACTGCCTTTTCATAAGGCTGTTAAATTAATTCAGAGCTTTACTTACGTGTGCTACAACGAAAACATTTGACTCCGGTCGGATTGAGCTGAGAGGTACTTCCTTGTTGTGCTGCTTGTTGAACGTCAGGCGGCGTCAACAGTTTATCGCTGTACGTCTTAAAGAGACAGCGACCTGTTTCTGGAGCGCGTAGACTGCAAAACAAACAACCTAAAATAAACTAACTAACCAAATAAATAAATAAATAAATAAATACACATCGGAATGGAAAGGTTTTTGGTCAAGGTGAATACTTTTAATCAATACAATTACATCCTGGGAGAGGAGGTGGAGGTGGTGGAGGAATACAAGTATCTTGGAGTTCAGCTGGACAACAAACTGGACTGGAAATGCAACACTGATTATATCTATAAGAAAGGTCAGAGCAGACTGTACTTCTTAAGGAAGCTGAGATGGTTTAACGTCTGCACCAAGATGTTGCATATCTTCTATAAGTCTGTTGTGGAGAGTGCAGTCAGCTTTGCAGCATCTGCTGGGGTAGTAGCATCAGAACCAGAGACTTGAAGAGAATCAACAAACTGATCAAGAAAGCTGCTTCTGTGCTTGGAGTAACTCTGGAGCCGCTGGAGCTGATTGTCCAAAGAAGAATGCTGCACAAGCTGATGAAGATGATGGAGGATTCTTCACACCCTCTCCACAACACAGTGATGAAACAACAAAGTGTGTTCAGTGAGAGACTTCTTCAGGTCCGATGTAAGACTGAAAGATACAGAAGATCATTCCTGCCAGCAGCCATCAGCCTCCGGAACAAGACCCTCCTCAAGTTACTTATATATTACAATATTGAATTTCCCTTTGGGGATTAATAAAGTATTTTTCATTTTATTCATTTTAATGTGAATAGAATAATTTCAGGGACTTCGGTGGTATGAAATCAGGTTAAAAACAAAGAATAACAATAGTTTCCTCTTAAAATGTAAATTTACAGTTGTAAATTTACAGAACTTCTAATCCCTCCATCCTCCAAAGATAGTTAAAAGCCGAGGAATGGCCACAAAGGCTAGAAAACACATAAATCAAAGTGAATGTTACAAAAATAAAGGAGCAAGCTCTACACAAGTCCCGTTGGATCTTTATCCTCTGACGTGGGAAAAAAAAAGTGTTTAGACACAAGGATGTTGAGGTGGAAACAGGATTAAGCATGGTGGTGGGATTGTAATCTTCTTCTGATGATAATGATAATTATTATGGAAGTGTTAGAGTCACAGCTCAAACACCGTCCAGAATCTGTGGAAGAAACTAAAGACAGGAATGAAGAGAAAATATTTATAAAGAGTATTCCCACCCACCTTATGCTCCCTGCTAAGGGAATATTAAAAAGAAACTGTCTTTCCACTGCCACTGGGACGACCAGCTCATGCTGTGAATAATCAGTTACCTCGCTACCCTCTCACAGATCCTGGTTAATAATACATTCTCTAAGCTTCTTCATACCTCAGCTGGCTCCCTACAGGGCTGTGTCCTGTCACCGTTGCTCTTCATCCTTAACACAGATGGCTGGGAGCCAAAGTGCCACATGGTGATGCTTGTGGATGAGAGTTCTTCCATCTCTGCTCTCCTGACCCGTACAGGACCATGTCTCAGCCCGAAAGGACTTTGTGGATCAGTGTGATGGCTTCTGTCTGCAGGTAAACATGGATAAGACCAAGGACCAAGGAGTCTATCTGCAGTAGTCCTCATCGTTTATGGGAAGCCTGCGGGGGTTTAGTTTAGTTTAGTTTAGTTTATTTAGGATCACCATTAGCCGTAGCAAGCTACAGCTATTCTTCCTGGGGTCTGGTACAAATATAACATCAAAAAACAGAAACTTGTAAAAGTTACACAGTTCAGTCCTGGAATAAAAGCTATTTACATATTTAAATCCATCTCTTTACATCCATTTTGACATACTAAATGCATGCATGGCATGTCCATTCATGTTACATCCAGTACTTTACCATAATACATCATATTATATAAACAGTTTACTGTAACACACACTCTATTCATGCACAAAAATATGCTGACTCTCATTGGATATCAACCCATATATTTGATTATCTATAATACAAATCTTCTAGTACACCTCTATCTACATTATCAATTTATTTACTCTATTACACATTCATTTGTATTTATTATACTTTTATCACCAAACCCTTATAATTATGATTTATATAGATACCTGTACTTTTGAGAAATAGTCTTTTAATAATATTTAAATTTATTTTAGATCAGTGGTTAATTTAATGTTCTTCGGTAGTGAATGCCATGTTTTCATGCCTCTAAACATAACAGTTCTTTTTATGGCATCTGATTTTGCTTTAGGCAAAGTAAAAATTCCATCTTTGGCATGTCTTGTGGTATATTCATGATTTCCAGCACTGAAAGTATGGCTATTAAATAACGTAACAGGTAGTTTTAATACAGATATATTTCTAATTACAACAGTCAATGAATATGAGAGTCTGTCTTTGACCAACAACCAGTTAAGTTTCTTATGAATTGTGATAATATTTGTCCTGAAATCACACTTGTGGAGAAGTACAGATGCTTGAGCAGAATTTTTGACCAGTTGCTGATGTTTCTTCCAACAGTGAGGAGATGTCAGCAGTGGTTGTACCACCTGAGGAAACTCAACTTGTTTAGAGTAACTAAGACCATCCTCCAGACTTTTCTCGAGATTGTTCTCAGCTTCTCCTTCGTCTGCTGGTTTCTCTCCTTCATCATCCAGGACCGGACCTTGCCTTCAGAACACAGTCCAGATGTGTTCCAAGACCATGTGAGCGGCCAGCAGGATCCTTTAGGACATGAATACTCGATTTGGTCCCACGAGGACTGCAATCTACCAGGTTTTCCATGTGTTCCTGCTCCAACACAGCTGACTCATATGAACGAGTATTTGTGCAGAAACCAATTGGCTGTTAGATCCATTTAATTTGATTCAGGTGTGTTGAAGCAGGAACACATGGAAAACCTGCTGGATTGTGGACCTTGTAGAAACTAAACTGAACCCCTTTTCCATGTTTTACAGTGTCTTGCATCTGGACTTCCAGCCGTACAGCCTAAAATGCAGGACCCAGAGGATGTGGAGAGCCTTTGTCCCAAGGACTGTCCTACTCCTCAGCTTCCAACCATCCTTATATCTCCACCCCAACCACCCAAAAACACCTCCCCTTACCCATAATCCTCCCCACTCTTCCATAAATTCAGGACACTTGGTCGCTTTCTTTTTTCTGCTGCTACTCTTTAGCAGATGATTTGCTATTTGCACTGTAAACATACACAGTTTCCACTATTGATAACTTCCATTATTGTTTTTTACATTCACAAATACTCACAATACACAACTGTCATGATTTATTTCTGTTATTGCAACTGTTACATCTGCAGCTTTGCCGTACACAGCACGCTATTGTCCATGTTGTATTATGATCATTAATAGGATATTTCCCAGCATACCATGGCAACTCAAACCAGCAGCAGTTATGAGCACACTGGTTGCTGGTTTGAGCCTCGGCTGGGAGATGTTTTAGCACTGGCCTTTCTATGAGGAGTTCTTCCTGTGTTTGTGTTGCTATTCTGGCTTCTTTCCACCCACAAGACATGCATGTTAAGGTCTAAGTTATCACTTGTAAGTTGCTTTGGGGCTGCATGGTGGCATAGTGGTTAGCACTGTGGTCTCACAGCAAGAAGGTTGCTGGTTCAATCCTTGGCTGGGGTGGGGTTTGGCCTTTCTGTGTGGAATTTGCATGTTCTCCCCAGGTACTCCAGCTTCCCTTGGATGGTGGGAGGAAGCTGGAGTACCTGGACAAGCATGTTAGGTCAATTGGCTACTCTAAAATGCCCATAGGAGTGAGTGTGAGTGGTTGTTTGTCTCTGTGTGGCCCTGCAATGAACTGGCAAGCTGTCCAGGGTGTACCCTGCCTTTCACCCAAAGACAGCTGGGATAGGCTCCAGCTTCCCCGCGACCCTTCATTGGACTAAGCGGTTAGGATAATGAATGAATGAGTGAAGTTGCTTAGATAAAAGTGTCTGCCAAATGACTGTTATGTTGCACTGTTATGCAATGCCTATTGTTTTTATTCTACAATATTTTATTCTTCATTATTTGCTTCACCACTTATGTCCTTTTTCCACAACCAATAGGTTTTTTTCTGCACTGTTCCTTGTTTCTTTTTTCTTTGTTTACTTCCTCATACTGTAAAACTGATTACTTCATGTGCCACCAACTGTCCCTCGAGGGACAAAAAAGTTCTTTGATTGCACTGAAATGAATATGAACATAATATAAACATAATCCAACACAGAAAACTCTACAAATATGATGCTGCTCACTTCGTAACTCCCTAAGATGTATTGTTTCTGCACTAACTTTGCAACCAAAGTTAGCATCAATATACAGTCCCACAGCTAAGTAAGCCCCATCTAAAGTGGCTTAGTTTGTTTTAAGATTACCCTTTAAATTAAGTTAACAGTTCGACACATAGGGTCATTTTTTCTTTTATGCTTTAGACATTTAACTAAAGTAAGAACTCTTGTTGGAAATCTTGCTGTTCCATCTAATGTGAAGAGATGAAGAGTTGTGCAGTTCTTCTCTACACAGCTCATAAATCCCTTTGAACTGAGTATTTCTGCTCTGAGCGGCTCTGATTCTTACATAACATTGCTGTATATCCTGCATCGTCCACACAGGGAATTAAATAAACCTAAAGAAGTCTTCAAACTCAAAAACTTGGGCAATGTTACTGTAAAGCAGTGGAAAAAATCCCAACAGAGACAAGCAAGAAATAAAAGTGTTTAAAGTTTCTAAGTTATATTTCAGTAAGCCAATGTCTTTTTGTCTTTTGTCACTTGAAATTTTGGCAGGCGTGTGAATAACTTACACATTAACAATGGTGCTTTTTTTTGTGATACTTTCATTATATTTCCTCATACTAATACAATATTTCTAAATGTAGGACTTTAACTTGTGACAGAATATGCTAACATTGTGGAAGGCTAATACTGAACATGCTCAGAAGATGGATTGATATTAATGTTGATATCTTTGTTATTCTGTAGAGACTCATATCTGTTATGTGGTATGTTTTTTAACCTTGCAGAAATCAGGATATCTGCTCCTAATATGTTTATGGGGCAGATTATACAAGATTCAATCTTCTATCTGTGCCTATTTGTTCATGTATAACAATATAAAGGATATTTATATTAGGATAATATATTCAGTGTGTCTTGTCATCTTCTGCCTCATCATGTAATCCCAGGTTGACTTATAGATGTTAGGATCAGATGTGTGTGGGGTCGGTACAATATGCCCAGGATCCCTTCTCATTCTATAACTGAGCTCTTTTCAACTCAGGTTGAATGTCAGAACTTGTTGTGAAGCTACAGAATAAATTAAGTACAAAGCAGAAGCTTCACTTGAATCATAGATAAACTAAATATGTAATGTGCCAAAAATTCTGTCCACGACACTGTAAATGGCTGCTAAACTAAGTCTTATACTTATTACTTATTATTAAACTTTAATTACTTTTATGGTGATATATACGTATAAAATTAAAAGGCCAGACAGAGAATTGTGAAGCTTTAATGCGAGTGCAAGAAGGCTGAACTTAAAATGGCGATGAATACTTCACTTGAAAGCATTCATAATGTTTGCCATTTAAACCGATAATTTCCTAAAAGCACTGATAAACAACATGGGAAGAAGAGAAACACAGGAAAAATCTGGGATTCTTACATTTTTATTATGAACTTGTTGTAGTTTGCAATGGTGGCAATAAGAGAAAGCATTACTGACAACCACACTGGAAAGGGCACTAAACTGTACACATCTTCACCAATTAAGGCGGATAAACTTCGGATTTATCAGAGAAAAAGAAAAGCAGATGATAGGATTAATTTCTACAAAGGAAAACTGTTTCCTGAAACGTGAAGAAACAATAAACACTGTCCAAGTTCTTATGAGGTGGTGTAAAAATCTGAATTTTAGATAAAAAGAAATATTTATAATGTCTAAAATGACTGAAATGTTATGTATTTCTTGTCAAATCCCAAAACATGCTGCATTTGACTCGTCTCAGCTGTTGTAGTCTGATATATTTCAATGCGAGCTGTGTGCACCCATGCACATCCTGGGTAGTTGTAATTTAAATCACACCCTGCCAGCCAAAAATTTGTGAAGTGAGTTGTAAATAAAAAAAATCAACCTCCTTGTCATTTTTTTACAAATCACTGCAAAAAAGCTTTAGTTGTATGTTACTGCACTGTGGGAGTCCAATAATAGCTGAATAACTGAGTAATTAAATGTTTCATCATACATCTCTCCCATACAGAATTGGGACTGAAGCTGGGTTTTTAAAGCAGTAAAAATACATATTAAAATCCTTTTCTTCCTAAACATTGCTCGAGCTTCCAAAATGTAATAAACAAAGATCTCAGAAGTCAGCTTGATGTAAACATAAAAAGCTTTGCTGTGTGACAGTCACTGAAGTTAGATTTTAAGATAAAAACATCATATAGCAAATATCTTCCAATGGAAAACTGAATGTTGACATATGTTCTTGTCCACTAGGTGATAGTATTCTCTGTAAAACAAACATACATAACCATAATACATGACCAAACTGCACATGTATAAACATGATTCTGAGTCACCTGTGAAGTGACCGTGATTGCCCTGGTTGGGTAAATATATCCAATATGTTTCAAGGCACATGGAGCAAATCATAGCCTACTGGATGAGCGTCCCCAAGCGAAACGTCTGCCACATATGAATAAACACTTCAACATTTCTTATAATACCTTTGTAAGTTAAAAAAAAAAAAAAAAAAAAGCCAGCACTTTGCTGCCAGTTAACATCAAGCATTGATCTATGTACAAAAACTTAGCAAGTGAAGTCAATCAATAACTTCCCTCCTGGACAACACATGGTGTTATTCCTAAAACCAAAGTATTAAAGATGTTGATGTTTTTACTAAGTAACAGTTTAAAAAGCTATACTCATCATGCAAATGGTTCTTAAACATTTACAACACAAAACAATAACATTAATGATATATCCAGTAACAACTATTAAATTAAAATAATCATAATTCAGCACAATTTCATGGTAAAATTAAGTTTTACAAACTCCCATTAAAGGCACTTAACATTTACTTTTCATTAAAAAGTGTATCACAATGTACATAAAAATGTACAATAGGTCATTGGCTTTACAGTAAGGCACCCCTGTGCTGGCTGCAAGTGTCAGTGATGAATTACAAATAATAACCTGCTGTTTTTATTTCAGCTCTAATCTCAAAAGCCTGTTTTCTCTTCCATTTCAGTGAGTGATGAAAACCTAATCTATTCTTGCACCACAATATAATTCTCAAGACTTGCTGAACCCTTGAAGCATAAATAAATGTTTTGAGAATATGTTTTCTAGAGAGTTGATGATGACTATGCTGAGCAAATAGGCTATGTGTTTTCAAGGATTTGAATCAGCCCGCTAGTTTTAATCCTAATATTCAATACAAGCAGCTTGATGCTACACAGTTATGGACCGAGCTATAGGCTAACGTCAACTAGCTAAATTTTTCACATAGTTTATTATGTTTATTATGAGTATCAGCCCTATATTTGATTGAAATTTATCAAAATGACATTAATCTGCAGGTATTTATTCACAAACACAAGTATAATGTTAATAACTATGCCAAGTCAACACTGAAATAGCATCAATACTAAAGTGTAGTTCCCCTTATGCTAACAAAGCACCTCGACCGTTTAAAGGCATAAGAACGTATGTTTGGGGTTAATGGCAGCGGATCCCTTGGGTCGTAGTTTTGGTGCCTTTTCATGTACAGTATAAACAGTATTCCCTTTCACTTCTTTCTCCTGTGGAAATATCAATAAAGGAAAGATAACTAAACACCATATAGCATTGCCATGCTAACGGCCAAACCTAAGCTAATCTGCCAACAGGTTAGTTTTCATTTCTGCAATTATTTGTTTTCCTATAGAAATTGGGGGATTTTTTAAGTTATGAGCATCGTTGTTTTGAAGCAACTTAACGTTTTAAATAACAACAATAATGACACCACCAGGTAAGTATAGATATAAGCTGTTTAGCTCCTACATGCTCAGGTCACACTAAAACGAACGCAAGGAACCATAGTTTCATAGCAGAACATTGGACTGTAAAGAGAAAACGACATTTCACTTGCTGGTGGTTTGAATGCTGTGGCTTGTTGGAAAAAACAACACAAAAACAATAAATAAAAAATAATTTATGCTTTCATTATATTGAATTTTGTCAGTGTAAGAAATGATCAGGGCATCTTAGACATTTTTATGTTGAGTCTTCAATATGTAACATTGTAAAATAGTTTTAATCTTATTCTTATTGAGATTTTTTAGTATGAGATGCTGCAGTAACTACCATTTAATCATGCTGTTGTCTTTGGAGCACTAACTGGCTAAAACGGGCCCTATTGTTTTCTAATTAAATCACATACTGCCAGATCCGAAAAGTTTTGGTTTGAAGTTTGTTTCTGGCAAAATAGTGTGAAAGATATTTGCCTCAGCGAGAAATTTCACAATTTATAAATTTGACAGAATCTTTTTAAGTAAGTATAGAAATATTGAAATGCTCACGACAGTATTCCTTAAAAGCTGGTAAATTAATGCTTTAGGGCTGAGGTTTTGTTTGCTTTTCAATGTCTTTTTTAGCCCTTATTACAAAGTTTTACAACTGCAATCACTCAAGCAGGATGGATGTAATTCTTCCATGCGGGAAGGTAAAAATCACAACTTTCTCAAAACTTCTATAATTAAAACGTAAGACACCTTCACTGCATATATTGTATTTACAGCTAAATCAGTAGAGTTTTGCTGTGAGACTTTAAATGTTTCATGTTTCTTGGATATCAGTTTGTACCATAATAGCTTCCAATAGAGGCCCCTTCAGCATAACAATAATGATATTACCACAGCACTTTGTCTGCTGTCAGAAGATCTTCAGTATGTTTCAGATGACCATGATGTATAGAAAACACATGGAGATAGGTTATTTTATATAATTGTACTAAAGCTTTTAATGCTTGTTGACTGGTGTCCTCTCTTCTTTGTTCAGTCCCTGATGCATTTAAATCGGGTTTATAGATTCTGCGAAGTGGCTATGTTGCTTCTGTCTTGTCAATGAACTGTTGCACAGACAAAAGCTTGACTGGTTTATAATTAAAATGACATTTACTGAAAAGCAGCTTAAGCAAACAGAAAACTAGGCTGACAAGAACAGGTCAGGTTGAAATGTCTGTGGACACCATTGAAAGAAATAAGAAATAAAACGAAAGAAAAAGCTTGGTATCATCTGCCTTTAAACATTCGGATTTTGTGCTTGTCCGCCAACAGCAAGGTGACATTATATTCATAATCTCCATCGTGGACTCCCGTGTGGCGGAAAGCTCCGGCCAAATGATTCTCCTCCCAGTAGTGGTGCCAGTTTCCAAACTGGTCTGCACCAAATCCAAACACACTGACCTAAAGTAGACAAAGTTAATAAAAGCAATGATTACAACCATCACAGTGAAACACCGCCTACACAAGTTTAATAGCTTTGCTTCAAATCCGCATTATTACACTGCTTATTTTTCATAACCCATCACAGTTGGTCTGAAAATGCACAGCAATAAAACATCATAGCTTTACTTATAAAACCCCAAAAGTCCACTTGGCTAAGGAATTCAGGAGCTTTTGTTTTTCAAGGTCTTTTATGGCACTTATTGGTGTAGTGAAGCTTACCTCATCACATATGTGGATGGCAAACAGCAAGCTGAGGAAACCTGTAGAAGGATATCGTCCATGACTATCAAGCCAGGACTCATAGACGTATTTGAAAAATGTTGGACTGTAGATCATCACCTGCAAAGAAAAAAATCTCCATAATTTCTAATCATTTGCAATACAAAAACTTACAATAAAGCTACTCAAATCTTTGGCTGAGCTTTAGTTTGGGTGAAAGGAACTCTACAAGGTGCAGCAGCGCCAAATTTAGAAAAAAAGGAAATCAGTCGCATGAACACAAAATTATACATAAAATGCACCAACACATCAGCATTAAACAACCATATTAGACACAAAGATCATTTCATGGCTATTTCAAGCAATTTCATGGAAAATTAACTCTCTAAAATCGTCGTATTTGCCACACTACAAAAGAAAATAAGCCCTATTTTCCACTTCACCCTACTAACACAACTCAGTGTTTTCTTTAGGAAATGACTACCTTGGCCAGCGTTCACAGGAAGACCACATCTAGCCAAAGAGCTATTCCCCTGCAGACTAAATGGATGTTAACTATAACTCAGGGACCTCCAGGGTAAGGACTCAGTGGTAAAGGCAATTCTCCTATGCTAAAATAAAAAATTTGGCTGACATGTAATCTAATATACATCACCTGCTGATACTCTGGAAATTTTACTAGCAGTTTGGATTGAAAGTCCAGGATGAAAGCTGAGGTAATTACATCCCAATCCATTGGATTATCTCTACAACAAGGGTACTCAGTTCGATCCTACGAGCGCCAAAAAGGTTATCAATGTATCCAACACACCTGAGTCAAAGGAATGAGTCATTGTGTAGAACCTGAAATACTGTTGGATCTATTTAGTCTGATTCAAGTATGTTGAAGCAGGAAAACATGGAAAATCTACTGGATTGCGGACCTCATTGGACTGAGTTCAGTAGATCTCCTCTGAACATTTCGCGACTCCAGTGCATTGATGAAAGCAGTTCAGTTATTGTTTTCTGCATGTTATCGCTCTTCGTTCTGATTTCCAGTCTGCCATTTTCCACTTTCACACACGACACCAATGGACAATGAAAGCTCATCAGCAGCAGTCCTTGGAGTTGTATCTTCTGAATGTGTATCTTAATCGGCATTCAATGAATCAGCTCTGCATTGGTAGCTGTTTGGAGGGCTGCACTTAATTTTGCAATGAAAAAAAGACATGAATCCTTCAGTTTGCAGGTGCTCAGAGCTGTTTACATGGATATGTAGGCCACAGTAAAAACTGTCTCTTCGGAGGATACGGACTGTGCTAGAAATATTTGAGATATTGGCTCTATTCATGCCAGGATAATCTGGGGATTTGGATCGACTGGGTGGTCAATGCTGAAAAGTTTCATACCTTCCTTTGGTTTGGTTTACTTTCACACAGCACTTAACCGAAGCGGACCAAACTACCTGAACACCTTCACAGAATTACAACAACTGCACACTGGGGGCAGAACTCTCCAAAGCAACTGCTGACCAACCATGAAGAGAAAGACCCAGCTCATCGATTAGCCATAAACCTCAGCAGGCTCGTTCATCATAAGTAAACAGTGGAGCAACACCAAATTTATGCAGTTTTACTTCAACGCTCAAACCAAATGTGTTCTTCCTGAGAATGAGCAGCAGAAGAGGCAGCGAGTTATCTAGCAGGTTGCTCTACATCATCTCCTCGCTTTGGTTCACTTGATGGTCTGTTTGCCTTTACGTTGTTAGAGAACCACACCAAGATTCACCCCACATTTTCACGTGGACCAGAGTTTGCTTCTTCGGTCTGAAAGAGTGTTCACACTGCCCCAAATGAACCATACTATCTGTGGAAGCAGACCAGGTGGATGAAACAAGATGATGCACCATTCTGACACTTCTCACGTTGTCTATGGAAAATCACTGGCCATATAAATATGGCTGAAATTAGTACAAACATGGTCTTTGCATTATTCGGGTGGTAGTTTTGACAGATAATGTTGTATTTATGAAATGGAGATTCGAATAAAAGTAACAAAAAGTCTAAAAACATTTTAATAGTGAACATGGGCTCACATGTTGTCTTAATGAGCTGCTTTTCATTTACAAGTTAAGTCCTGGTGATAAAAAATATGTGAAGGAGAGCAGCTTTACTGGGAAATTGTCTTTAAAAAAACACTGTATGCAAGAACAGGTGCAAAATTGACTGGTGCAAAATGAAAATATGACGTTATTTGTCAATAAATAGAAAAAAACCCTGAAAAATGCTTTATGTTGCAAATTACATAACAAGAACATAATCTAACACCCAATAAACCACCATGACAGGCTGCATGTGGCAGGATAAGACATTCGTTAATTAATGTTCATTATTTCACAAATTGATGTTTAGCAATCGCATATAAATGAGAGTGTGTGTTTTTGTGACACACCTTACTGGAACACTTCTGGCCTGTTGATTAAAACGTAAAAACTCACCTTATCTTTGTTTGCCTTTATCCTGGACATTACAGGTAAATATGTGCTGTAACACAGGGGGAAAAAATACATTTATTTGAATCCAGCAACTCATAATCACAATATATACTTACCTGATTTAATTTTAATGTGACTAATGATGCATAAAGTAAAAGGTTTTGGAGTCAAGCTCACCATCCGTTTTTTTTTATATTTCCTCCATTTTGTTTTTGCATTTTGCACCATTCATCACATAGAGCATCTGGTTTGAAGCTGTTAGTGAAGACACTGAATATTTAAATAGAGGTGTGCAGCATCTGCGAGGAGTCATTATTCATTCGGCACGAAAAGTGTCTTTAGAAGCAGCTTCAAACTGCAGTGAGGACAACATATAGAGGCAGCGGTACATTATACAAAGTATACTATTTGTAAAGTAAGTTTGAATAAAAAAGCTTAATTATGAAAGTTTATGATATTCCAAAGCAGAAATAGAAAAGACAAGTATTTTTCAGGTCTAATCTTTCAGAGGGCTCTTAAAAAAAAAATTAAAAAACTTGAAAAAGCAACAAAATTCACAGCCAAGATCTGATGACTGTCGGGCGAAAGCTGACATTACTGCCAATAAAGTTTAAATTTAATGATGGAGAATTACTGCTTTGGCGGGAGGACAAACGCACATTTATAGGCAACATTTGCTCGGCTACTTCGGCTATCCAACATCTTGGCATGATTGAATTATTGGTTGTGGCATTAATTGGCAGCGGCTCAATCTTTTCCTTGAGGTCCAGTAATAAAGCTAATGATTACGGGTCAGTGAGAATAAAGCTGCTGAGTTGAAATTTACTGAAAGATTAAAACAGAGTGATTATCTTTGCTATGGCAATGTGACAAATAGCACCACTGAGTGAGTGTGATTGGATGACAATCTGGTGTTTTAGAGTGTAAATGAATCTGGGAGTGGAGCAAACGCAGCATGCATAACAATGCCACAGCAGCTTTCAAACTGCCAGAACAGAGAGAGAAGTGGTTAAAAAGACAGCGTTGCTCACATCCGAGAGAAATTCTCTGATGACATTCTGAGGACACAAGAACACACACACACACACACACACACGCGCATGTTGCTACTACATGTTTTATACACTGCTCAAAAAAATAAAGGGAACACTAAAGTAACATGTTGTAGATCTGAATGAATGAAGTATTTTTATTAAATACTTTGTTCTTTCTATAGTTGAATGTGCTGACAACAAAATCACACAAAGATGATCAATTAAAATCAAATGTATCAACCCATGGAGGTCTGGATTTCAAATCAAAATCAAATCAAATCAAAGATACTTTATTCATCCCCAAGGGGAAATTAAAGGTTCAAGCCAGCTCGTTCAAGGTTTGACATACAGATATTTAACATATATGACAAGTTTACAGAACCGAACTGAAGCTGAACCGGCGCCGCCTTATAACAGATAAGAACAGAGATACATTAGGAGTTATACTCAAAATATAAAGTGGAAAAACACACTACAGGCTGATCCAACTTTCATGTAATGCCCTTTAAACAAGTCAAAATGAGGCTCAGTAGTGTGTGTGGCCTCCACGTGCCTGTATGACCTCCCTACAACATCTGGGCATGCTCCTAATGAGGCGGCGGATGTTCTCCTGAGAGATCTCCTCCCAGACCTGGACTAAAGCATCCACCAACTCCTGGACAGTCTGTGGTTCAACTTGGCGTTGGTGGATGGAGCGAGACATGATGTCCCAGATGTGCTCAACTGGATTCAGGTCTGGGGAACGGGCGGGCCAGTCCATAACATCAATGCCTTCATGTTGCAGGAACTGCTGACACACTCCAGCCACATGAGGTCTAGCATTGTCTTACATTAGGAGGAACCCAGGGCCAACCGCACCAGCATATGGTCCCACAAGGGGTCTGAGGATCTCATCTCGGTACCTAATGGCAGTCAGGCTACCTCTGGTGAGCACATGGAGGGCTGTGCGGCCCTCCAAAGGAATGCCCCCCCACACCATTACTGACCCACTGCCAAACCGGTCATACTGGAGGATGTTGCAGACAGCAGAACGTTCTCCACGACGTCTCCAGACTCTGTCACGTCTGTCACATGTCCTCAGTGTGAACTTGCCTTCATCTGTGAAGAGCACAGGGCGCCAGCGGCGAATTTGCCAATCTTGGTGTTCTCTGGCAAACGCCAAACATCCTGCACAGTGTTGGGCTGTAAGCACAACCCCCACCTGTGGATGTCGGGCCCTCATACCACCCTCATGGAGTCTGTTTCTGACAGTTGGAGCAAACACATGCACATTTGTGGCCTGCTGCAGCTCATTTTGCAGGGCTCTGGCAGTGCTCCTCCTGTTCCTCCTTGCACAAAGAAGGAGGTAGCGGTCCTGCTGCTGGGTTGTTGCCCTCCCACGGCCTCCTCCACGTCTCCTGATGTACTGGCCTGTCTCCTGGTAGCGACTCCATGGTCTGGACACTACGCTGACAGACACAGCAAACCGTCTTGCCACAGTTTGCATTGCATTGATGTAGTAGCTTATTATGTAGTTTTTACAAGTTACGACTAAAAAGACAAGAAGGAGGGACCAAACTTTGTTTATTTACAGTATACGTCAAACGTCACGTGCACCCTTTGTCCAATCAGAACCCTTCCCAACCCACCGCTCTAAAGAGGAATTAAGTAAGGACGTAGCCAGTGTGATGCTGTAACTGACAGAACAGAAATATAGACATATGTTAAAGAGATCTTCACCTGAAATTTGATATCAAATTGGGTTACAAAGGAATCATGACCGCACATCTCTGACTGGAAAAGACTGCATTTATGTACTGTAGTAAAGGACTCCGGTAGCATCAACCTTAGATTTCTGGAATTTATGGCCCTTTTGGAAACACCTTGAACGCTTTGTTGCGTTTTTTAAATTCCTCCTGAACAATTTTTACACGGTGAAATGGTGCATTACCACCGCCACCAGGTTACTCTGTTAGCACTATGAGCTGTGTGTGTGGTCAGCAACAGTGTTTAAGTAGGTGAAAAATGTTAAAGTAGAACATTGCCCAAAGCAACACTCTGACTCTGCCAGGTTGTCCCCTTCCCACAGTGCATCCTTCTGCCTTATCTGTCTGTGGACAATGGACTACACTTCATGCTGCCTTTGCTCGAGGTCAAACTTCTGATGATCATGCTTCCATTGAAATTGCTTGGAAGTGGACATGACCTAGTATAAGTACTTTTACTTGCCTTACACCTCTCTGTAACAGAAAGAATTTAAGTTTTTAGCAGTCGGTGCTGCTGTAGCTCCTCTGTGGAATAAAATAAAAGAAACACACACAAAAAACAGGGACCTTTCTGGAGTTTCAAATGTCCTAGCTAGAAACGCTTTGCTAGCAGTGATCAAGATGACCTTATCAAGATGGCTGTCTCTGAGAGGCTCTGACGCACTCATATAGTTATCACAATTTGGTTCTTGGTGAACTCACTTGGGTTCTTCGTACTCTTAATGAAGGTCCATGTCATGTGTCGTCTCATGTCACTGACAGGAGGGCAAAATAGCAGCACTGAAATATGCAGCAAAGACTGTCTACAACTTTATGCTTGGACATATAACCTAAATAAGAGGACTCAACTCTTGTCATACAGAGCTGGACCCTTCTGAATGTAATATCTGATCATTTAACGATATTGACCATTGAACTGAAAATATCCAGTTTGGTATCGGAAATCTGGTCACTTATTTGTTGACTGGACAACCTTACCTGCAAATCTGGCTTTCGCATTACATACAATCTTTTGTAGCGCTTTCTGAAAGAAATGATTGGCTGGTGCCACTTTTATCCTCATTGAGGAAACTTACTGTTTAATAGTGCCAGTGGTCAGAGCACTAATAATCCACTGCAGGTCCAGAGTCTTGAAAGGGATCAGTACCAGACTGGTGGTGTTCTCCAAGTCTATAGCACTTTCAGGGTACATGACATGATGAGTTGTTCTGGCTCCCACATCCTCCTCAAAGCCACTGGTGGGTGCCTGGTTCATTCTGCAGGAGGGGCAGAAAAGGAGGGAGACTTTTGTATCGGAGCTGTTTGTCTCACACTGACTTATATCATTTGTAAAGCTTTTCCCTCTTCCTATATGCCCAGACAATTCAATTTAGGTTTTTACTCACCCATAAGTTGCAAAGAAGGAAAGCATCAGCTTTTATTGTAGTAATCCCCATAATCTACAATAATAGACCATGTTTTTTTTTTTCTTGGAGTCACCCAAAACATCCAAACCACATGGTATTGAAAATGCAGAACCCGTCGTGTTAAGTATTTTAAATAAATTAAAGAAATTTAGAGATGGAGAAGAATGAAAAGCAGATATTCTCATCCTTCCTCATAATGGAGACACCCAAAAAGCACCAAAGACAATCGAGTGTCCATTTGGAGCCCAACAATTACTGCTTGACAGGCTAGGCCAGGCATCACTATTATTGCCCAACAATATTCCCTCAAGCTGGAACAATAATTGGCGGGTTCACAGTTTGACAATGGCAGCTGGCTTCGGTCCGTAGCAGGAGGTGACACACAGAAGAGGAATCATGAGTCTGACCTGCTCTATAAGTACCATTAGCTTTTTGAGTGCTCTATATATATATATATTTATATATATATATATATATATATATATATATATATATATATATATATATATATATATATATATATATATATATATATACACACACACATATATATATATATATATATATACACACATATATATATATATACACACACACATATATATATATATATATATGTATATATATATATATATATATATATATATATATGTATATATATATATATATATATATATATATATGTATATATATATATATATATATGTATATATATATATATATATATATATATATATATATATGTATATATATATATATATATATATATATATATATATATATATATACACACATATATGTATATACACACATATATGTATATACACACATATATGTATATATATATATATATATATATATATATATATATATATATATATATATATATATATATATATATATATATATATATATATATATTTCATGAAAGGATTTTTTATCCATTAATGGATATATATATATATATATATATATATATATATATATATATATATATATATATATATATATATATATATCCATTTCATTCTTTTTAGCCAAGACTATTTATTGTTGACCAACATTTTGATGTGGCTCAATATGGCTGGACCAAAATCTTTCCTGCATCCTTAGGAAAAGTTTCTTTTTTACATCCATGCTCATGCTAAAACATTTGCAGTTAGAAACCTCGGTGGTCTGCGATGGACTGGCGATCTATCCAGGGTGTACCCTGCCTTTCGCCCAAAAGACTGCTGGAATAGACTCCAGCTTCCCCGCGACCCTTAATTTGATTAAGCCGTTAGGATAATGGATGAATGAATGAACCTCGGTGGTAAGAAGAATGCAGTTTGTTAATGCTAATGTATAAAAATCATAAATACAGATTTAGATTAGCAAAGTTGCAAATGAACAAACTTAAAAACTTCTAAAAAAAAAAAAAAGGTGCAGATAATGATAATGTACAATCCTAAACAGCATATTGGCACAAACGCCTCACACCAAGTGTTAAGCACGGCGGCGGAGGGTTGATGATCTGGACACCTCACAGTCACAAAGTGGACAAAAAACTCCTTTGGATATTAAAATATAAGAATCTAATGTCAGGCCATATGTCTGAAAGCTGAAGCTTGGGTCATGTAACAAGATAATGACTCCAAACACAGTAGTAAGTCTACGAGGGAATGACTGAAAAAAAGAAAAAAGATCAAGGTGTTTTAATGAGCCAAAGTCCAGACCCCGATGCATTTGAAGTGCTGTGCTGTTATTTTAAACTATGCATAAAAAATTTCAACAAACCTCAATGAAATGAATCAGTGTTAAAAAAAGTGCACCACAAATCCCTCATACGTGTGAGAAACTGCTAATGTCATAAATAAAATGATAATTCCAAGTTAAAGGTGGCACACACATGGGGACTAATCTTTATTAAATATACCATGGCAGTTTAATAAGCCATGGGATTGTTGTTTTTATCCAACTTTAAGGGATCGCAAAGACTTCATAGTCTTCTTTTCTTACACATAAAAATCGTTCAGTTGAAAAAGGCAGTTTCTTATTCATGACTATTTTTTTAGTGTTTCGTAGTCAATAAATGTGAGAGCTAACAATACACCATAGAGCAACTGAAACCATGCAACATTAAAGATATCTGTGGGTTTACACAATGTTTAACACTAGAACTACCAGGCTACAAACACTGAATGAATGAATCACTGAAAAGAACTTGATAAGTTTTTGGATCCATTTGATTTCATTCTAAAACCTGCAGGACTGCTACTCTCGACGGTACCTCACCACTGCACTGAGATCTGTAATGAGCTGAAATACTGGAAAACACAAAAAGCACAATGCAACTCTTATAAATTGTTCATGGTTGCTGACAAATCAATGCCAACTGCAAAATAACAAACAACAACAAAACAAACAAATAGAGCAAAAGTTGTCTTTTCAGAGCAAAAAGAACTGGAAATGTGGACAAGTATAACATCCCTTTTCCAGGCATGTGCCGTGAGCTCTAGCATTAGGTAGGCAGGCAGTCGCATTCTGCGCTGGACACACAAATGATCATTTAAATGTGTAGGCAGGTAAGTCTCTGCTTAATCTAACACAATCAAAATTGTAAAACACCGTTAAAAACTTGCAAAGCCAGATAAATCCTTCAACAGCAGTCCCCAGACTATTTAACTTTGTATGTTCTGACAACCTGTAACGTATGTCGCCCCTTTTCCTCAAACAAAAGACATGAAAATTGTTTAAGCCTCTCTAGCAGGCTCATGCCTCCGGGGAGAACGTCGACCAACTTTGAGAGCGACATGAATTCACCAATTCTCTGTGGATATGTACTCCATTGGCGAAGTACAGTAACCTAAAAAGGCAGTTTATATTTTTACCTATATGTTTTTTGATGGGGAAATGGACTGCGCAGGCGTGAACACACATCATTGCAATGATATGAGCGGAAAAGGTTGAGCAGCGCTGTGCCTTCAGTAGACGATGTGGCCTTGATCGTAATACAAAAAGAGTGAGTTGTGCAGCTTTTCTGCCTGGCCAGGAGGAGGTGTTGTTGAGTTATTTTTACTGAGCAATGAAAAGGACTAAATGCCATCAAATCGATAGGTACGTCAGGCTAGAGGAAATTATCATCTGAAAGATCATATTAATAATAATACATATAAAAGAAAGTGAACACTACGGAAGCGTAGAGCTGTCATCCTCATTAAAAAAAAAGTGTGGGCCTTTAATACGTTATAACGTGATAGTTTATTGTAAAAACGCATAACCACTTGAACGGTGGAGGGATTATATCTCTCGGCTGGCCCGGGAGCACCATGCGATCCCCCCCGCAGAGTTGGCAAATGTCGCTGAAGAAGGAAGAGGGAGAGGGAAGTCTGGGCTTCCCTGCTTAGGCTGCTGCCTCCGCGACCAGACCATGGATAAGTGGTAGAAGATGGATGGATGGATGGCACTTGAATGCACCTTCAAGTTTGTATTCATAGCGATTCTCGTGCCGCTCAAGTTTCAGTCAGAAATTATGCCACGTCATGGGGATCGGACCCGGACTCATTCTTCCTTCTGTACAGACCCATGCCTTTTAATACTGTCCTTAAAGCACGCATACGTATTACAATATCATCCAAAGTGTTACAAAGCACCAAAATTTCACATTGTCTCAACACAAGTATGAAGAAAAACTCTATCAAGTCCTGTAAATGAGCCATTTGTGATCTCATATAGACCCCGCACACAATTTCCTCATCTAAAGTCGAAAAATGAGCAAGTTCACATTTTCAGTTACGTGATATGTTTCACGTTTTTACAATAAACTATCACGGTACAACGTGATGGTTTCACATTTTTATTATAAACTTATTACGTAATAACGTGTTAGTTTCATGTTTTTATACTAAAACTATCACGTTATAAGGTGATAGTTTAACGTTTTTACAGAAAAATTATTATGTTGTAACATGATAGTTTCACATTTTTACAATAAACTTATTACGTTATGTTATAGTTTCATGTTTTTATACTAAAACTATCACGTTATAAGGTGATAGTTTCACGTTTTTACAATAAAATTATTACGTTGTAACGTGATACTTTCACATTTTTACAATAAACTAATTACGTTGTAACGTGATAGTTTCACATTTTTACAATAAACTTATTACGTTGTAACGTGATAGTTTTATTATAAAAACGTTAAACTATCACGTTATAATGTGATAAGGCTCAAACTTTTTTTCATGAGGATGACAGCTCTAGAATACTATATAAACTAATTATTAAAATGGGATGATTCCATTTATTTCTTTGTGCATTGGGTAGGCACAACCTATCCTGACTGCACAACACTGCTCCTTTCCCTTTCTGTTAGTTTTAAAACCGCATACATCTTCATTTTCTTCACTACTGGGGTCAATGCTACGATAATTTACATCTGTAAGGGCAGTCAAGAAATGAACTCGATAAGTGGACTCGGTGGGCTACTTTCTTCACTTAATCATGTGGGGACGTGTGTGTCAACTGCTCTAAGGAGGCAAATATTTTCAGCTTATGTTCCAACTCCCCCCTGGCACTGGAAATTTTTACCAGATGGACTTGATGCAGATATATTGGCACAAAAAGGCTTCTTTTGTGTGCAGGAAACCGAGGCTTTTTACCTTGAATACACAAGCAGCCAGGAAACAGAACAAAGCTACGTGAAATGAAAAGTTTTATTTCATTCAGGTCCTCCATGTGTTTATCTAACTGTCTCTTGTGTAAAAGCTCAGATGTGACTCTCTGTATGAATAAATGCAGACAATCATATGGCTCAGAGGGTTTGTAAGAAGACAGGTTAATTGACTAATGATTTGTAGCAGAACTACATTAAAAACGATAAAAAGTGTCAGCGCTTTCAGGATCCGTCAGATTAAGCTCAAATGTTGAAATGCGTAAAGGTTCACAGCCTTCATTAATAGTAGAGCCTGCTTGCTCCTTGAAGGTTTAAAGTATTACATTACAAAGAGAAGCAGCATGACTTCATGCAAATTTAAAGCTGGCTTTTTGTTCTAAACATCTATGAGGAAAAACGATCACACCGATCAGAGGGACAGCATTGGCGTTGACCTCAGATAGAGAAGGAACAGGCAGCTCTGGAACATTTCTGAGGCACATGCTTTAATTATTTGACTTCATTAGATTAATTTATCATTGCTGAGCCAGTTTAATGTGTCCCTTATGCAGGCGGCTGGTGTGGGTATAATACTGCAACGCAGCTGACAGTGTGAATTATCTGCTGGTCGCTGCTCATCTGTTCCACTGTCATCGACACAAACATAGTATTGGGCTTGTTTGTATCTTGCTTGTTTGGATTTATGTGTCGGGACTCCTGCTCAGGAGGCTGGGATTGTCTGTTTTTATATTTCCATTCATTTCTTTTTGTCCACAGTGTTGTTTGTGTGAGGTTTATATTTATTTATATTTATTTATTTATTAAATTAACAACATAAATGATGTATACACTACTACTATGGTGTCAATAACTTAATGTGTAATGAGTGTGATGAATAATATTATGGATAATTTATGTATCACATGATGAAATCTTCCAGACGACGACTCCTGTTATGCAACATTATTTACAGGTCTTCAATCTGCCTAAAGTCTGAAACTGCAGCTGCTGTTTTATATGAACTGCTATAAATGACAGCTGATCGCTGCATTTTTTCTACACATTTCATTTGTTTTTAGCTTCTTTGATGGAAAAAAAGGGGTATTTAACCTGTAATATCTTGCCCAAACCGGTCCAAAAATCCAGCTGTATGAACAGTATTTTGCTACTCATGCTTAAAAAAAAAATCACATCCACCTCAATCAAATGCTTTAATTTAGTGAGAAAAAATTAAATGTAAATGGACACTTAAAGGAGAACTTGATGTATTTGGCCTACAGTTAGTTAATGAACCAGATCTTTACAGGTAAATGTGACATATTAACCAAGGATCTGACTTGATTGTACTGTAACATGTAATTGTATTATAAGAGTAGAAAGTGTTTAATTTAATAGAGTAGTCATACTTTATTTAAAACAGTAAGATTACATAAATTATTAGTGCTGATTTAACAAAACAAGGTCATTTTTTAAAAATCCAAAACACGTTTTAATCCCCACTGGCCACAGATCCGTTTTGTCAGAGCAGGAGAGAACATTGCAGATGACAGCGCTGGAGAGACCAACATGTTTACTCAGTCTGGGAAAAGATGGGTGATGTGAACTGACCTGGCCTCCCAGCTCATCTTCCCAATTGGTATTGCTTGGGGAGGAGGTGGAAAAAAAAAAGGCTACAGAAGATGAGCATGAGCGGGTTTAACTCCTCAATATGGCAGCTGTAGGGGGTAGTGACATCCCTACAAAGCCACAACAAGCTGCTAAAAAATCTATTTAACTAAAATAAGGTGTGTTGGAGCAGGGAAACATCTGAAACCTTCATGACTTTGGCCTTTAAGGACAAATGTTTACCATCCCTATGTTTTTCTGGTGGTTCATTTCTGCAATTTCATATATTTATACAGAAGTGTTCATCATATTATTTAACATTTTGGCTTATTCAGAACTGTACATCACTTCATAAAATATTCTACATTTGTTATATAACATCAGTGCAGCAAAAGCCTTTTGCATTAACGTTAGATTCCTGTAAATGTGGCGCTGTGAGATTTGATGTAAATGAGTAAAAATATTTTTAAATATGCATAGCTAAAGACAACGACTATCAAAAGGTTTGGTGTGGAACTTCTTCAAAAAATAAAAGCATGCGACCAGGTCAACCAGCATATTACAGGTCAACCATGACAATGTTCTGTCATTTGAGAGCGAAGCATCAAACAGAAGGTCCATTCACAAATCAGCTGCCAATGCCTTCTGATGTTAGATATAAAGCACAAACAGCCAAACTCATCCCAAAGATTATAATTTCTGATGTGCTTTCCAGTGGGTTTGTTGAAAATATCCAAGTTTGATGGATTTTGTCAAACCTGAGTTTACAGTCCCTGCACTAAGGTCACATTCACGTCAGCCTTTTCTATTCGAATCTGAGTCCGTTTGCTGGGAAAGTCTGCTTCGTTTAGGGAAATGTGAACGTGCTAAACAAATTCTGATTCGGATCAAAGAAGAAAACTCGGTCCGCCTACAATTGCAGGTCTCGATGTGTTTCAAGCAAATATAGGAAGCAGAATACAATAAAGTCACTTCCTGCATTCGGCGGAGTTTGGCATTGTGGGTAACTACATAGCGATAATAACAATACGCTATGTATGTATTTTATTTGTTGGGCACCTTTCTAGACATTCAAGGTCCCCTTACATCACACATGATAAAATTGCATTAAAACAAGTTGAAAACAACAAGCATTAAAACAGACATTAAAAAACAGTGCAATTATGGGTGAAGTGAGTAGGCTTGTATAAACAGATGAGTTTTGAGTCTGGATTTTAAATCTGTGTGAATCTGTATTGTGGAGGTCAGGGGGGAGAGAGTTCCAGAGCTATAGCGTTAAAAGTCCTCTGCCTCATCTGTTCATACAGCGTTAATTGTTGGACTGTAATTCTGCAGTGTACTTGCATAAGACAAAATAAAAAACCCAAAACAGCAACAATAGTTTCATCTTCAGAGTTTTCTTCTTCATGTGGGTCTTGTCCGCTCCTTTGCTAAATACTAGTCCAGCGCCACCTTTGATCAGAATGGGAATATATTATTCGCATGGTTTGGCTGGTTTGACCAAAGTGCTGAATTGAAGCTCGGTGGGTGGTTCCTACCATCTCCATCTTGGCAGCGTCACGTGTGTCGTCTCACCCGGAAAATACAAATATAGGCAAAGAGGTGGAGCTGAGAGGGGGGCTGACTGGGCGGTACAACCTCCAGTCAAGAGGTGAGCACCATGGTGGATGATTGACATCGAGCGAACTCCAAGCTTTCTGTAGCTAAGAGCTAACCGAGCTAACCTGGATATAACAGGAACTAACCAGCTAAGTGGGCTAAAGCTAAGTCACGTTGTTAACCGGCTAAAAACCGCGGTTGTTCTACATTCTTCTGACTTGAAGTTGGAGATCGGTACCTGTCAATCAAAAGGGCACACACCTAAATATGCTGAACTTCAAGATTAAATTACTTTTGGCCTTTTTAACATGGGAGTCTATGGAGATTTGCTCTGTTTTGGAGCCCCTAGTGGATAAAGGGGGAATTGCAGTTTTATGCACTTCCGCATAGGCTTCCCTTTTAACCGCTGGAGGTTGGCGGTTGGCATGAACGCAATCTCGGTCCACATGGATGAACTCTTCTACAACTAAGCCAAATCGGACTATCCTAATGTGAATTCACCCTAAAGAAACTTTATGATGATGCTGAAAGCGAGCTGAACACTCAGAAATTACCACAGATTAATGGACAGTGGTTATAGATGACACAGAAGTAACTGTTACATGTTCATAGAAAGTTAGAACTCTTTTATGCCTTAAGGCCCTTGTCTACCATTTGGTAGACTCAACTTTGCAGAGACTTTGATTAATTTCTTTACAAACTTGTGGAAATAAAACAGCCTAATAAAACAGAGTATCTCGGGTAAGTAAAAGCCAAATTGTTTGTTATAACACTACTGTTTCAGATTTCAACCATTTGTAGTTACATAACTATTAACTGCTTCTTTTTAGCATTTCAACTATTTGCTAAAAAACATTAATTCTGTTTATTCTTGTCAAAAGGAAAAACACAGAGAATCTTTTTTCTCTGGCCTTTTTGTTAGTATGAAAGTTAAAAGATTATTAATGTGCTTTCAATGTCTCCTAAACACGGAGCTAAATGGAAAAGTAACGACTATACATGCTAATATTGTGTTAGCCAACACTGAACACCTGCCGAGGCAGGTATTTGGAAGAATGGTTGAATAAATGAGTAATTTAAAATGTTTTTTTTTCTTAAAAGTCTATCTCTAATTTAGTCTTGACAGCCTATCCAGGACTTTTAGTCCAGTGCTCTGGACAGCTGAAAGCAAACGACATGATACAGGCAGCTCCACATTACAGTGCTGACAGCAGCCCTGACTTCCATCTGGAGGAAATTCAGTCTTTTTTTTTAATTCATTCTGTGTGAAGCCATACAAAAGAAAACCTTTCCTTCATCTCAAATGTTGCTTCTCTCTGACCTCACAGCTTCACTCTCCTGATAAAAGTGAAGCCAGTGTTCACTCTTATGCATGATCATTAGCTGGCTGGTACTGCACAGGCATTTCAGAAGTTTTTCAGCTTTACAAAGGGCAACGGGGGTAACTACACTAGACTTGCAAGCATGTGTCGAATGAAGACGGTGCAGAAACACCACTGACCTTTAAAGTATTAGTTGGCTATTACATGCTGTGTGATCTTGTTGCACCTTGAAGACTGGAGGCAGCGTTATGGAACGATGGTAGTCTTGGCTTTCAGCATTTTGAGTAGGAATGAATAATAATCTGCATCAAGCAGCCGACTGGAAGGCAAACAGCCTTGACATTAAAAATATCGTTAATCATTGATCACTAAGGCTGTCATTTGGACTCACTTTTGAAACAGAAGAAAAGATAATGCTAGTTTCATGTCGACAGCAGTCTAGATGTTTGCTCCAAATGTCGTTTCAGACATAAGACTGCCCTCTCAGTTCATCGCTTTAGACAAGGGACCTTCACTGGTTTTTGCATGAGAGCCTCACTGGTAAGACAATGGACACAAATAAAAATTCTATCATCCATTTTTCATTCAATTTTCTGTGTTCATCTTGTTTATCTCTTGACTTTTCTTTTTTCCCCTTACAACACATACCATCTGTTCGTTAGTCCCCTCACTGGCATTTTCACATCTGTTTTTATCTGCAATAGGTTCGTAGTCATCGTATTTGTCAGTTGTTGCTGCACCTTCTGTCTCCGTCTGAGTTTTTTTTTTCTTTTTTTCATTAGAAAACTGTTCATTTTTCAAGCATATCATCAATAGCCAAGCAACCACTGGAAGATGTAGTGGCCAAATGCAGAAACTATACAAATGTTACCAATTTGGTAAAGAAAAAAGTATTAACGGAAACATTGCAAGAAAATGTTGGATTCCTCAGCTGTAGTGTCTGTATTGGATCTCTAGTTTAGATTTTTTCTTATCACAATAGGTCTTGTGCTGCTAAATCTGGCAACTTTGAGCAGTTTGTTATTGGTCACTTGTCCTGCCACATTGAGCCTCATTTATGCTCCTATTATGTATGTAAATAGGTACGTAAATCCCCAAATTAATCAAACATTATGGCCATGTGTTGGTATGCAATAACTGCACTAGATGGAAGTGCAGAGTTTATCATTTCAGAGTTCAAATGCTTGTAAGTTAATAGCAAACATGGTGCCGGTGAAAAAGATCATCATAATGTCTGTTTTATAATTAGTTATAGAAAGAGGTAGCACTGTTGACAGTGGTAGTCTGTGTTGCCACTCAATACAAGGTTCTTCCTCCGAGTTCATCTTAGAAGATGAGCAATGTCTTGGAAACACTAAAATCTGAGCTCCCTATAATGAAGTTACAGTGAAGTCACACAACCTGATGTTGATCAGAAATGGTAACTTATGTGATCCTGGCGATGTGGGAGTCACATGTAGGGCTGGCGATACAACCTCCAGTCAAGATAACGATTATTTCAACACATTACATTGGTAAGGATTAATGAGCAGTCATTTCAGTGGCAACACTTATAGCTAACTCCAATTTTTTTGTTGCGAATACTTTGATAGTAGAAGAGCAGATATTAATAATGGGTGACAGGAAACAAACAGTTTAAATATATATATATATATGTACGTTTAATTAATATTTTCAGAATACATTGAAGAGAAATTTAAATTTCCAAAATATTTAAATAATTGACATGGACAAGATTACATCGATTACCAGTTCTGTATGATTAATTTTGATTAATTGCCCAGTCCACTGTAAGAAGACGGACACAGACGTCGCTCTTCTTCGAACACTTCCATGCAGAATAAAGTACACTATTGGACCCTGCGATTACACATTCTAATGGGTCACAGATTTTGGTGTAACACCAGTCAAAAATCCCCGTATGTTCTACATGTAAATATAACACACTTACGCTAATGATGTAACGCTAGTGCAATCCCACTGACTTAAGCCTGAAGTTAGCAGCCCATTTCACTCAGGAAACATGTAGGAAACTATTTATATGAACCTTTACCACAAGCTAATTGTATGTTTATCACGTTAACAGGATGTGTTGACAGCAAAAATTAGTGCTGTGATCAATGATCTGCTCGTGATCAATGACATTCTTTCCACACAGCTTGTCGTCGTGTCTCTACATTGCTTTTGCTTTTCTTTCTGATGGATTATATTGGAGGTATGTCCATAGATCATTTAGTTGTTTGCAACCACCAAGTCCATGGCGCCGCCACCATGGTCCATCAGTAAATGAATAAACTGACAGCCGTGCTACGAGTGACGGCAGGTTTGTTGTGCAGAACGTGCGCTGCACGCAGGGGGTGGGCATGACCATACAAAGGTAGGATGCAGCAACATTTCTGATACTTTTGAGCTTTTGACAGAGATTATTTGCATAACATGCAGAAATGTCACGCGTTTGACCGCCTGACAGACCACCCACCATTTTCGTTCAGGCTCGTCTCATCAATGAAAACTCACACACGTCTCGTCATCAAAGAGCCATGATTAGCTTGTCAACGTTTCGTCACTTTCGTTAGAAAGGGGCATAAAAATTGAAGAACAATTTAATTTTTCTGGCTTCTTCCACATATTTAGACAAAGATTGCTGCAGATGGGTGATTATTTCTCCATCTCCTCTAGCTGAAATGCTTCTCTTATAGCCTCTCTTGCAACCAACCTGTCGACAATTAGCCTAATTATCTTTCAAATTATTCTCCAGTTTGTTATTTGTGTCAGCTCCTTTTGCCACCTTTTGTTGCCCCTGTTCTAATGTCTCAGTTTCTCATATGTTGCTTATATGTGGATGTGAAGAATGCTTGCCTCTGAGTGGCTGGAATCAGTGATACCCACTCAAAAGACTCCAATTCAAAAAGTTTTTATTTCTTGGAGGGGTATAATTAGACCAGGGGACTCACCAAACTGTTGTGGAGCAGCCTTGCCTCCACCAGCAGCTCTCACCAATGAGCCAAATGGCCCCATTTTATACCTTCTGCTGCTGATTGGGCCAAACCGCCGTCAATCCAACAGAAGTGCTTCCCATATAACAACCTACATTTAAATACATTTTGAAAACAACTCCCTAAATGAATTTTATAAATATATGAAAAAAAAATACCTACCCACAGATGGTATAAATTTAAATAACTAAACCTAAAACTATTTCCCAAACCTAAAACCCAAGTGCCCTTGGCCTGAGCCCCACCCATCTGCTTGATGACCTCTCCTGGAACCTTTAAAAAGTGCTCAGACCCATTTGCCTGATAACCCAGGAAGAGGACACCAGCCAGGTGAGCTAACGGCCATTACCATACCACATCTGCACATTTAATCATCATTTCCTTCACAGCTGTCTGCAAAACAAATGACATCAGTAAACATTAATGAACATTTGCATGATTCCATGAAAAAAAAAAAAGCGAATAAAGTGCAAATGTGCCTAAACCACAAAACCCAAATGTGCCACCATTATTTACTTTAAATTTTTATTGGTTTTCTTTTATATTTAAAACTTAAATGGGCAACGGTTACAGTGGAATATAATATGGATTTAGGAGATTTGAAAATGACTGAATTCTGTATTTATTTACATTTTACACTCCGAGCCAACTTTAGTTTGGAAATAGGGTTGTAATTTACCTCTTAAGAGAAAAGGCTCCAACCATGCACATGGCTGTGTGCTGGTTAAGTTAGCCAGAGTTCATCCTTACATTTTAAATAGAAAAATTATATTTTTGAACATCATCATGAGAAAACACCATGAACACTCAGAAAGTTTGTCATGGCTTCATTTCATTTTATACAGTCCATTTTAAACTGTTATACACTGTTATTCTAATAAATTAACCTTATTAAAAACTGATTATATCTTTAGTCAGAAGTTGAAAATAATCTAAAATTCCCTCCAACAAATTAAGAATAATCAGTGTTGATTCATTTATTTCTAATGCATTCCTTTCTTGTTTAAAATAAATTAGACTGACTTTAGTGTGCCATAAAAATGCCAAAAATAAGCCTATTTAGCACTCGGTAGATGCTACAAATTCATGCTGCAGGAGAAAAGACGTTGTACAGATGATTGTATTGCCATGAAAATTTGATCCCATTTGGAAGTTTTAGGGATAAGGCAGTGGAGAAAAGTAGGAATTCTGACAAACAGGCTTTTAATGCTTGATTGCTGATTGAGCTTTAAGGCTGTGACTGCTCACTCAGAGCACATCATGTCAGTCCTCTGACAGCTTTTTGAAGTGTACAAACGCATTTGCAAAAAAAAAAAAAAACACTCACCCTTTGTTGGGCCCCCTGGAAATAACATATCATTATGTTAATAACATTCTGGCTGAGGAAAAAAGAATTTTCTCTATTTTCGCTATTCCTCAGTCAGAAAGTTTGCAGAGAATCCTGTCTGACTGAGAGGCAGAGGTAGACGTTGCGTATTAGTGCAGAGAAAAATCCCAGTTTTGCTGGTTTGAAGAGCTCTTCTAATGAAGTTATTTGCTCGGGCATTCATCATCGTGTCGAAGATTAGCCTGACTGATCTTCAATTCAGCAGAGTAAATATGAATGATGAGAAAATCATACGTGGAAGACGGCCGTCTTTACAGATGAACCACACCAGTGTGCTCATGATGGGAATGTGAACACACACCGTCTCTGTTGGAAAAAGGTTTTAGTTATGACACGTTCACATCTGATCCTGAACAGCGTGGTTCCTTTATGCTCACTGGCCACTTTAAGGTACACCTTTCTGTTACTGGTCTGGACCCCCTTTCCCTTTAAAGCTGCCTTGAGTCAAGTCTTGCTTTCATTGAGGTTTTGGAAACATTCCTCAGAGATTTTGGTCCATGTTGACATGAAGCATCACACAGTTGCTGCACATCCATGATGAGAATCTCCCGTTCCACCCATAGACTGTATAAAGAGATGGATGGAGTCTCCGTGACGTCACCCATAGGTTTCTGAAGAGCGGAATTGAAGCTCGGTGGGCGGTTCCTACCGTCGCCATGTTGGCAGCGTCTCACCCGGAAAGTACAAATATGGGCAAAGAGGTGAAGCTGAGAGGGGGGCTGTGAGTGTCATGGTGGATGATTGACATCGACCGAACTCTGAGCTTTCTGTAGCTAAGAGCTAACCTGGAGATAACGGGAGCTAACCAGCTAACGGAGGTAAGCGGGCTAAAGCTAAGTCACATTGTTTACCGCCTAAAAACCACGGTTGTTCTACATTCTTCTTACTTGAAGCCAGAGATCGGGTACCTGTCAATCATAAGGACACACCCCTAAATTTGCCGAACTTCGAGATTGAATTACTTTTAAACGGGAGAATTAGAAAATAATTCACTCCCCCCACAGTTGTCATGAAGGTAAACCTGACCGATAAAACCTAAAATGTTTTTTGTACCAGGCTGTAAACATGTTTATTTCTGCTGTGAAGCTGGTCTTTTTAACATGGGAGTCTATGGGGATTTGCTCTGTTTTGGAGCCCCTAGTGGATGAAGGGGGAACTGCAGCTTTATGCACTTCCACATAGGCTTCACTTTTAACCGCCGGAGGTTGCTGCTTGGTTCCACCACATCCCAAAGCTGCTCTGTTACACTGAGATCTGGGACTGTCGGAGGACAGTGGACTCATCGTCATGGTGGAGATGATGTGAGCTTTGTGACATGGTGCATCATCCTGCTGTAAGTATCCATCAGAAGATGCTACACTGTGCTCATATAGGGCAATAATCAGGTAGGCTGTGACGGTCAAGTGATGGAAAAGCAGCTTGAGCCATTGATCGAAGGCAGGACATGTGATTTACACCTCATCCTGACCTTGTTGTCTGAATGTTGCAGCTAAATTTAAGCCTCATCAGGCCAGGCAATGTCTTTCCATCGTCTGGTGAGTGTGTGTGAATAGTAGCCTCCGTTTCCTGTTCTCAGCTGACAGGGGTGGTACCTGGCGTGGTCCTCTGCCACTGTGGCCCATCAGCTTTATGCAGACTGCATTTTTCATTTGGAGATGGTTTTCTGAATACAACCAGTGGATGTTTTATTATGTCCAACCAGTCTGCCCATTCACATCTGACCCCCTGACATGAACAAGACATTTTTATCCAAATAACTGATGCTCACTGGATGTTTTCTCTTTTTCAGACCATTTTCTGTAAACACTAAACATTGCTGTGTGTGGAAATCCCAGTAGATCCAGTTACTAAAAACAGTCAGACCAGCCTGCCTAATGCCGGCAGCCAGGCCACTTTCAGAGTTACTTACATCCCCGTTCTCTCCATTATGAGTTTGAACAAATCATCCTGACAGCATCAAGATGATTAAATGTGATGACTTATTGTCATGTGATTGGCTGATTATATGTTTGTGTAAACAATAGAGTTGCACAATTCTAACCAAAATAATAATCATGATTATATTGATCAATATTGTAATCGTGATTATTAATCACGATCATTCATTGTGTCTGCAAAAACTATGTATTTTTTCTGCACCACATACACACACATATATGTATATATGTATATACGTATATATATATATATATACGTATATATATATATATATATATTTATATATATACATATATATATATATATATATATATACGTATATATATATATATATATATATATATATATATATATATATATATATATATATACGTGTATATATATATATATATACGTATATATATATATATATATATATATATATATATATATATACACGTATATATATATATATACGTATATATATATATATATATATATATATATACGTATATCTATATATATATATATATATATATATATATATATATATATATATATATATATATATATACGTATATATATATATATATATATATATATATATATACGTATATTGCACATATATGTATATATATATATATATATACGTATATTGCACATATATGTATATATGTGGCCCTAGTAAACAAGCAAATGGACAAATGGTAAAGCACATGTGCTTTACACTTTTAGAGTCTAACACTGCATGTTCCTTTATATCTTTATGGTCAAAGCTTAATGGTGAATCTAGACGCTTCTTTTCTGTTTTCTCTGTCCTCCAATTTCAATTGAAAAAGTCAAATTTATTGTTATCTGTCTGAGTTTTCATTCCCAACAACAAATCTCCTCATCCTTACGGTGCACTTTTCCACCACACACAAGTGGTCCTGAACAGAGGCAAACATTTAGCAGGCAAATCTGTCTCCCTTATCTCTGACATGGCAAAAGTACGATCCCACTACCTCTGTTCTCAACTCCACAGAGTTGGCTGTAAATTCACCTCCACCAGATAAAAGCATTGACTTTTTGTCCAAAATGTACCTCCTATCTGCATTCAGACGCAAACAGGAGGGAGGTCCAGTTTAAACGTGTGAGTTTCTCCAAGATAAAATGACCCAGAAACAGATTTGTTATGATCACACGCATTAGCTTATGAATCACGCTGTCATAAGAACACACAGTATAACATCGTTTAAACCCTAAACCTAACAATTTGGATGACTTATTAGTGCTTCAAAGAGCCCATACAAGGAAAAATTAATAATTCAGAAGCTACAGCTTTACTCTTGTCAGTCAAAGGCAGATGCAAAGACTTTTTTGATGATGCAGATCTGTTTTACCACTACGTTGTGTTGTGAAAATAACAGGATTTAGCCAATAGGCCAGTGCTGCTCAATATTCATAAGACTTTGTGGAGGAGGCTTTAGAGGATTCACCCAGAATCCTCTAAATCTTGGATATATTTTTAGTCCCCACATCAAGTCTTAGTCAGTATAATTTGTGTATTTGGTTGTTGGTCAGTATGAGATTGTCCGTTGTCCAATCCATTTCCATAAAAGCTGTGAAATTTTTTAAAAAGAAATGAATACTTCTTTCTTTTTGAGTTCATTGTAATTGTAAAATATAAACAAATTTTATTCTTGATCTAAAAGAGGTGCATTTAGGGCATTTTTATCATTCCACAACAACGCTTTTGTAATTTTATGTTTAAAGGGGTGCTATTATGGTATTTTCTGAGCTTTCTACAGTGTTACAGTGTTGAATCCTCATCAGACATGTGAACGGCACTGTTTTTTATCACCTAAACGCATGTTTGAGTTTGAGTTCCAGCACTCTCTCCGTTCGGTTTCCATGGCGACTAAAAACGCGTCGTTTTAGAGAGTTTTTTCTACTTGGAAATCCTTGTGACGTCCCGGGGGATAAGGTTCGGTGATTGGTGACCTTCTACTGGTTAACAAGGGCATGTACAAATACATCAGGCGGGTGGAAAACGTGGGATAAAGTTATTTCCAACGATGGCTGGTGAGTTTACCAAAGAGAGACATCCTGCTGCATTCGTTGCTGTGGGTTGCTGTTTTCCACTTCGTTTTCAGGCTCTGATTCAGGTTCCAACATGTAGGGCTGTATGCTATGTGTTGACATTGTATTTTGTTTTTTTTTATTGAGTTCATATCAGCCTAATCCTTCTGTTTATGAGATATTACAATGACGGCGAAAGCAGGTGCGGTGCGCGCTCCCGATGTAGTGCAGTGGCGGGAGGCGGGGCTTAATGTGGAAGAGTCTCAATCCACTCGTTTTGCCCGCAGGCTGATCTGACAGCCTACGGAGGGGGTCGGTCTGAAGTAAATAAAGCGATTTATGACAATAACTCCATCAATCCCAGCCCTTCTGGGCTCAGAAATAAAAATAAATTAGCCTGAAATGCACATAATAGTTCCACTTTAAATGTATGAGATGATGATAGAGCTTGATGCCTTTCCATGATGCTCCACAATCTCAACATGAAACATCTCAACTGCAGGAAAAGCAGTGAGGCAACACCATGACTGTCTATGAAGCCCCCTATACTGCACGTTATTTAGAACAAAGTCTGATATCGATTTACTGAAATAAACCAGAACCATGGAAAATACGTCATCTTATTACACATGTATGCATTGCCAGAATTCTAATATTAACCTTTACATCAATGATACATTTACTTATACGCCATGGATGACATTACACCACATAGCATCACAGACGATGGCTTTTACACCTCTCTCGGATAACAGCCTGGATGATCTTTCTCATCTTTCACATATGGAATGTGTTTTTTTTTTATTTATTTAAAAGCTTCTGCAACATGAAGACGTCTTTCTAATCATTAGGGTTGAGATCCTGCCCAGATTTAATACAAGTCTTCTTCTTTCCTGTGGTTTACATTCTTGACCTTTATGTACTAAAACTTCCCCAAACTCCTTG
Organism: Telmatherina bonti; assembly: GCF_933228915.1. Classification (NCBI taxonomy): domain Eukaryota; kingdom Metazoa; phylum Chordata; class Actinopteri; order Atheriniformes; family Telmatherinidae; genus Telmatherina; species Telmatherina bonti. Next base: position 30,401,455 of record NC_136617.1, read on the forward strand.
AAGCGATTCTTTATTTCTTTATTTTTTTTATTGTAAAAAAAATATTTTTGCTATTTTAGAAACAGAAAAAGGACAGAGAGAACAGAACACAGGGAATGTATATTTATATTCACAAAAAAAGACAAACAATAAGAAATCTTCTTCGTTTGAAGGCAGAGGGGAAATGTCCTTTTCTCCACTGAGATAACTGAGTTAATTATCTTGACAAGGTTCCCAGTGGGGAGGATCTTCTCAAAAAATAGTATTTATTATTATTTATTATAGTATTTATTTGTTCAGCCTCACTTGCATTGATATGTATGTTTTTTAAAAAAAAAAACATATGCATCAATTTTCTCAAATAAAAAGGGAGAGTGAAGTAAAGGAAACAATACATTTCAAGCATAAGAAAAGATTTAATCTGCTTCCCCAGAAATGTTTCACTTCTAGACATAAGTAGAAAATACATGCAAGTTTTCCTGATAAACACTCCCTCCAGCATCCACAGAGTTTCTACGTTAAATAGTTGTAAATAACAAAAGTTATTTGCAATTTTGAGAGAAAAACATGAGTTTTCGGACTTACCAATAAAACAGAGACTAAATTTCCCACAAAATAGTGAACCACTATCCACTAGGGCTGTGACGATACGCTTTTTCCCGATTCGATTACGATTTTTTGGGTGCCGATTTGATTTAAATTGCGATTCTCACAATTCTTTGATATTGCTGATTTTTGTAGATTAAACCCCCCCAAAAATGTATAAAACCTTTTTTTCATCATTTTTCTTGATTTCAATGAGGAAAAAACAACACAGTTGCGAGATCATCATTCTGCTGCTATAACGCCCAAGGAGACAAGTAAAAAGATCAATAAAAAAAATAAAAATTGCAAAAATTTTATAATGGATTATTTTTATTTATTTATTTGAAAACAAAAACAAACAAACAAACAAAAAAAAAACGATATTAAAACTGTGAAGCAAAAAAAAAATCCAGATTTTTGATTACTACTATCCACCCTTTCTTGGTAAGACCAAACCTCTGGTGGATCCCACTTTTATACCTATTCTTGACACCCTAACCTGTCACTAAATGACCCGCTCAGTGTAAAATAATCTAAAACAATTACTTTTCTATTTAATACATTTTCTTTCTTGACCTCTCTGCCACCTTTTTTTTTTTGAGCATGTTGCTGCCTTTAAATGTTAAATTAAATGATGATAAAGTTTTAAAGACACTGAAGGCTATTTCTTTAAAATGAAGTCTGTTAAAGGAAGGTTCAAACAAATAATTTATTTCAAAGTTTACTTTATGTTTGGCGTTTGTACAGGACAATTCAGCGTCATGTTGTGATATTATGTTATTCTAGCAGCATTTTAAATTGACACCACTGTGCTCAGAAATGTGCATTTTCCATCCCTACAGCGTTCAGCTCAATGAACACATCTCCTTAGTGCTTGTTTTTTAGAACATCTGATGTAACCTTTTGGCTCTGGCCCACAGGTCTTAACCACATAGTTCAAAATGTGATGCTTTGGTGAGTAAATAAAAGAAAACAGCATATTTTCAAAGCAGCTTTCTGCAAGAAACTTTTCTGCTAATAGCAAAGTAATAACTCTTGTCCCTGTCACGCTATAATTGAATTGGTAGACAGTACCATGCTGCTGTCACAGCAAGGGCTGGCAAAGAAGATAAGTACCATAATGTGGCATTTTACAGAAGCTCCATGTTGCACAAGGTTGTCAAAGCCACACTGTGATAAATTAAGAGTCATGCAACAATATTGTGTGAAATTAGCTTTTGGATATTTTAGCGTCGCTCTGGTTATTCTCCCGATAGGATCTTCTTTTTAGCGACATCATCACAAAACCCATTTGCTATAAATCTTGACAGATTGCTCATATCGCCCACGAAATCAGATACGCTGGAGTTGCTCTTTGCTTCACGTAAAGCATCCCAACAGGCTTACAATGTTGCCTCGCTTTAAAGTGGAGCCTGATTTGAATGCAGGTTCAGTCTCAGGTTAGACATGTGGTGTCCTGCAGTTACCCTCAGGTTTTTTTTTTCTTTGAGCGCGGCGTCAGAGTGGGACATTAATCCGTTATGGAATGTCCTTGGAAGTTCCCAGAATGAAATGAGAAAACTCCTGGCCGTGACAAGTAATTCCATCAATCCAGCAAAGCCATATGCTGGTGTTTAAAAGCCCATCTTGTGTTTATCTACAAGTCTACAATTTGACTTGGCAGCCTGCTTTAATGGGTTTGCTTCCTTTATTGTTCTCATACCACACACCCACTGAGCTGTACCTGCCCTGCTCTTAAACATCTCATTTTCGATCTATTCAACCCCCCAGAAATTTCAGGGGTGACTGATCATCTAATTGATATTGCTTCTCCTTCTTTAAAGACATTTCAATTACAGATCTTATATCACTCTTAGCCAATCAGATTAGAGCATGACAGCTTCTTCTTAACAAACAGGCTCAACTTTCACTTGTTTCACTGTAACTGTCCTTCAAAAAATGAGTTTCTATGAGGCAAAAAGTGAGAAATAAAGCTGCTATTAATGTTGACATTTTAAGGACTCAATAAATTTTGGTCCAGATTTTTAAGACAAACTCTACATGTGTGGTTGTATAAATGTGCTCTGCTCAAAGCCACTGGACTAAAATACTGATAAAAGGTTTAAATCAAAGTGCATATGTGACACTCACTGTCCACTTTATTGGGTGGTTATTCACACAAATAGCTAATCAGCCAATCAGCCAATCACATGGCAGCATTAGATAGATGGGTTTTATTGTCATTGTAACATTTTTACGAACAATGAAATTTAAAAGTGATGATTGGTTCAAGGTGCAGAGTCATAAGAGAAGTAATAAAAGGATAAAAATTAAAATGTTACTAATAAAGTGATGATAAAGAACTAAAATAAAATAAATAAAACCTTTAGTAGATCCATCGGATCATTTAAAACGAGTTATCATGACCTAATCCACTCACATAGTTGTCGCACTTCTCCCCCGAGAGCAGCTTCTAGTGTTTATAATTATAGAGTACATTTATGATTGTGGAAAAAAATCTTTTTCCAGCCTGTTTGTCCGTGCACGGCCAGGGACAACTCTATGCCCCAACTCTATGCCAAAGCTGCACAAATGCTCTCTATGTTCAAATTTTGGTTTAGTTTTTGTCCAGATCTAGTTTAATTAATGAATTAATATTGTCAACTAAATCTAAAGAAAGTAAACTGAGTCATTTGTGAAATAGTTCCTTATTTTCAAATTTTCTTTATATCTTTAATTTTTTATTTGTTTGAGTTTTCTTTTTGGAATCAAGGTGAAATGACAAAAATATTATTATGTTCTGGACTTCAGTTAGTAATCTGATGATTATTTTCCATCTATGGTTAATGGTTCATTTAATTATTTAGCAATACAAACACGATAGCTACTGCATCTCTAAGTTTTCAGCCTTGTTAATGCTTCCATCACTCTTGATGTAACGTTAGCTTTCTGGCAGTGTGTGTGTGTGTGTGTGTGTGTGTGTGTGTGTGTGTGTGTGTGTGCTACCCTCCTGATGAGAAACTGATATGAAGTCAGATTGGATCTCTGATCAACTCTTCTTACCTTTCCTTTCCACACAACTAAACCAGGTCTGATTTGATCCCCTCTCTGCTGAATAATTACAAATTAAAGTTCTCAAAAATTTGTCTCACTGCATTTGTTTTTACGTAGTTTTCAACTTGTTTTCCTAAAATCAAGCCTGTAGCTCATACATGTCAAACTCAGGCCCGCGGGCCAGTTTTGTCCCGCACTAAACTTATATTTGGCCCGCGAGATGATTTCAAATATAACACGCTCAAGTCAAAGTATGACTCTGTTGGTGCTGCGCAATTTCCACCTGAACCTCCCCGACACGCCGCCCCAACTCTGTGCCAAAGCTGCACAAATGCTCTCTATGTTCAGCAGCTCATGTCTGTGTGAGCAACCGTTTTATTTAATGAAGATGAACAAAATACCACACAGGAGTCGTCTCACTGATGGACACCTTCATTCAGTCCTGAGGATTTCCTCAGCTCAGAGCCGGACTCCACAAATTGATGCGCTTGCATGTAAAAAGCGACGCCAAGTATCTGGATTGGACCCATGTGCATCATCAGAGTAAATGGAAGCAAACTAAACTGGATAAATATGATTTTATTTACTAAGGTATGGTCTGTTCAAAGCTGAAAGAGATAATTGGTATTTTTAGGTGTTGGCCTGTGATGAAAAGATTTAGGTTACAATTAAAATGAATATAAAGTTCCAGATAAAGAGACCTGATATTCATTTCAGGTTTTTTTTTTTTTTTTTTAAGCCTGTTCAGGATAAATAGCGATTATTATTTAATAAATGTATAATACAGTACTGTATCTCAAAGATAATAAAAAATATTAATAATAGCTGTGACTTTCTGAATAAGAAAATGAGTTTAGCCCTTTACTTTGTTCTTCTTTTTAAATTTGGCCCTCTGTAAATTTGAGTTTGACACTTCTGCACTGGACTAAAATGGTGATTATAGGTTTAAATCAGCATCATCATAAGTGTGTGAAACACTCACTGTCCACTTTATTGGGTGGTTATTCACACAAATAGCTAATCAGCCAATCACATGGCAGCATCACTGTGCATTTTGTTACGTAGACATGGTCAAGATGACTCACTGAAGCTAGTTACATTGTCACAACTTTGTTTTGCCACCAGAAGCGTCATCTGTGGGATTATTGTGTTTGTGTGTGTGTATATGTGTGTGTGGGTGGGGCGTGTCTGTGTTTTTATAGGACCGGGCTGAGCACAGACTGGGGTCTGTGTGTTTAAATGCCACATGTGTTGTACAGATGTTCGTACTTTCTCATCACCGTGATCACCTGGTTGTTAAAACTATCTGTTCAGCCTGCATCAGAAAAACTGTGCAAGCGGCCTCTGTACGCGTCACTCTTTCCCACGCTAGCCCCGCCCACCTCAAATGTCCAATCACTCACACAATACTTCTCGGAGCCCCATCAGAAGCAGGTTTTTGTTGGCTGATGCGTCCAAAACAACCTGCAAGACGCCCCTAGTCACGTCCACGAGACCATAATGACGTCATTTTGTTCTATTGGCCTCGAGAACAAGAAAAAAGTTGTTGCTCCTGTCGCAGTATGGAGTCAATATGAGCATTTAAATGGGGAAGAAAATTGATTGAAATGACTTTGAATCAAGCAGCAACCTCCGGCGGTTAAAAGTGAAGCCTATGTGGAAGTGCATAAAACTGCAGTTCCCCCTTCATCCACTAGGGGCTGCAAAACAGAGCAAATCCCCATAGACTCCCATGTTAAAAAGACCAACTTCACAGCAGAAATAAACATGTTTACAGCCTGGTACAAAAAAAATCCATCTTTGGTTTAATAGGTCAGGTTTACCTTCATGACAACTGTGGGGGGAGTGAATTTTTTTTTAAATTTGCCCATTTAAAAGTAATTTAATCTCAAAATTCAGCATCTTTAGGGGCGTGTACTTTTGATTGACAGGTACCTGATCTCCTGCTTCAAGTCAGAAGTAGCCAGAACAACCGCAGTTTTTAGCCGGTTAACAACGTGACTTAGCTTTAGCCCGCTTACCTCTGTTAGCTGGTTAGCTCCTGTTATCGCCAGGTTAGCTCGGTTAGCTCTTAGCTACAGGCAGTTCAGAGTTCACTTGATGTCAATCATCCACCATGACGCTCACAGCCCCCCTCTCAGCTCCACCTCTTTGCCCATATTTGTATTTTCTGAACGAGACGACACACATGACCCTGCCAAGATGGTAGGAACCGCCCACCGAGCTTCAATTCAGCCAATGCGTGACGTCACAGAGATTTATTTAGGAAGTAGAGTCTCCAGCGACCCGACAGAAGATACAGCAGAAAGTATCGCATTAGAGACAGAAGTAATAAGTATTACAGTGGATGGACATTAAAAGATGCACACAAAGAAGAAAGAACTACTTAGTAAAAGTGGACTGGATTTTTATTAACGTAATTTCTGAGGTTGAAGGATGGGCAATAAATTTTGCTCTGTGGTTTCAGAGTTGCCATGGGTGCACATTAGCTACAAAATAAGACATATTGTTGGACAGAAAATGTAAAAGGGACTCATTCCTTTGGTCTGCTTAGTAATTACAGATGTTTTAATCACATGAAAGTAGCGTTTAGTCATGTTTGCATGGTCAAGACGACTTGCTGAAGTTTAAACTGAGCTCATAAAGAGGCTGAAAGGAGATTAGGTGATGTTGAACATGGGACAGTTGTTGGTCTGAATACTTCAGATCTGCTGGGATTTTCATACACAACCATGTCCAAAGTTTCCAGAGAATCATCTGATGAGTTGACTTTGTTGACATGGCGACGTAAACAGTCACTGAGGTTTATCCACTTACGGCAGCTGGTTTTCTTTGCCTCTCATTTCTATTTAACCTGATAGTTTTTGGTGCTCCTGACGGTTGGTAGCTTAGTCCTCCGCAGGGGGAATATGAATCTAAAGTTGGCCTGTTTGTGTATATGTGAGTGTATGTACATGTGGGTTTATACAGGTGAATGCGTGTGTTTATGCATATGTTTGTTTTTCTTTCTTTCTCTCTTTGTCTCTCTCTTTTCCTCTTTCTCTATGAGGTGTTTTCTTTCTCTTTCCCTTTGTCTTTCTGTCTCTCTTCTTTCCTCTCCGGTCTGGTCCAGAAGTAGAAACTTTGTATTACAATTATGCAAAATAAACAGAGATACAAAATAAGAATCCAGAAAATCAAGGGGATCATCATACCGGTAATGCTGGGCGGACACTGTGCGATTTTAGAAATCTGACTGTCGGGGAAATGCTCCCACTGCACGACCGGGTTTGTCCCTCGTACTCTATCTGACCCTACGACATGTGTACTCATACTGTACGACTGCTGTCAGCCACCATTATTGACAACCACAACTACTTGTCGGCGTAAGTCGGCATGTGACGGCACGACGTGCTCGAGTGTGAACAATGAAAAACAAAGGTTCCTAGTTCCTATGACAACCACAGTGTGCCTGACAACAAGATGGCGAGCAGGCAGCAAGTTGTTGCAGTTGTGTGCGCTGTCTTGTGCGCTGAAACGAAAAACAAAAAGAAAACCTTGTGTTCTCTCCATATCTCTACCAATCTCTCTTCTAGCAGCTGTGTCCACCGCACACGCCTGAATTTGGGGTTGCCCGCCATTGTTTAAAGCTCCAGGTGCGAACGTAGAATCGTGACGTAACACCACTCACACTGTATGAGCGACGGCGAAAATTTCTGACATGCCAGAAGTTTGATCGGGAGGTCGCAGCATCATCGTTAGAACGTAGCAGCAATTAATCCTTCCTTGTGAGTGTTCTCACACTGTACGGCTCACGACCGGACATCCCGACGCTACCATGTTTCCACGATGACGCAGCGTGGTCTGTGGCAGCAAAATCGTGGTGAAATCCCCTCAAAATCGCAGAGTGTCCGCCCGGCATAAAGCTCCCCCTGGCAAAGAAAATTGTCACAGCAGAACACAGCATCCAGACCATCATTCCGCTGCTTAAATGCTGGACAAGGCGAAGAAACAAACAAAAAAAAGCAAAAAACAAAGCATAGTGAAGTAAAAGACTCATGGAAGTATGACAACACTTAAAACTGACACATTATGTATGTAAGGGAGCATAATTGAGCTTGTACAACCCCGCTGTTCCATTGGCACGGTGCTGTCAACAGTCTGCTCAATGAAACATAACTTTCCCCCGACATAAACAGTCAACTTTCTGTGCTGTTTTGACTGATTAACTAATCAACTATTTATGCACATCCCTTGCATGCAGAATACCACACAGCAAACAATGCATGCAACCTTAAAACCAGTGGTATAATGGTCCCTCAAGAAGTGGGTATACTTTAAATGTTTTGCCTTTTATTAAAAAAAAAAGTAGCTCAGAAAATGCAGTTTCAGAAACACTGACATGTAGGACTACTCTACATAACCCCATCACTATATCTGCTCATCGTCACATCATTTCTGCTCTTCAGTTTCAGAAAGGAAGAGAATGGAGAGAGACAGGCTCATAGACATACATCTGTATTATGTCTATGTTCAGGCTGAAGTTAACGCAGCTGATGGCAAACTGCACCAGCGTAGCAGACTGGTAACCTCATCTGAGCCGCTGGGTGACGTATGTACATGTGTAGGCATGTTTGTAATTGTGAAAGCAGCATCACAGGGGGGTTTAGAAGTGGGTATACCCGCGTATACCCTGGACTACACCCCGGCTTTAAACACAGGTTACAGCAGAAGGCCGCATCAGGTGCCACTCCAGTCACCTTAAACCTGGAAACTGAGGAAATTTGCACAGATTCGCCAAAACTAAAAAAAAACAGAAGACGGAAAAATGTTGCCTGATCTGATGAGTCGACATTTCAGCTCCACATTCAGATGGTAGAGTCAGAATTTGGTGGAAACGGCATGGATCCATCACGCCATGTAACAACGATCCAGGCCGGTGGTGTCAAGGGTGTTGAGAACATCTTCTTGGCCCAATCTGTGGCCATCAGTCGCAAGTCAGTAGGGATTAAACGCCACATCCTGCCTCAGCGTGGCTGCTGACCATGTGTATATTGTTAATGATATGTTATTTGCGCCCCATAGTGATTGGTAGATTCATAAAACAATTCTGAGATGAAGATTTAGTCATCTTCCCTTCTGCATCTGTTTACTCTCCTGGTATTTCATGATAAACTTAGAGAAGTGTCAAAGTCAGTAACAACATCTTTACAAATTCTAAGAAGTATTTTCACCTTTAGAAGCATTTTTTCTTTGTTTGAGCACAAGACGAAAAGGTAATAATATCCCTGCTCACAACGTTCTTGTTTACAACCAGAGTGATTACCTTAGGGCTCCAACTTCTTGTGCTATCGTCAAAGAAATAACAAAAAACTACTTTATTTATGCCCTGAAGGAAACTGTAAAAAATAAATCAAAGTCTTAAGGTCTGTTCTCTGCAGATATAAAAAATAAGACTATATTCAACTAATAATGTCAAAGTATGCAAATATGACAGCAAGCGAGAGCTCTTTACCTGATGATGAAATCACTGGAGTCGATGAGGGCCCCGTAACGGGACCCCTTCAGGTTCCCGGAGTTTCCCACCACGGCACAGCTCCTGCAGCGCTCGGGGCTGGCGTCCATGTAAAGCACCTCATCGGGGATGACTTGGAACAGTTCCTCCACCACTTTGCTGAAGTTGGCTGGCTGCCTCTCTGACTGCAACCACTGGTGACGGAGCAGAAACAGGCCTCAGAGAGCGCTACAGCCCCAGGACCTCTTTCAGCACAGTCATCGTACAAGAGCAGCAAGGAGCATATTTCTGCAGGAACGGATTAGCTCCATCTGGGGAGGGGGCTCCTTTGGCTTGGCCTTTATTTTTATTTTTGCTGCTTTAAATTTAAAGGAGATGGCACCTAAATGCAGTGAAGTGTGTGTGCTGTGTACCAATACACACTGTGCTGACACAAACCGTGACACTGAATGGATTCACAATGTGATGCAACAACATCTCAAGGGTTTTAAAGCAGTTTCGCTGCATCATCAGCATCATTTGGGCCACATTTCCAGCAACTCAAATAACGGACCGAGATTTTTTTTTTTGTTGCATTTTAATCCATTTTAATCGCGCAGTGCTTCTGTTTCAAATCAATCAAGATTCCTTCTCAAAGCAGACAATAATCTCTGCTTTACATAAATTACATTTGACAGAGCACCTTTTAAGCTTCGACAGCTCATTGAAGTAAAAATCCAGAGAACACACGGGGGTCATGCCTTTGCCTTACAGCAGAGGAGGCTGAACCATCTGGCGAGGCTGCCGTTGATATGTGACACCTCCCTCATCAAGCTCTCTGTTCGAAGCGTTTTCTGAAATGAGTAGTGACAGGAGGCAACCTTGCAGTGATTTTTCTATTCTTGTATCTAATTAGACTTCATGTGAGCTGAATGTGGGAATAACTAAGGCACTGGATGCCTTCCAGACAAAGTTGGGGTAATTGTGTGATGTAAATTTATATAATAGGATTTTATCATTGGGAGACTTTTTTTGTAGTGTAATCATGGGGTGTACAAACAGTACATGATATTACAAATCCAGTGGGAATTACCGACATAGATAGCATGATGGCATCACTTTTAATTTCCAGGAAATGCAGCTTTAAACAAGCACGTCTCCATAAAACCCTTAAACAGATACTGGATCAATAAGCCCCAGGTTGATTGTTTTTGTTTTGTGTGTTTTATGATCCCTGCAGATAACTGCCCCAATGTAAGCAGCTTTATGTTTATTGATGTATTTCCAGCAGAGTTAAAATTGAACTTCGTACAAAGAAAATTCAATAAATAACAGTAAAAACAAGGCTTTCTGGTTTCTCATGCAAGTGACAAAATTCATTTTGGAAGTGGACACAAGAGGTCCTCCGCTGACCTTAGTCTCAGATGTTGTTCAAGTACACTGTAAAATCTAAGTAGTTGACTTTACTAGAATAAATATGCAAACTTATTGCCTCCCCAAAAAAGTGATGGAATAGAATTAGCTAGTTTAGAGTTTTTTATGAACTTGATACTTAGAAGTACTTTACTAAAATTATGTAACTGTTGACCTCAAAATTGTTGTTCCTATTGCAGCAGGGACTTACAGTTGTGCTCATATGTATTCATCCCCTTTAATTAGAGAAAAGTCTGAATTTACAAAAGTCACTCAAATAACTGGAGACTTAAAAAAGGAACAATAACTAAAAATTTGCAAAAATATAATTTAGTAATATAAGACACTGTTTTTTCATTGAATTGAGTTGAAGAAGGAAAAAAAACCAAACAAATTGGTCCTGGACAAATTAGAGCACTTTTCTGTTGAACAATGGGACAAAATACCTGTCAACAGGTGCAGAAGTCTGACTGAGAGGAACAGAAAACACCTGACTGGAGCGGAAACATTAAAGCATTGTTCTACTAAATATTACTTTATGACTGATGTATTATGTAATAAATTATCTTATTTGTTTGCTTTAAAAAAAAAAAAATTCTATTGAACCAGAATTAGAAAATAATGAAATGATTCTCATAAAATTTTTATTTATTATTACTTCAGTCAATTTCAGCTTATTTTACAGGCAGCTGTTTTTTTCTTTCTTTATTGAAAGGGTATGAATGAATATGACCACAACTGTAGCACATGCAGTTTTTTTTTTTTGTTAAAATGAATGTAAGACAGCAGACATCATGGTCTGCATTTGCTTATAAACACAAACATGTACAGTGTTTAAAAGCAGCAGTCACAAGAAAAAACCAAAATTATTTTTATTCTATTTTATTTTTCATCATCAATTAACAGTATAACAGGTTGAAACTACGGTGAAAATCGGATCATTGGTGATACGAACCCATTTTTCCACAAAACAGTTGGAAGAAAGTAAATGAAAGAATAAGAAACTTTTAGATATTTTGGTTTATATATTTGGAAAATGATTTATTCGTATTAAAGTTAGAAACTTTTGAGTCTAATAATTCTAATAAATGAAAATTTAGTACTTTCAAACAGTACCAGTTAATGCCAACAATTATTGGGTCCTGAACATAAAAGCAAAAGTGCTAAATTTCATAAAATTATTTACTCCTCATTTGTTTTATTGATGTAATTCAAAAGTCTTGTGAAAATCCCACCACCATGGCTCAGATTATGGGGAGTTAAAAGTAGCTCCCCCTCCTGAAAAGTGGAAGAACTCCACTAAAGACATTCAGTTGATACTCGACCTCAAATAGTTCATCTTCATGTTAAATTTAATTTTTCCATAAGATTTGATGTTTCTTAAAAAGAAGGGCATTCATTTGTTGTGTTGTATGTTTATTCATAACTAAATCCATTTTCCAAGCGATGCAGATGATCCGTTATGTTTCTGTCACCACCAGGGACATTGTTCGTTGTACACTGTGTGTACATACAACGACTACCTGATATGCTTCTTTTTGTGGTGGTTAAAATAATTTTCTGTCCCTGTTTGTGATTAAAGAAGCTGCAGGCAGTCGTAGTAGAAGGTATTTTTTTTTGGAGGTAACCATATTTTTGATCGGGCTCTGTACACTAAAATGTATATACATGCACGTGTCTTGCAAAGTCCTGGTGTGGATCTGAAACTAAAGCTGCTCTGCAGTTCAGATCCTGCCCACGACCAACACCATCCCAATTTTTCATGTATTCATCTTCATGACATTGATTAAACTTAAACATTACAGAAGTTTGGGAGATTTTTTTTTGGTGATGCGCTGCTATTGACACCTTATTCAATCCATCTGTCTTGCATCTCAACTGTACTGAGAGCTCTCTAGAACCAGTAAAAGACCATCTTATCTAGACTCTTGTCTCATCTCCTTCTCTGTTTCTTTCTCTTTCTTTTCCTCTCCTCCTCTGATAATGTCCTCTTGTGTTTCTTACCTAAAACAGGCCATGGTGCACATTGAAATGGCCAGTGTAATTATATCTGCTTGCTACCATGTGACGTGTGTAAACAGAGTTTTACAGTGCAGTTTCAAAATTTTAAATGCAGCAAAGTTACATAATGCTTAATTCTCTGTTTTATTCAGTCTTTTTTATACTCTATAATTAATGCTACTTATTTGAGATTAATTAGATTAAGTATAATGATAATTTTCTTAATTTCATTCTAAACTTAAATTGAAATCTAAATACAAATCTGTTTTTGTTTGACTTTGAAGTGAAACTATTAGAAGTTGTGCTAAATAACGTGTTGTATTGTCCTGCTGAAATAACCACACATATGCTACCATTACACAAGGATGTGTCTTACTGTAGACACTGACGTGCCCCCCCCTCCCACCTCCATACCATCACAGATGCTGGCTTTTGCGCCATGTGCAGCCTGGAAAGTCTTTATCATCTTTGTCACATTGAACCAGATGTCATTCCCCCCCAAAAAGGAAAATATTCTCCTGAATACCAAAGATGCTAAGCAAGTCCCCTACGTGCATAATTAAGGTTCAGATTATATTTAGGGAATTCGCAGTGGAATATGTTGCGGTAAAATGTTTTTATCTCATACAGGAGTTCTTAAAGGTCAACAATGATTTCCAGCTCCGACCTTTAGGAATTGAGATTTCCTAAGACTGAATCTTTTCACGTCTTTTTATACTGATTTTCTGCTTTTATATCTGTTTATAGTGGTGTAATTGTTATTTGCACTTTGTTTTCATTACTGTTTATATTTAACCTTCATTATAATGCCCTTTCATATTGTGTTGTTATCTCTGTATATCATTTGTGTTGGATAAAGTGCATCATAAATAAAATAATGTATATTTTCTGTAGTAAAGGTCTAAGTTCTTTGACCATTTGCATTTAAAACATTCTGATAATTCTCTGACCAAGTCTGACAAATGGTGCAAAGTTATGATAGATGCAGCTTTTATACCCAATCGTGACACCTTGTTCCATCACCAGTTAATCTGCTCATTGGGAAAACATCTTGAATGGTGATGCTTAGCTAATCTATGAACTTTTCTTTTCTCAACCATTTTTATTGTGTTGCTGGCATCAAATTCTATATATTTATTTGATGTAAAGTTAGTCAGGTCTCGACTGACCCAACTTTGTCAAAAAAGGTTTTAGAAAATCCTTCTTTTTACTTCTTTTGGCCAAATCTTGAAGAAGACTTGAAGAAATGTGACTCGCATGTTATTTTTGAATCAACTAAATGTCAGGACTTACCATTAAAGAAGTGAATAGTGACGCTTCAACATCAATTAAATAGACATTACAAAAGCTTACTTATTATTATTTTACATTTCCCTTGTTTAATTTCCACATTTCTGGAGTCTTTGCTTTTGCCACATCTATGATCACCCTTTCTCATCTACCTGCTCAGACTGAGCTTGTTTTGAAGTCTTCTGCTGGGAGAAACTCAAGCAGAAAACAACTGGTGTGGTGGCACATACTGCTCAACAACACAAACAATATTTTGTTAAATTAAGCAAACTTGAGTAGGTAAAGTAGAAATTGTGAATCTATGATTATCTGTGGTGCACAGATACTATGGTAACATATGTTGTACTCTGAAGCTCGATTTATGGGGAAGTTAAATAAAAACAGAAACTGGTGCTTTAGTTTCTATTTTGAATATAGTCCTCGGCATGTAAGGTAATACTTGAAGATAGTAATAGTAAGAATAAGATGAGAAAGATGAAAAAGAAACAATACAGTGTGCCATAAAAATGTAAAATTATACTGTATTATTAGAACACGGCCCACAGCAATATATTGTCTCTGCCAGGTTGTATCTTTCTCACACTATATCCTGCTGCCACGTCCTCCCCAGATAAATGACACCTGTGGATGTTATATAAAAGACAATGTGACTCATCAGTCCAGACCACCTACTTCCATTGTGCTTTACTGGAACTCTTTACCTGTTTTTGGTTATTTAGGCTGTAAACAAGATTCAGCATGGGCGCTCTGATCTGTATCTCCTTTCTGGAATCTGCAATGCATCAAGGTTTTCAGCAGAATGTGCAAATGAAGTCCCTCTATGGGGTCTGACGACAGTCCCATGTGCACCAGTAATGCACTGAGCCCCAGCTTAATGTCACCGTAAGAAGATAATCTCTGTCATTCACTTCACCTGTCTGCGGCTTTGATGTTGTGGATGATCTATGCACACAGACACACACACATATAATTTACATACACAGTATATACAGAACATCATCGCTCTTCACTAAGCTCTGGTTAACGGGGACTTCAAATTAAACTTTCCAGTCAGGAAATCTACTAAAGGCAAATGATGAAGATACTAAGTCTAATCAACAAGCTACATCACCTAATTATCCTTTCATTGTTTTTACAGAGAGCAGTGAAAAGCAGAGAAACAGTCGTTTTAACTAAAGTACTTATCTGATACTGCAATACATTTGTTTAGGTCTAGAGGCTTATTGTTGGTCATGCATCACAATTTTGCAAGTAATGCCCATCTACATTAGTGCACAACAGCTAAAACAAAAATCAGCTTTTTTTTCTGGTTTTATTGTTTTGGCTTGTAATATTTTATTTTCATTTCTTGTAAAGCACTTTGTGATTTTTACCTGTGAAAGAGTGTTATATAAATACATTTTATTTACTATAAAAATGGCCGAAAAGTTATTCAAAAACCACCAAAAAGCAGCGAGTGACATGGTCTCTGTTTGGGTGGCTCACTGCACAAAACAAACAAGCAACGCTGCGGCTCACGGTGATGAAATAAACAGAACGGATGGATGAATAACCACACAACAAGCACAAATGAATGCTATTCTTTGAATTTAGGAAACATGAAGAATCTCGTGGAAAATAACATTTTATATTACCTAAAGTTTCAGGTGGGTGTTTTTACTTTCCATAGTTTCTCTCTAATTCAAACTCTGACAGCATAATAATTCAAAATATTCTGTATGTTGTTCAAGAGTTATTTCACGTTATGCTGTTAGACTTCAATAATTATGCTTTTATTATACTGTCACAAGTGCATACTGGCCATAAACAAAGGAATATTATAAATCTGTTGTCTCTTTTCCGTTTTCAATCCATTTTTATTGACAATTAAACTAGATATCCTTGTGAGTCAGAAATCGGGTCAGTTTATATTATATAGGAACATATTGCTGTAAAGTGGCAACTGTCATAACATTCAACCTATTTGCAAAATTCAGTTTCATCTATTTTCTATCACAGCTTATTCCAGTCCCAAAGTCTCATCTAAACACTTGCAGAACAAGAGATGCTCAGACAAAATAATACATTTATTTTCCTCCAGCATTAAATTCAAACAAATTGTGCGTGGGAGTTTGCTTCACAAGTTGATCCTGGTAAAGATCCCTTGGATTTGAAACAATCAATGTGGCCAAAACAAACACTTTCTTGTGAGCATCACAGCAGTGTGAGATTTCTCCCCCTAAATTCATGGTGTCTCCTATCCAGCATCAGAAGCTGAGGCTACATGTTTTTCTTCCTCCCAATCCTCTGTAATGTAGCATAGTAAATCCTATCACATCTCTTAAGTCTTACCTGCCACCACTTAAACGTCTCATCGGAGAGAATGCTGTTCTCCTTGGTCATCAGAGGGTGGATGGAGTGATTGAAGCGCTCAGCGAACCATGGGTCATCCTCCAGCTCTGCTATACACTGCTGACAGGCGCACGGCCCTTTGGAGAAAAAGCTGTCCGAAAGCCGAAATGCGTACTTGAAGAAGTAGAGTGAGGGGTCCCGAAAAGTGTAACTAAACAGGAATGTTGTAAAGGTAATGACACAAAACAGGAGCACAAAAGTCCTGAATTTCCTTCGTTTGAGTAGCGACATTTCCTTTCCTCACAGTCAAAATTGGTTGGTTGGAAACTTTGGGAGTGTGGCAGACGAAAATAGCATCATGAATTTAGAGTCCCAAAGAGTTGAGGGAGAAAAACGATCCTGCCAACCACATGGTGCAAGTCCCTTACCCTGGTGTCCTTACGCTTCACACAGAAGAGGATTTGGTTAACAAATGTCCTCAATGACAGCCATAAATTAAGTTTCTTTGCAGGTCTATTGACAGCAGAGGACAGTAAATCCACGATGGGGTTTTGCTTTGTCCTGGTTTATCAGTTTAACTGACTAGGATGTTGATTCTGCAGGGTCACTGGCTGATGTGTCAGTCAGTCATTAATGATCCACCTAAAAGGCAAACAGAAAGACATTTTTATGATACAAATCCTGGGAAAACCCTTAAAGCTCTGTTCTTTTACATCTAGCACAAATAATGAGATTAATTATGCAAACTGAATTATTCTTGCTGCACGGCAGACTACTCAGGGTCCTACATGTAACATAAGATTTTATGAAAAGTAGTTAATCTCTGGGTTGTTGAGTTAATGTTTTTTAGGACTGTCAGATTACACAGGATGTATCACAGAGGAAGAAAACGACCATTATCAAATCAAATCAAGCTTTATTTATAAATTTCATACCAAAGGTAACCAAAAGCGCTTTAAATCATAATATATACACATAAAAATTAAACAAGCCTTGATGTCAAAATAAATAACATAGCAATTTAAAATCACAATCATTATAATTTCTTACACACACACCTACAGTCTTTGGCACACACACACACACACACACACACACACACACACACACACACACACACACACACACACACACACACACAAATTAGGCTGTTGTTGGCAACTCACTACGTTTTCTTAAATACTTGGCAAGAATGAATGAAGACATATATTAGCATTACGTTTTATAATGGAAAACAGAATATGTAATGCATCATAATATGTGATTGAGTTCATTGCTGTCGTCCTACTTTGTTTCTTGTTTGAAGAGATTTCAGAACATTCTGGGACTCTTAAGTCTCATTCGGACAGAGACGTTCTAAGAACTGCGTTCTGAGAACTAATAGCGTTCTAAGAACTGTCCTTCGCCAGAGAACCGTGTCACTTTGCATTCGGACATGAGTCGGAGACCCAATCGCTACCGATCTGACGCAACCATCTGCGACAGTGACGTGTTATTTTAGCGCCACTCAGCAACAAAACAAACCGCGAAGAGGAAAACACCACAAAGGAGCAAAAATGGAGAGCGACAAGGCCATCGTGTTTTTTGTGTGCTTTCGAACCCCCTCTGGATTTCCTCGGCTGAAAAAACGGCCAGCAGGGCTCTGACTTCGTCGTCCGTCCACTTATCAGCTGCGTTCTCCATGCTTCCGTAAACAGTGGTTTTTAAAAATGGCGGGGTCTGACGATGCGGAAATTAAGTAGCGGCGCTCAGCGCGAGGGCGTAGCTATCACCTACGTCAGCCTGCTTCGTCAGATGCGTTCCTACAGAACTAAGGAAAGACCCGGAAGTTGAGTAGGCGCTGAAATGGTTATAGGAACTCAGGGGCATGGTCCCTAAGTTCCGATCTGTCCGAATGCGCCAAAGAACTGAAAAGGTTACAGGAACGTCAAATGGTTCCTACAGTGGGAAAGAGGCTTTAGTCATGTATTGAAAAATAGCTAAAGTCAGCAACAACGTCTAAAGACAAGCTAACAAAGAAAACATGGTTAGCTAAAAGAATGGTCACAGTTTACTTTTGAAACAGCTGCACAATTTATCAACAGGAAAATTAACAATTTAGCTAGAACGCTTTAGAATTCGGCAATTTAGCTAAAGCTATGTTGCTGAATTGTTAGCATTAGCATAGCCATAGCTAAGTTGCTAATAGCTACTGTTAAAGTGATGGATCAATTAAATGGATCCTTTAGCTTCTCATTTAATTGATCCATCACTTTAACAGTAGCTATTAGCAATTTAGCTAACGCTATGTTGCTGAATTGTTAGCGTTAGCATAGCCATAGCTAACTTGCTAATAGCTACTGTTGAAGTGATGGATCAATTAAATGAGAAGCTAAAGAATTGCTTCATTCATCCGTAAGCAAACATACAAGCCATGACAAGTTTGTAGGTCTGGAATAAACAATTAGGGCTGGGTATACTGAGAAGTTGATCAAATAGCCAGGCAACCATTTTATTGTGCGCTCACACTGTTTTTCTTTTTCAAAGTCTGTTACACATTCCCTCTGATTACGCAAACAAGCATACAGGTCATACGATGGATGATGCTGGTTTGGGACGGCTGACTTGGTTGTTTAGATACATTAGTAGCCTATTTGTAGTTGTTTTGCAACAATGCAATGCAAATTCAAAAGAATTCAACCACCAACAAAAATATCTTCCAGGTGTAAGTCTTACATGTCAAATGTCATGGATCTGTATGATTTCCAAAAGAAGACTTAAGTCCATTAGCTACACATATGAACTCCCATTATCCCTAAATAATGCTTTTTTTACTTCAATATAATAAAGGCTCTAATCACAATATATTTTCTTTTAAAAGTAAGGAATGAAAATGGTTACATGACTACATTTATCAAAATAATCTACGCAATTAAAAGTTTATATGACATCTTGATATCACCCTGAACACGTCTGTCCGGGTGTGTAAAACCCATTGTATACATACAGTTTACACCTGAGCTAATATAGACCCTAAATAGTTATTCAGAAATAAGCTGGTAATGAAATACCAGAATAAAACGGAGAAAGAGAATGTTTCCTCAGACCTTGGCTTTTCACGACTGACAAAGCGGGCAGACCTCCTGGGGTTTCATTTCCAGGATAAAAAGGCCAACTCTGCCTTTGTACGGAGCCTGGGTATCATTTTTGTGTGCAGCTGTGTTTGGGATTCCAGTAATACTTCTATATTTAGGTAACAGAAGATCCACACTGGAGATTAAATGCTATCATCCCCACACAGAGTGAGAAAATATCTGAAAAATGAAGCCCTGAAAACGTGCTACCTGCCCTTCGTTCTTCACAATTTCAGAGTGAATTTCGTTTGTCCAGAAGATTTGCGGGAAACTCTATAACTTGAGAGAAAGGCTGCAGGTTTTTCCTGATTAGAAATTGATCAGGTCATTCAAATTCCACCCTATGGGGAAAGTAAAGAGGATTGGGTTTAAGACTGGCTGAGAAAGACCGCACAGCGACACAGCTTGTTGATTTCATTCTCGCTATCGGAGCAGAAAAACAAACCATACAGCTGTTTATCAGCTGCACTGACACAGACCATTGCACAGGAAGGCTTATAAGTGATCTTGTTTTCTGTGTGAGGCTTTGTCAGTACATATTTGCATAGTGCCCAAGGTTATGTATTGTCTAAGGTAACAAATTTGACAAGGGTACCAAGGGACATTTATAATAGACATATCAATGAACAAGAGACTGTTGACTCCACTCAGTTTGATCCCTCTGGTGTGGAGAGTCCAGCTAAATGGGAAAATATATTCTCAAACAGGTGGCGACTCCCCGCTTTTGACAACAAGCCGACCGTCATCTTGTTCCCTGACCTTGTCCTACTGAAGGCTGGCAACTCTGCACTGATCAAAGATTGCCAAGCTGAGACAGCAAAGCGTCTGTTCACACTTCAGAGATGAGAGCGGGAGGAGGTTTTGGAAGACAGCAGGGAAAAAAGTGCACAAGCTGTGATTTTCGCCCTAATCTTCGCTTTTGAGAAGTCATCAACTTTGCAGGGAGTAGTTATAGTAAAGTATTTCCAGTTTGTGTTCTGTGGAAATTGTTTTTCTCCCCGACTTACTTCTGCTACTTGTGAGCAATTTAAGAAATCAAATTCTGCAGTTTTGAAGACTCCTATATATTCTTGACGGAGGTATCAGCTGTGCTGAGAGTGCATGCTTATTCAGTTGACCAAGCTGCACAGTGTGGATTAACTCCTAAAATGAATGCAACAGCAAGAAAACATATCAGTGTCACATGTCTGAGTAGAGTGATGTTTACCTATAAGTCATAAAACTATGTTTACATATAAGTCGTAACCATAGACTGTATATAAAGAGATGGACGGAGCCTCAATGACGTCACCCATAGGTTCCTGAAGAGCTGAATTGAAGCTCGGTGGGCGGTTCCTACCATCACCATCTTGTCCAGCGTCATGCGTGTAGTCTCGCCCGGAAAATACAAATATGGGCAAAGAGGTGGAGCTGAGAGGGGGACTGTGAGCGTCATGGTAGATGATTGACATTGAGCGAACTCTGAGTTGCCTGTAGCTAAGAGCTAACCGAGATAACCCAGAGACTACAGGAGCTAACCAGTTAACAGACGTAAGCGGGCTAAAGCTAAGTCACGTTGTTATCAGGCTAAAAACCGCGGTTGTGCTGGGTTCTTCTTACTTGAAGCCGGAGATTGGTACCTGTCAATCAAAAGGACACGCCCCTAAATTTGCCAAACTTCGAGATTAAAATTACTTTAAATTGGGCGAGTTAGAAAAAAATTCACTCCCCCCACAGTTGTCATGAAGTTAAACCTGACCTATAAACCAAAAATAGATTTTTTTACCAGGCTGTAAACATGTTCATTTCTGCTGTAAACATGTTTATTTCTGCTGTGAAGTTGGTCTTTTTAACATGGGAGTCTATGCGGACTTGCTCTGTTTTGGAGCCCCTAGTGGATGAATGGGGAACTGCAGTTTTATGCACTTCTGCATAGGCTTCACTTTTAACCGCCGGAGGTTGCCGTTTGGTTGTAACACTATGTTTATAAATAAGTCATAAAACCATGTCAGTCTCAATAATTCTGTATTGTATTAATGGTAGAAGTGGCAAAAGCAAAAGGTAAAATATTCACCAATAAACTAAATTAAAATTTGTTTTTACTATTAAGACTTCTCCACAAACTTCCCACATCCACTCACTGAGCACTGTCCACCAGCTTAACTTGTTAACTATAATTACTAATCAGCCAATCAAATCGCTGCAACTCAGTGCATTTAGTCATGCAGACAAAATGTAGACAAAGCAATCAAACTGAAAATGAGAAAGTCACTTCAGGACATTTTGATGCAATAATCGCAACTATTTACAAAAATTTAGTCAGTCCTCATGAATTCTGCACATCCTTGCATTTTTGTTCAACCACATTCATTCATTAACTTGAATGCAACTTTCAGAAATCTCAGCAACTCTCCACGTTACCTGACGCACATACGTCATTCGATTTGCTTTTGTGTTCCTGATCATTAACTTTTGGATGTATGCAGGAAAAATGTGTTGAAATTGCTGTTTTGCTTAAGTGGTTGAATGACAGCTTTAGCAGCAGGAAGAAGTTTGATTCCTGACCGGAGGCTTGTTGCTGGATGTCCCCCCTTTTCCCTCTGACCTGCTTCTCCTGTCAGCTAAAAGTTCCCAGACCCTGACAAGGCTTTTTCATGCTGACAATGGAAATATTTGTACCCAGTACATCATTGTAGTAGAAGATAAACAAAAGCCATCAACCTACAAACATTTTTTTCAACTGCAAAACACCTACTGAAATTGTCTGAAATGTGCAAATAAACAAGGAAAATCACTATGATGGGTCCATATCATCCAGATCTGCTGTAAGTGTTGAATCAATCTGTATATTGGCAACCCTCACCGTTTTGTTGTGCTGGCTAAATAATAGTTTCAGCTTCAAGAGCCCTCTGTTGAATGGTGAAATTATCTCTCAGTGTGCTTCTGCTGCATTTTCATAACCAATAGTTTACATAAATTTCAAATGGTTTGAAAGAAAAAAAACAGACTGTACATAAAAAGATGGGCGGAGCCTCCGTGACGTCACCCATAGGTTTCTGAAGAGCTGAATTGAAGCTCGGTGGGCGGTTCCTACCATCACCATCTTGGCAGGGTCATGTGTGTCACCTCACCCGGAAAATACAAATATGGGCAAAGAGGTGGCACTGAGAGGGGGGCTGTGAGGGTCATGGTAGATGATTGACATTGAGCGAACTTGAGCTGCCTGTAGCTAAGAGCTAACCGAGATAACGCCGAGATAACAGGAGCTAACCAGCTAACGGAGGTAAGGGGGCTAAAGCTAAGTCACGTTATTGACCAGCTAAAAAACCGCTGTTGTTCTGCGTTCTTCTGACTTGAAGCGGGAGATCGGGTACCTGTCAATCAAAAGGACACGCCCCTAAATCTGCTGAACTCCGAGATTAAATTATTTTTAAATGGGCGAGTTAGAAAAGAATTCTCTCCCCCCACAGTTGTCATGAAGGTAAACCTGACCTATTAAACCTAAAATGGATTTTTGGCTGTAAACATGTTTATTTCTGCTGTGAAGTTGGTGTTTTTAACATGGGAGTCTATGGGGATTCGCTCTGTTTTGGAGCCCCTAGTGGATGAAGGGGGAACTGCAGTTTTATGCACTTCCGCATAGCTTCACTTTTTTAACCGCTGGTGGCTGCTGCTTGGAAAAAACTAATAATATAAACTTTAACTTTTGCTGCACTCAGTTTGTTTTTCAGATATTTAAGGTTACAACAACTACACAAAATCAAACAAGAGCAGCAAAATCCTGGAGGGACGGCTCAGATTCGCGAAGAAAGAGGATTTATGTGGGGCAGGGTTGTTGGTGCAAGACCAGCTGGTCTGAGTACTTTAGAAACTGCTGATCTACTGGAATTTGCACACACAATAATCTCTTCAGTTTACAGAGAATGATCTGACAGGAGAAGATATTGACAAATATAACTATCTGATGAAAGCCGGGTAAAGTAGCGCCAGTTCTGTTCGTCTTTATTAAGTATCACAAACAGCTTTTACGAAGAGAACTTCCAGCCAAAACTTAAAATTGCTGAACAGCCTAAAAACTCACCAAACCACCCATATAACAACTTATATAAAAACTGTATTATATATAAATAAATATTTCATATAGATACTGGTCTTGTCATTTCCGAGAGCGATAAAACATATCCAATGAAAGGAAAGGATAAATCCATAATTCCTTTCCTAAATTTCTCCTGAACTGACTAGAAAGTGTTGAGCAGCTGCAGGTTAGAATAAAAGGAGTGTAAACATGCAAGCCAGGCGGGCATGACCGACGAGAATTATTTTCTACTCACTGCGTCTGAGTACTCTTATCATGCATAGATGGTTTTAATTGTGTGATAATAAATTCTTTGAATAAAAAATATTCAACGTTGAAATGATCTACATTATTAAATTGCAACCATGTGTAAAACACTGATAGCAGAGACATTTCCTGTGTGTGTTGTGTTGCACAGAATATCGACCATACTAGTTAACATGCTAGCTGGCTAACAGCCGTTCATATGTAAATTTCTTCTGTACCTTACACAAGTGAGGTGAATAACCAACGAACATTGCCTCCAGCATGCTCTCAGTACAACACAGGATGACAATAATGTTTAGAACGAAAGGATTTTGAGCACTTTTCATCAGGTTGAAAGATGCAGAGTGAGTCAATGAAACAGTAATTGGGTTGAAGCTTTTGGGCAACAACCAGCGCGCTGCAGGGCTGCAAGGAGAGCACACAGATGAGGGTTTGTTTGATTTGCCTTAACATGAACCAGCTCTGTCTTCCTGCACCTAACATCATACATGTTACATCATGCATGTTGGTTTTTTTCAGTCATTTTGTCACTACTGTGGCTTCTACTTGTTTTTCTACACTAAATTAACCCTCTGGGGACCAAGGGTATTTTAGAGAAATAAACCTGACTTTTTTTTTTTTTAGTTTAAATGCTAATAAACACCACCTTTCAATGCCCCATAATGTCCTATACCTTGTTTTTTTTATTTTTTAATTTTGAATTGAAATATCATAAACTGCTATATAAATGAGGCTCCTTTGCTTGAAATGAAGAGTATTATAATTTGGAAGCATGACTAAAGCTACTGAAGGGAACTGAAGCACCGCAGCTTTCCAAAATCACTGTCAGCTGCACACACTGTACCTGTTACCAAGTTATACATCTGTTACGACGCCGTTGTGTCGTTTATCTTGAAATAAACTACTTGAGTAATGCAAATATTTGTTTGAGCAATTACGCATGGTATGTGTGCGTAAAAGCTGTTGTTTTCATAATTTATCGGCCTTGTAAATACAGAAGGCAGCTATCCAACTGCTAATGACACCAATGCATCCTGATTGACACCGTTTGGAGGCGTTTCCTGAGGCATCCTCGGCTCTGATTGGACAAACACGTGTCATGCGCCAAAGACAAAGGCTCTGATTGGAACACCTATTTTGACACAACACTGCATCACCTTTGAATGGGCTACAGTGATGCTGGAACCACCGTCTGAAAGCCCGGAGTCTCCCGATTAAGAGGGGAAAAAAGTATGTTTCTATCTTTTGTGGTTCGAAAGCTATGCTTGATTAAACACAATATGGTCCCTGGCATCCCAAGCAACATCATTATTAAAACAAAAGTATGTTAATCATGATAAAACATTGATTTAATAGACATCTAACAGAGTATCCTCTCTTAGTTGTGTTTGAATTGAACTTCAATTCCACTATTAATCCGAATCGTAGCCTTAAGATTTCCTTCAGCAGGAAAACAACGATGTGAATACTCAATCTGGAATAAAGTCATTTTATTTTATTGTATCTTATGCTACATTTTAAGTTTCTGTTCACCTGTTTGTCATAAGAGCAGCTTCTTGCCAGGTGACAGTAGAAAAGGATGAAACCTTTCTTATGACTGATGCTGCGTTCTGCATCTGTCATTGTTAGTGATCCCGCTGTGTAACCAGAGTGGCCTCTTCAACTGAATGATGGGACTCTCTTTTCATTCAGGGCCAAAGCCGGTCTAAACATGACATAAAGAGGAAAAACTTACATAATGGAAATCTCAGTCGGAAATGGCGAACAGCTATTATTTTCATAGACAGAAAATGTCTGCACTCATATTGTATTTCAGGAAAAGGGATTGAGGGTCACGAAACTCAAAGCAGCTTAATGGCTCAATTTCTTCACATGAACGGTATAATGATGGAGCTATGAGTAAGAAAACCTGAATCACTGCTATCATCAACATTCAGGATCTGACACAGAAGCAGGCTGGATGAATAAGAGGAGATTTTAAAGGCAGCCGAGAAAAAATCCAGAGGGATTTTCTGTGAAATCTCTGCTCCATAACTAATAATATCACTTGCGGCATTAAAAAAAAAAAAAAGCGCTGTACTTTACATTTGATGGGATTACATCTACGAGTCTCAAAACTCTCAAACTTTGATGGAAAGAATTTCATTGGAACAGATATTGAGTTGCAGCTCAGTGCTTTATGCTAATGTAACGGGAGGGCGGCTTATGTTCCTGCTAAAGTGCAAAAAAAGGTGCAATGAGGGGTAGAAAAGGGTGAGAAAAGCCTGCTGACATGATGCGAATTACAAAAGAAATGTTTCGGTGCTCAGGTCACAAATGACTTTGTAATGTGAGAAAACAGAAGACGGCTGTTCTTAACTAAACTAAACAAAGCACAACGTATCGCCGCTGCTGCTGCCGTCAGACTACGAGCATATAAAAATCCTGTCTTTTTTAAATTCATTCTCTTACTGGAAAATGACTGCCTTCTCACAGGGCTGGAAATATGATATGACCCCTGGCATTATGTCAGCCTTTCAGAACTCACTGGATCAAACAGAAGTTGCTAAATGCATTCAAAGTACAGCTATTTATCGAGCTCCTGACATTTAAAGGTAAAAATATTCAGAGCGCAACAGTAATGTGTCACTCAGAGGGGCATGCTTTTCAAGCTCTTTGTTTACAGTGTCTGATTAAGTTTATGAGGTTTTCTCTCGCAAGTTATCTAAGCAAAATTCATTTCTTAGGGTCAAACCCACTAAGACTATTTAGTTCATTCACTCATTATCCTAACCGCTTAATCCAATTCAGGGTCACGGGGAAGCTGGAGCCTATCCCAGCTGTCTTAGGGCGAAAGGCAGGTACACCTTGAACAGCTCACCAGTCCATCGCAGGACTATTTAGTTGTCTATTAATGAACAAAAAAGCAATATGGATCTACAGCTACAAAACAGTCACAGGAAAGTGAACTACTTCTTCATTCAGAATATATATTTTTTAAAATGTTTATGTGTAAACCGTCTTTGCTTGTTAACACTACATTATCTGTGGAAATGGACCACATTGCCACTGTTAATGCGCCCTTAGTGTCAGGAAAGCCACTCTGCGCTGATTAAGTCCTTTAGCTGCAGCTTCTTCTGAGGAAATCTATCTTCTAATAAACACGTCAGCTTGTGACAATAACTGGGCTAGGATCTTGGTTGTTACATGTATGATAATCATGTAGTAAGATAGTAAGAAGAGGCAGAATGTCTTAAATATTTTCTGAAACAATCAATGGCTTCCTTTGTATTGTGAGGTAAATGCAACACAAATAGCTTACAGGAGCTGCTTCCTTTGTTAAAATCCTGAAACAGGAGAGAAATTCACTTTTGCCAGCAGAACCGGGAATTGTCCTTCCAAAGGTTGCTTGATTTTTCACGAAATAAGGTTTCTGAAAAGAAACTAAGTCTAGCAAACAAATCATCAAGCTAGCAAAACTTAGTCAAGGCTAGCACGAAACCTGAAGAGTGGATGCCGCCGCCCCAGGCTAAGCTAAATGCTAACTGGCAGCCAATGGGTTAAGCTTGTTCCATCCTCCACCAGAAATAAGAACTTTTTTCTTGTTCTCGAGGCTCTGAGAAGAAAATGACGTCATTTTGTTCTCGCGTACCTGTTTGAAGACAGTCCTCGACACATCGGGCTGGCAGAACTTTTTCCTTGCGGGGCTCCGAGAAGTATCGTGTGATTGGTCGGACATGTGAGGTGGGCGTGGTTAACACAGAAAATGAAGCGGAGTTGCTGCTTTTGCATTTTTACTGTTGCAGGTAAAATGGATTGTTTTGATAAAACAGCTGATCGAGGTGGTGAGAAAGTACGAACACTCGGACCCCGCCGCGTGCACGACCTGCCCTGCTGCGGACGAAGTTGCTCGTTAAATGAAACTAGAAACTCGGAGAGCGGAAACCTCCGCCAAGCACAATGTTAAAGAACCCTTTTAAAACATTCCTGGATCCAAACGGTGATCCGGATCACCACCAGAATTAAATCAGTTTTTCATTTTCACATTTGCAACAACTCTTGAAACTTTTATAAAAATCCCTCCATAACCTTTTAAGTTATCTTGAGCAAAAAGATGCAGAGAAAAACAGAACCTCCTTGGTGGAGGTAACAACCGGGTTCATTGCACATAAAGCAGACATCGCCCCCCCCCCCCCCCCCCCCCGCAGTGACCCCTCCCCGCTGCAGACGTGCTTCTCCTGGAGGATGTATGGACCTGCTGAACAAGAAGTTTTTCCTTGTTCTTGCATCCTTGAGAACAAGAACTCAGTTCTCGTGGAGGATGTAACAAGCTTAAATCAATGACCTTGAAAATGTCCTCATTTCAATCTTCATCAACAGCTTGTCCATTTTGGCCCTGGAGTTTTCATTGTTTTTTAAGCCATACTGTAAATGAGAAATAAATGTTATGAATATGAAGCAGCGGTGCGGCGGGGTTGCTGATGGCGTTCTACGGCTGACAGCTGATTTGCACGTCTGTGAACCGTGGTAACAGGTTAAACTTCTCTGGCCCATTGCTTGCCCACATTTTGAAACTTTGCCACCCAAAGGTTTAATAATCATTATTTCCTAAAACACTAAACTCTCTTTTTCTGACATTTCCAGTTGAAACAACTGGATTTGGTCATAAACCAGTCGGCTCACTGCACATAAATTAGAAATGCCTGTGACTGATGCTGAAAGCAACAACATATAACGACACTACTCCTGTCTGTCAGGCTCCAGTTTGAGCATCTGCTTTTATAGCATCAGAAACAAAAGCAATCTAGCAAACAGTGAACCCATCACAGCATGAGTCGACAGCCTTAAAATAAGCTGGATCGCTTTCTTTGGGGAAATTCCTGTTAAAACAAGCATCTCACAGCTGCATGACCAGTTGCAGAAGCCTCGTTCTTGTTTCTCCATAGATTATTATTTATGTTGTTTGCCTGATTACCTTAGAGTAACGTTCGTTTCCATTTTCAAGTCAATGCATGTTTTGTGATGGTCCTCTGCAATTAAAATACCTCCAGTCTTATTTTCCCTGCAGCCATGGATTATTTATCTAATTTCATTATCATGAAATTACATTATCCACTTATTTAGACTTTCTCTCTTCTAGTGATCACTGCACAAACTCATTTATCACGTCCTTCACACCCGACCATGTACCTGCGATTGCCCGAGGCAATGAGGTTTTTCTGGAGCGTTGACTCCCGGTGAAACTGCCGTATTCACTTCAGGCTGCTGTCACTGACTGCAAACACAAAGCACTGCGGTTTGTGATAAACCCGCACACTATGTTTCAGAGCATTTCCCTTAGCTCAGCTTTACAGCTGCAAATGCTTTAATATATATTTTTTCCTCTGTTTTCCCCTTAAGTGGCTGTTTCGGATAAACAACCCGAAGCCCTGCCATCTCACAGCATCTCGCTTTCTCTTTATATCCTTCAGAATCTATATAATCGTCAGACTTGGATGTTTTTTATTTTCTCCTTTAATGGTCAAACCAATCCTTAACATTACCTTGTCTACCTTATCTAAAATCCTCTTTAAGTTTGATGTCTTTGGATCCTTGAACATCTGTCAGATTTAAACATGTATGCAAACAGAAACAGTGAGTAATGACTGACCCTCCGGGAGATGACTGAAAGCTTGAAATTATTTTATTCCATGACAGCTTGTTGCAGGAATCACATCTCAGAGACAAACCTATGATTTAAAAGCTGACAAACTGATAGTTATACCTCTATAAAACATTAAACAAATATCCCCTTCATGGCTCGTTTAGCCTCTAGCTGCGTCAGTATTCAACAGACATCCAGTGAAGAAGCTCCGTTTGACAATCGGCACCACCATCCAATGAATATCTTTTGCATTCTTACTTTTTCTTTTTTTAATTAAAGCTTTCCATACCATGTGCCAAATCTTTCACCATGGCTTTATTGTATGAAGAGATTATTGCTACATTTACATGGAAGTTTTAATTCCTGTTTAATTCCGTATAAAAGTTAATTCTGTTTTATACTGATGACAAATGACCATGTAAACACTTAATTCCTAATGCTAATTTCTATTCGTAATTAAAGTTAATTCTGATATAAGTGGCTGGTTTATTTTACATTTTAATTCCAAACTATTTAATTCCTCTGTCATGTAAACCTTCGTTCCTCTCTAAGTTAATTACGGTCGTTCTGCACATGCTCATTACCTTGTCCTGTCCCGATGACGCGCGTTGTTTTGCCCCTGTGCTCGATGGTCTGTCTTTCTTCTCCTTCTCAGTTGCTGCAGAAAGTGAAGTAGTATGCTGGTGTTGAGCTGCTACTTCACATTTATCATAAAAATAGTGGTAAAACTGGTACTTATTATGTAGTTTTTACAAGTTACAACTAAAAAGCAGGGAGCCAACTTTGTTTATTTCCGGTATACGTCATACGTCACGTGCACCCTCTGTCCAATCAGAACCCTTCCCAACCCCTCACTCTAAGGAGGATTTAAGTAAGGACGTGTTTTAATGTAAACCTCCATTCAGAATGATTATTTTCATGTAAACTCGTAGAGAATACATTAATTCCGAATTATTTAATTCAGTTATTAATTCCAATTAAAAACCATCATGAAACCGTAGCCTATGTGTAGTTAAACATGAACAGATGGCATCATTTTAAGCTCGTGAATTTTATTAGAGGCAGGAAGATGTTTTTGTAATTTACCACTATGCACAATAATTCTCCATCCATACATCCATGCTCATCTGGGGTCTGGATCTAGTTGGAGCTGTTCAACCTTGGGCACCAGCTAAGGGTCCTTCCCCACCATAGAGGTGACATTCCACCAGGACTAACTTCTGCATTACATGGCTCCAGTATTGTTTTTCTTCATCTGCTGAGTTGCACTGTTTAGTTCCTCACCTGAAGACCTGCTTGTCATGGGTGACCCTACCTGAAGCTCACGCCAACTGGAACACACAATCTTCTCTAAACACAATAAGGGAAGCCCAGGTAGGGGATGATCCAATACCGTAATAAGAATGAACTAAATTTAACACAAAAAATGAGGAAATTTGGTTGATTCTTTGTTGTAAGAACATTTCTTGGCAAATGGCAGAAATATTTTTCTCTTTTAAATGGTGCCACCTTTATAAGGACTAATAACTTTGTGGGATGAACAGCTGAGTTGAGTATGTAGGTTGTGCTCATGGAAAAACGTGCTAAAATTTCTCTGCCAATGCCAAACAGCTGATTCATTCTCATGTTTCAGCTTCTGGTGCCCCTGGTGCAGACGATTAGGAAGCTGATCGTCAGCACCTGTTGCAGCCTGCTATGGACCCTGGTATGTCATTCAGTTGGGATGGTTATAGTTGGAGGAGACACAAAGAACTCTGTGCTTACTGTTGCACTGATATGGTAACAGCTGTTGGTGGAAGCAGTCTGATGGTGTGGGGAAGGGTGTCCTTAATTAGAAAAACAAGGTTTATCAACAGAGGCAATCTCAGACCAGAAAGATTCCGACATTAGATTCTGCCACCATCCCATATGTCCACAGTCGGAAACTGAACTCTTTTAAGATGACAGTGCTCACCCCAATGAGAATTTTGGAGCTGAGAGGATTGAAAACATGCCCACAGTCCTGACTTGAACCCCAGTGAACACTTGAACATGCTCTTCATGCTAGAGTGAACAACACAACGTAACCACATCGACTAACTTGTGACAAATGCTGGCTGAAGAATGGGATGCCATCTCACAGCAGTGTGTGACCAAACTGGTGACCAGCTGCTGTGGCTGTGCTACTGTGCACATGCTACTGAGGTTTCTTTTGGTTTTATTCCCTCCAAATTTAATAATCCAACTCAAAAACTGACTCCAAACCGGATTCAATCACAGAAAAAGGTGCTTGGTATATTTGAAGATTTAGCACAAGATTTGGGCACAATCCTCAACTCTGCTGCTCGTCCCACAAATCGACTTTTTTTTTTTTTAAATATGCCACCATTTTAAAAGTGAAATAAGATGTGGAATAAGATGTATTCCTAGGAAGCATTGTTAGAACCAAGAAATGATCCACCAAACACGAATTTCTTCAGTTTTTGTGCTCGGTTTATGTAGTATTTTGCTAGAGGTGATGACTTTAATATTATGAGCACTACACATGCAGATCTGAAGACTGAAGAGTGGAGAGAGTGTAAAGCAGCTCTGATTATTTATGAGGTTTGTCAAGCTCATTCTGTGTCCAGAAAGAGACGTCTGTCTCATTAATCATTAACAAAGCAAATGTGAGAGGACGTAGGACGCCTCTGATGGAAACCCATTTGCCACCACTAAATACATCTTCCCATGATAGCCTGGAATCCCCCCCCCACCCTCCGGCTTTTTTATCTCTATTTTTGATGAAGGCCTTTTGCAAGCAGACAAATGTTTTACGCTACATCCACTGATAACTTGGTGAGAATGTAAAACAGCCCTGAGTATTAATGTATTTCGTCCTCAAAGTTCTCCATCAAAAAGGGAATATCTGCCCCAGTAATCATGAGAAAAGTATGGGAAAGGTATGAACTAAACCAGCCCATTTGCATTTCTGTCAACATCAAAACGACTACCATGATAGCGATAATTCTCTGTCATGTGTTTTTCATCACAAAAGGTTTAAAGCAAAAGGATACATCTTCCTCTTTATGTGGCTGTGAAAATATGAAGCGTCGAAGGAGATCAGAGGGCAAGTCAGCGTGTTTACTGAAGATGAATGCACATGGCAAAACGGCTTACGGTATGCAAGCATTCCCTGTGGATTCCAAAGATTTGGCGCACATCTAAGAGGCATAATTCAAACAGCGTGTGTCCGAGTGCAAGGGGTCCTGTTCAGCTGAATGGCACAAGGACATACTATTCACTGATATCCTGATAATTCAGATATCCGGTGGGAAGTCACTACAGTGCAACATCAAGGGGCAAGCTTTAAAAAGGATATATTGAATGTTTGCATTTAGACTCACTGAGTTCAGTTTGTCTTTGAACTTCTTTTAGATTTCCCTCTGAACGCTTCTCAACTCTCATGCATTGAGCATGCAACACACATTTTAGCTTGTTCATATGCTCAGAAACCGTACATGGTATTTCTCACGCTGATAAAATCATGACAATATTGAAAAGGTCCAAGGGGTTACTAGGGCTGTAATCGGATTTTTATCTCAATTACTATCTGAGTTTTCAGCGATCATAAAAATAAAAGGGTGCGATTATTTTTCTCTCTGCGGTTTCCTCTCCTGCTGTCTTCAGTTGCTAATCTAGCATCACTGGCATTGCAGCGCTGTGCTGTAAACTCCTCCCACAGCCGCTTTGCCTTCATTCAGACACTGTTGCTAACTTGGTGAATTTTTTTGTTAAAAGCAACTAGCAACAAATCTAGCAACTTTTACTGGAGTTATTAGAGACTTTTCTGGTGTTTTGGCGACTGACTTGAAGGCACATATTGTTCTGCAGTTACTGTAAGGAAGGAGCAGCGGGAGCCTCTCCCGTCCTAAAGCACTCCCAGGCGGCCAGTCTCAGTCGGCTCCGGCTGCAGGTCCATGTAGAATAACTGCAGTAGGTTGTGGAAGTTCACCTAAACATAGTTTATACCATTGTCAGTGACAACTGGCTGCATTATTTTCCTATACATAGTTCGGCGAGTTAAACACTGTAATGTCCCTCCGTTACGGGGCGTTACCATAGCAACGCGTTAATCAGCTGGTTCAGATCAGCCGTCTTTTAACAGGTGAATGAGAGAAACGTGCTGCAGCCTGACAGCGGTTGTTTGGTATAAAACGTACATCGAGGCCGACGTAAAATAGTTCCTATACTTCAGCAAATGTAGGAAAAAAACAAAACAAATTTGTTATAAAATATTTACAGTGTGGGACCAAAGTAAAAGAGGATTAAACAACTCGTAACTGTGTGTTAGATGGTTATAATGCCGGACACAGAGCTGAGAACACCACGATGCGCAGCGTTATTTAATCCTTACTTATATTTATCTATTCAGTTTACATCAGTATTTGCACTTTGTCAAGAGAAAGCTTCATGTTATTTGTTTGTCTTCTAAAATATGTGGAATCCTAAAGACATTTTTTTAAAAGTCACGGTTTAATGTTAAAAAAAAATCATGTTGTTAAAGATAAAAGAATAATCGTGTTAAAAAAATCGAGATCTCCATTACAATCAAAATAATCGTGATTATAATTTTTGCCATTATTGAGCAGCCTTAGGGGTTACCAGTAACACATACTCATGGTTTCAGCTCATTAAAGTGCGTAGATGATAGCTTACATTGTTTAGCCTAACCAGTGTCAAACTCATTAGCCTACAGCAGTGTTAGCATAAATTACTTAAAGTTATTTAGCGTAACGTTTGCTGTTCATTGTCAATATCTTTATTGGAATGTCTATTCAACTTGTAAGATCCAAAGCGACTGATCAGCAGCTATCTTTCCTCTCTCTGGACTCCACATGTGATAAGTTCGTCTAAAGTTTACCTTGCCACCTGTGAGCTAAACTTATCAAGTTTAAGTAGGCTCCGCCCCTCTCGTCGTTGCTACACTTTGCATTATGCATTCACTTGCAGAGCAAATGTCAGACAGCAGAGTAGGCTAACGCTGCTGCTCCTGGAAGTAGCAATGCAGTGCAATCAAGGCTGCTATTCTGCATGGTGTTGGCTGGCCCGCTGGTATGGATCAACATAATCCAATAACCTGTGTTCCTTCCGAATGTTTTAAATGTTTTAATCAGAAAGAAGAATGGAAAGCTGCAGATAAAGCCATGGCAAAACAAATTGAACTGATTTTTCTGTTATTTACTGAGTAATGTTTTATAGGCAATGACTCAACGGCTGGGTTATTTCCAGGTTCAAAGTGTGAAAAAAGGTGCTTTTCTCTCAGTTTTTAATAAACACTTACCAGTCCAGCCCTTGACTTGAACATTTAAAAAAAAAAATTGGCATGTCTGAGTGTTTGTGTGTAAATTTGACAGCAGTTCTAGAAAGCTGTACTTAGTAAATACCTCCATGAAACAAAACACAGAGGTAGCAGCACCTTATTTAACCAGTATGATGTGATTTAATAGTCATTATTTAAAGAATGTAGTTAATTATTGTGTAACTGTGTGATTAGTTGCTATTAAAAATGTATTGTTTAGTCAGTAGTGCAACTTCTGTTTATATCTTTGAATGTCTGCATTAATCGCTGCAGTTGTATATATGTCTTTATCATAATGGCACTTATATCTTACTCTAAGCGGAGCTGCAAAGTTGAGAATTAAGTGCACAAACCGTGTAAGTTAACTTACATACAATTAAAAAAAAGGTAAAGACAATATAAATTGTGACTTATTGTAATAAAAAAAAAAAAACAACCCATTACCTTCAGTGAAAACCAAAGGATAAATAATCTAATTCGTGAAGTAATGTCTGATGAGGAGCTGTGCAGGTTGAAGCTAGTCCCCAAATTCACCTTAAAGGTGGAGTATGTAAGATTTCCAATATTTAAAAAAAAAAAAACAAAACTAAAAAATAACTACAATCATAATTAGATACTTTTTTTTAAAAAACATGTAGGTTCCAGTCTGTTCATATTTGATGCGTCATTAAATTACAAGTTGAAATAATGACAAAGACCCTTCTTAAATGTTTCCCTACCAGTAAAAAAAAAGTGCTTTTTGTCATTTGTCATTAATTAAACTTGTAATTTAATAACGCATCAAATATAGACAGACTGGAACCTACATGTTCAAAAAACTATCTAATTATGATTGTAGTTATTTTATTAGTTAATTTATTTTGAAAATATTGAAAATCTTACATACTCCATCTTTAAGAACACCATGAGGATCAGGTAGTATACGACAGAAAGAGTGAATACTTCACTGTAACTCCTCATGGAAACTAGCAGGACCTTCATAAATCTTTCCAAACAGCAGCAGTCATGGAAATCACAAGCAGAGGATTTTTTAAAAAAAAAGTAGAATAAAATCTTTTATAACAAATGATCAAAACTGAGACATGATTTATGATTATAAGACTTTTTTGTTTGTCCACAGAGATACGACAGATCTGCGTAATTAGCAAAGTCTCTGCTCTTATAAGACAAATTATTCATCAGGTTGCTTGAATTAGAAGCTGCAAAGTGGTCAGTACTGTTCTCATGTTTTTGTGACATTCCCATTTACCTGCCTGAGAAAACTGTGTTTTATTTAGATGCCACTGCTTGGTAGATTCGCTGAGCTGAGTTTCTACCTGTGGTGGTTGTGTGATATATACTGTATTAGGATTGGTGCCTCCTAGAAAATGTTTGTCCTGCACAGATCTCATGATGTCCCTTATTCCCGTCAAGAGGTTAACTAATTAATCAGATAGTAACTGAATCTACAAAAAAAATCACAAATCTATTTTTATAATATATAGTTGTGCATTAAATACATCATAAATTTATACACGCAGATGCTTTATTCTGCCATTAAAGTTCTCAGAACAGATTCAGTTTTCTTCATTTTTTGCATGAATCGAATTCATTTGAAAAATGTCACTTTCACCTGACTTGACACGTCTGATCTCTCCTTGGTTTTTTCTCTCTACACAGTATGCGCTCAATGTGGGTGGGACGTACTGTCTGTCACTGTAGTATTGCTTAAACATGAAGTGACACACAACCCGTGTGTGTAGAGTGTAAAGACTACATGTATTTTTAAACCTTTTTAGGGTGAATATTGCAACTAAGTGCAACCACGTTATGTTTGGTCAACGGTAAGGAAAACATTAAATCTTCTTTATTCTATAACTGTATCAGTGTAAATATAAACAGGAATCCAAAAAGTCTTCAGAGTCAGGCCAAGCTATGGTATAGTGTGCAAAAGAAAAGATCCATTAAATCAAATGGAAATAATGCTAAAACCAGTACAACCATGATGTCTGAGTGACAAAACAGCTGCCTGATAACTGTGTCTGTTATGTTTGTGAACCACAAAGCTCTAAAAATATCATTACAGAAAGATAGATTGAGCTGAAGCAACAATATCTGCAGGCACCTGGTTTCTGTCATTGTTTTTTTAAATACAAAAATAAATAAAATATATCCCAGTGTGAAGAGGAAATTTCAGCATATAAAGAATTAAAGTTACAGGTTATTTACTACAGAACACTTGGTATATTTGCTGAGATGGGTCAGTTTGCAAAAAAGCTATTTCAATTATTTTTAATGAGGAAGTTGCACCGATACGTTGCGGTGAAGAGGAAGCTTACTTTACTTTTCCGTCTGCACTCCAACCCTCACCAGTGGCTGTGAGATTTGGATCGTGACTGAAAGAATAAGACTGCACAAACAAGTAGCTGAAATTAGCTTTCCGTTGGATGGTGGTCGAGCTCAGCTTTATAGAGACAGGATGAGAAACTCAAGAATCCAAAAGGAACTTGGAACTGATTCGCTGCTCCTTCAATCGAAAGCAGTCAGTTGAGGAGATTCAGGCATCTAAATGCTGCCTGGTCACCTCCATTTGCAGGATCTTCCCATGAAATGAGAAAAAGTGTCCAAACTTTTGACTGCTTCTGTATATTCCCTCTGGCCTTTGTACATTGTACCAACTGATAAAATACTAACTATCCTGATAGTTCCTCGCATAGTTCAGTATACTGGAACACACCTAATATCCACAATCTGGTTTGGAAGTCGTTGCAGAATATGTCATTACGGCATACAAAAAGTGCGCCTACTTTTTGTTTTGTTTTGTTTGTTTTTCCAAATCAGTACACCATTTGGACACAATTTGTATATTGCAGATTTTGGCATATTTTGCACATTGCAAAGTGTAATTTGGGAAAACCAGTATGGTTTTGAAAATAGCCTCTGTATTCACAAAAATATCTTGTTATAATGTGCTCTCTGCAGAACAGTTAAGCGAATGAATATGCCCGAAACAGTTTATGATAGTGATGTATGCATGTACTCTGGCTCTGGGAGACAAACAAGTTTTAAAAAGCATTTCATTGAAGGAAAAAAAAGCCAAAATATTTCAAATGTTTTGAAAACGGTAAAATAAAAGCCAACATCTGCATGATGCAACACTGTATCTGTACATGTATGGCAATGGATGCTAAAAAGTAATGGTGCAAAAAGGTCTTTAGTTCTACAAAAACTTGCAGTAATTTCAAACTCTGATTCACTTTGCTTAGCACACCACAAAGCCGCTGCTTCACACCACATAAACAACATATTATGCTTGCCAACAGATTCCCACAGAACACTCTCAAATACGGCTGGCAGGTGTGTAGTTCATGAACGGCTCACAGGTCCGTCTCAGCGTTCAGGTATATAACCTTGGCAGAAAGCTGATTGACTTCAGTTATGGTCACTCAGCCAACTTACAGTCACAGCACATTCACAGACTTTGTATAATTATCAATGAAAACCAAAAAAAGTTTTATTTCCTGCGTTCAAACATCCTTTATCGTGTGTCCCTCACGATCCCAATAATATCTCCCCTCAGTCACTAAACCATGAGAGAATCAACACTTCAGTGAACCCTTATATGTAGTTTTCCTGTCTTTGATTTATCGTTTAAGCCACACTTACCCTGACTTGGGGAAAGGGAACTTTGGTAACTTCTTCTGTAGTTTTTCTACATAAAACTGATAAAGCTAATTTGTGCTTTCTTTATGTACGTAAATAGTTACGTAAGTGTCACACATCAGTATCCTTCATGCTCAAATGTGTCCTTTATGGTGGTATGGTTAGCTTGCACAAGTAAGAAAAACACATACAGGACAGGAAGACATGTTGCCAGTGTCCTGACATCCTGAAATACTCAGCAGAATGACATTCCCTTGGTTAATGGCCATGCATAGCACAGATTGCAATTACAAAACTGCACATGCACAAAAACAGATTAATTGATTCACCATATTTCCAATTACTCAGAGTCAGCACTGTTAGCGGTAAGTTTTTGTGTATTCCTTTGCATGATCATTGCACACTACGC
Organism: Telmatherina bonti; assembly: GCF_933228915.1. Lineage (NCBI taxonomy): Eukaryota > Metazoa > Chordata > Actinopteri > Atheriniformes > Telmatherinidae > Telmatherina > Telmatherina bonti. The sequence continues at coordinate 30,439,988 of NC_136617.1, forward strand.
AAGTCCATCTCCTGTCTGACTTTAACTTGAACATAAAAACATTTATGAAGAATATGAAAAAAAATAACACCACCATTTGCTGTCTTTTTTGTGATTGAGGTTGTGACGTAGTTAAAACATGTTCGTAGCATCAGGTTATTAGCATGTTATATTTCTCTCCAATATCAAAATATTGTTATTGTCCTTCAAACAAATACCACTGTTAAGTACTCATTCATTCATTTTCTAAGCCGCTTAATCCAATTCAGGGTCGCTGGGAAGCTGGAGCCTATTCCAGCTTGCTTTGGGTGACAGGCAGGGTACACCCTGGACAGCTCGCCAGTCCATCACAGGGCCACACAGAGACAAACAACCACTCACACTCACTCCTAGGGGCAATTTTAGAGTAACCAATTAACCTAACATGCATGTCTTTGGATGGTGGGAGGAAGCCAGAGTACCTGGAGAGAACAGATGCATACACAGGGAGAGCATACAATCTCCACTCAGGAAGGCCACTGATCAAACCTTGCTCCAGCCAAGGATCAACCCAGCAACCTTCTTGCTGTGAGGCCACAGTGCTAACCACTATGCCACCGTGCAGCCTGTTAAGTAATCGCTTTTTATCAGTTTAGTCTACTTATTAAAACAGCATAAACTGTATTTGATCATAGTAACGCCCCAGTGAAACCGCTTTCATGGGTTTGAGTAAAAAGAAAATGCCATTAATGTCAACTTCTGGTATCTTATACAGTGTATGCCAAACCGACACAACACACCTGACCTTTTTCTTTTTATGAGAGTTAAAGGGGCCAGTGCCACTCTATGAGCGTAGCACAGCCCCTTTGACACACGAAGTGGGTGATTTCGTTGCTATGTGTGTAAGTTTGAAGCATGGCGGAAAGATAGGCTTCTAGCCTCGCTGTACATAAAATAAAAACAAGCAAAAATGTTATCAGTGTGTCTTTTCTGTCGCTGCTCCACTGAAACTGATGGCGAGTTACCAGCCAGAAACAAGCTTGTAAGCCAGGCATCTTTGCACATCAGCTAGGAGGCACAAGTCTGAGAAGGTAACACACACACACACAATGAAAACTTTAACAAAAGCTAACCAAACCTCTGCAAGGTCAAAACTAATGTCAGGCCAATTTATTATTAAGATTTATAACAGTTTATATTAATGTTGCAGCTTTGTGAAATGATACTGGGCATAAATTAGAAAGAATTTCATTCTGTGTTAACAATATTACTCAGTGATTTCTTGGTCTATGTATACTAATATCTATTGATATAAAAGTTCATATTTGCCAGAATACACTGAATCAAATGAAACTCACTATTTTTTTAAGAGAAATACACAGAATATCCGAGCCAACATCGCTGCGCAGGAGGCGGAGATTAAATGAAGCTGCACACCAAGTGCAGTCAGCACCAAGTGATGGTTAAGTGCACTGTGTGTTGATATTTTGGGGACACTGTGAGCACTCTGGTGGTCTTCACATGCTGTGATCTGCCAGTGAGATGGAACAACCTCCTGTTATCTATGGACATGCAGTAGAAATTCACATAATGTATTCAGCCAGGAATGAAAATGGCAAAGCATGATGGCATGATGTTCTCTAAAACTTTGATACAGATCTTTACTGGTGAGGGCTTTCTTCATTTCTGTTATGAAAATATGAGGTGTTATCTGAGCAGGAGGGGGAGAGGGGACATTGTAGGGGATATTTTCCATTAGTGTGACAGACTTTCTTGTAAACTACCTGATAAAAATGGGTTCATTTTAGTTTGATTATGCATTATCATGGTATTTACCTCAGTATGGATCATTTTACAATTATACATCAGTGGACCCAAACCTTTTTAAAACTTTAAGACCTTTATAGTTTGGAGACACCTATATGCAGGGAGCAGATGGACTTTTTTTTGGCAGGCTTTTCTGTTACACTGTGTGGGATTAAAACAGACTTCATTAAATAACCTGAGCTTCCTCAGGAAGAACAGCCAGCTCTGCCCACTTTAATCTATTGCCACAGTGTTATCAGACCTCAGCAGGTTGTTCATGATGTGAGCTTGCCCTCCAATATGCCCCCCCGCCCCAGAGCAGTCAGGACCGGTGCTGCCATGTGGAGTGTTGGATGGGCTCTGAGCCTTCTGGTTCATTTCAACGCTGGCATGGTGGCACTTCTAGAGACAGTTAAGCATTGGAATCTGCTGTGCCACTCAGATGAGGACGAATGAACATTATTTCCCTTTATGAAGTCTATTGGGTGATATTTACCAGCACAAATCGGGGGTGTAACAATGCATTAACCTCCATGGGCACATCATTAGATCAGTGGTCCAGCAGCATCAAGTCAAACTAGTTGACCCGAGTCTTTGGATCTAAGAGCTCTGCTTGGTTTATATTCTCTGAACATGTCACAGATGTATTCTGGTCCTAAACCATTCTGGGATTCGTAAACAGTCTGGAGGGCTTTAAAATCTATCATGTGACCTACTGGAAACCAGTGTAAAGACTTTAAAACTGGTGTGATGTGTTCAGACCTCTTATCAATCAATCAGTTTATTTATATAGCACTTTTCATACAAGGGTAGCACAAAGTTCTTTACAAAATAAAAAGCAAGACTAAAACAAGGTTAAGAACCTGCCTTCACATACAAAAATATAGAATATACCCAGAGTCTTACACATATACTCACGTTTCACACACACTCACATAGTCCTAGTTAAAGCTCCAGCAGAAGCATCTGGATGAGCTGCAGATGTTTAATGCTTTTTTTTTTTTTTTTTTTAAAGTCCTGTTTAAAGACCATTCCAATAAACAACTGGTGACCAGTCCAGGGCGATTACTGGGATGAACTCCAGCTTCCCTGCGACCCCTGATTGGACTAAATGGTTGAGAAATGGATGGATGGAAGTTTGAAAACATCCTGAAACCCGACGTACTGAACCCAAAAGGCATTAAAAACAGAAATCATAGACACAATGTTGTTGTGCCACCAGGACTGCCTACAGCAGATGCTTCTATTAAAATCTACACGTAAGAGCTTCCTGTTAGGAAAATACCTGATGAAATTAGCATGTAGCTTTTCTATTAAACAATTACTGACGAGGCATCTCCTTGCATAAGCAACAACAGATATGCTGGACATGTCTTGTGATGTCGACAAACGTCTAAAATTCTGCGTTTTCTGTGCAGATTGAATGTTAGAAAAAAAAACCCAAGCCATTTATTTGAGGATTCAGGTGCAGCTGTGAGACAAGCTGGCAGCTGCTTGCATCATGCTTTTGTAAACGCTCCGTCTGACTTTTCTAAAAATGTCACAGCAAATATTTGAGAAAGAGGTCAACTCTTCAAACATATCAAGAAGCCTACCTTCAGGTCTGCCTGACAGCAGAACAAAAAGAAGTCAGTCAGTGGATAGCTTGAGACATAACTGGATCATTTGTATAAATTCATAACGATGACACCTGAATTTATCTTTGTTTTTGATGATGACTCTCCTAAATGAAGTTTCGTCTTCAAGTTGAAAGAAATGTAAAGCTTGGATCAATGACCAAGCTGTGACAACAGAATGCAGCTCCTGGAAATGCAGCTTCATGGAAAGTTGTCCCAGTGGGGAAACCACCTCCATCACCCCGCACAGAAAAACTACTGATCAGAGATCTAAATGGGAGGAAGAACTGGGGAAAATGGCCACATCTACCAAAAGATGAGCCTGGACAGCAAACTGAGAGTGAATTTACATACGCTCAATCAATGTTGAACGGATAAAGACTCCTTTCTTTATCTGATTAGCTTAAACGTGCCACTACAACCACATGTAGATTTCTGTCAGTGTTTCAACACAGAATACACACAGAAATATAGCTTCCCTTGTAATCATATTATATTACTCTTTGTAAACAATGCAGACAAAGAGGCTGAGCTGCTGGTTTTCACAGTTTTGGCTTTTTTTTCCCTTCTTTTTTTCCTAGTTTTGGATCTATACCATCAACCCATTAGAAAACCAGGTAAGTGGATTAGAAATGCACGGATCTCACTGATTTCCACTGATCTAATACTGTGTTTGAACAGTATGATTTTATTGAAACTCTTAATATGAAAACCTGGCAGAAAATTTATGCAACAGTCTGTCTGCAGTAGAAACTTCAAGAAGATTAAGTCTGAGAAATATACGTAAGTTTTTGTTCATTAACGAGATTCTTTCAACACAAATGTTTAATAGAAATCAAAGGATTAAAAACGGTGAATTTAAGGGTTTATGAAGTGTAATTAGTATTAATATTATTAGGCTTGTGATGGACATAATTTTACAAAACCAGCCTTAATTTGTAATATTCATCATAACTTTCAGCCCTTTATGTGACTTTTTGCCCAATTCAGAAAAAAACAGATTGTTCTGTAAGAAAAACTGTATTTCTTGGAGCACACAATGAAGTTCCCCCCTTGTCACAGAACCTAGCTTAGGAACCACTGTCTTGAAGGAACAAGCTTTGGAGTTTCTGATCAATTTCAAAGCACACGAATTCAGCGTTTTCCTAAATAATGTTTCATATAACTAATTATCCTCCTAATCACTTTAACTTGGAACAGTCCTTAAGTTAAAAAGGAAGTTGGAAAAAAAAAGCACAGTACAAGTTGAGAATGACAAAAATCCATAAGCAAATGTTGACAAGAAACAAGAACTACAGAGAATTTCATTGCTGGAGATGATGATAAGGATCTGGTGGTGTATTCATTCATTTCCAAACCGCTTATTCCAATTCAGGGTCGCGGGGAAGCTGGAGCCTATCCCAGCCGGCTTTGGGTGACAGGCAGGGTACACCCTGGACAGCTCGCCAGTCCATCGCAGGGCCACACACAGAGAGACGAACAACCACACTCATGCTCACACTTGCTCCTAGGGGCAATTTAGAGTGACCAGTTAACCTATCATGCATGTCTTTGGATGGTGGGAGGAAGCCGGAGCACCTGGAGAGAACCCACGCATACACGGGGAGAACATGCAAACTCCACACAGAAAGGCCACTGACCAAACCAGCCAAGGATTGAACCAGCAACCTTCTTGCTGTGAGGCCACAGTGCTAACCACTGCGCCACCGTGCAGCCCTGATCTGGCGGTGTACAAAGAAGAAAACATGGTGTATATTGTGGTAAGAATTCTGCTAAACAAGAAGATCTGGAGCGTCGAATGCCAGCATGACAACTCAAGGGAGAGCCAGTATTGTTGTACAAAGCAGAATTTACACGTGGTACAAAGAAACACTTTATTTTGTTCACTTTACAGGGCGAAACGTGAAGACAGCTTTGAAAAAGAACCTTCCAGAATATCTTCCAGACTATCATTACAGATGCTTTCAATTCAATTCAATTCAATTCAACTTTATTTATATAGTGTCAAATCACGGCAATGCCATTTCAAGACGCTTTACAGACAGAGAAGAAAACATAATGAAAGCCAATTCATAATAGCCTATATAAGGAAACCAACAGATTGAGTTGAGTCCAACTCAATCTCCCATCCTGAGCAAGCACACTGGCAACAGTGGGAAGGAAAAAACTCCCTTTTAATAGGAAGGAAACCTCCGGCAGAACCCGGCCCAAGGACAGGCAGCCATCTGCCTCTGCTGTGTGGGGGGAAGAGGACAGAAAGACAACAGACAACAGGAACTGCTACTCCCGGCCAGGGAGACCTGCTGAGACAGGAGACATACATGTTAATGATGCAACACTGTTATTGAGGGGAGGGGTAAAAGAGAGATAAAGAGAGAGAGAAAGAAGCTCAGTGTATGAGGAAATGTCCCTCAGCAGTCTAAACCTATGGCAGCATTACTAAGGGATGCTAACCATCCCTAGCTATAGGACTTATCAAAAAGATAAGTCTTCAGCCTAGTCTTAAAAGTGGGGAGGGTGTCTGCTTCCCTAACACTAACTGGGAGCTTATTCCATAAGAGAGGGGCCTGATAACCAAAGGCTCTGCCTCCTGCTCGGCTCTTTGAGACTCTAGGAACCACAAGTAAACCTGCAGTCTGCGAACAAAGTACTCTGCTTGGTATATAAGGAACTATGAGGTCTTTGATATATAGTGGTGCCTGGTTGTGGAGGGCTTTATATGTAAGGAGAAGGATTTTAAATTCTATTCTAGATTCAACAGGCAGCCAATGAAGAGATGCTAAAACTGGAGAAATGTGATCTCTCCTGCTGGTTCTGGTCAGGACTCTGGCTGCAGAATTCTGGATCAGCTGAAGGCTTTTCAGGGCATATTTAGGACAGCCCAGTAATAAAGAGTTACAGTAATCTAGTCTCGAAGTAACAAAAGCGTGAACCAGTTTTTCTGCATCACTCCGAGACAGAATGTCCCAAATTTTGGCTATATTACGTAAATGAAAGAAGGCTGTTTTAGTAACCTGCTTAACATGTGGGCCAAAGGACAGGTCAGAGTCAAATATTACTCCAAGGATTCTCACTGTAGCACTGGAAGCTAAAGTAATGCCATCCAGATTTATTACAAAACTGGAAAATTTAGCTCTGAGTTTTTCAGATCCAACGAGAATTACTTCAGTCTTATCTGAGTTTAGGAGGAGAAAATTTCTAGACATCCAAGTCTTTATGTCTATGAGACAATTTTGTAGCCTATTGGGCTGATTTGTTTAATCTGGTTTAAAGGATAAGTATATCTGAGTATCATCTGCATAACAATGAAAGTTTATTCCATGCTGTCTTATAATTTTGCCTAAAGGGAGCATATATAGCGTGAAGAGTACTGGTCCAAGTACAGAACCTTGAGGAACTCCATGACTTACTGTAGTTTGTGAGGAGGACTTGTCATTTACATGAACAAACTGAAGTCTATCAGATAAATATGATTTAAATCAGCTTAATGCTGTACCTGTAATTCCAATCACCTGTTCTAGTCTTTGTAACAGAATGTTATGATCGACTGTATCAAATGCAGCACTAAGATCAAGCAAGATAAGTACGGACACAAGTCCTTTGTCTGAGGCCATAAGAAGGTCATTAGTAACTTTCACCAATGCCGTCTCAGTGCTATGATGAGCTCTAAATCCTGACTGAAACTCTTCGAATAAATTATTTCTGCTTAGGTGGGCATGTAGCTGAGCTGAAACTATTTTATCCAGAATTTTGGACATAAACGGGAGATTAGATATAGGTCTATAATTTGCTATCACCTCTGGATCCAGAGATTGCTTTTTAAGTAAAGGCTTGATTACAGCAGTTTTAAATGATTGTGGTACATATCCTGTCACTAAAGACATATTGATAAGATTTAGTAGTGATGTATTAATTAAAGGGAAAATGTCCTTAAAGAGGCTCGTTGGGAGAGGGTCTAAGATACAGGTGGATGGTTTAGATTAAGCTATTATTTTAGTTAATTCAGAGGGTTGGACAGGACAGAAACTATTTAGACACAAGTCAGATCCTGGTTCTAAGGATGCTTCAGAGACCACAACAGGCTCAACATTATAGGTAGAAGGAAGAGTATTGTGAATTTGATCTCTAATAGTGTCAATTTTATTCCTGAAAAAATACATGAAATCATCACAGCTAAGTGAGAAAGGAATACATGGCTCCACAGCGCTCCGACTCCTAGTAAGCCTAGCTACAGTGCTGAAAAGAAACCAAGGGTTGTTTTTGTTTTCCTCTATCAATGATGAATAATAAGCTTTTCTTGCCACATTTAAGGCTTTTTTTTGTAAACAATTGAACTTTCTTTCCAGGTTAAGCGAGACTCCTCTAGTCCTGATGAACGCCATCTGTTTTCCAAACGCCTTGATGCCTGTTTTAGAGCTTGAAGCTGGGAATTAAACCAGGGAGCCTTCATAATCTTACCTAATTTCTTCTTCTTTAGGGGGGCAACATTATCCAAGGTTGTACACATTGAAGCTGTTATAGTATCAGCATGTTGATCAATCTGAGCAGGAGTAAAGCTTAAAGGGGGACTCTCAGTCATGCTAACACATGGTAGAGGTGAAAGAATTGATTTAATTGATTGTTTAAATTTTGTAATAATATTGTCTGATAAACATCTACTATAGTAGAATTTATTTTTGGTCAGTGAGTCATCAATTAAAGTGAATTCAAAGGTTAACAAGAAGTGATCGGACAAGACAGGGTTTTGAGTAAATACTTTGAGCTTATCAGTCTCAATACCATATGTTAGAACAAGATCAAGAGTGTGACCATGAGAGTGAGTGGCTCCATTGACATTTTGTGAAAACCCAATTGAGTTTAGAATAGAGCTAAAGGAAATGTTTAAACTATCATTTTCATCGTCAACATGAATATTAAAATCACCTAGTACAATGACCTTATCAGTAGTCAGCACTAACTCAGACAAGAGATCAGAGAATTCGGTCAGAAACTCGGAGTAAGGTCCGGGTGGGCGATACACTAATGCTAAAAGGAGCGGTTTCTCTGAATTCCATTTTGGATTAGATAAATTTAATTTCAGGAATTCAAAGGATTTAGAGTTAGATTTGAGTTTAGGACTAATGAATAATTCTGACTGAAAAATAGCTGCAACACCTCCTCCTCTGCCTGTAGTTCTCGGAATGTGAAAGTTTAAATAGTTAGCTGGCGTAGCTTCAATAATACTAACATAATCCTCTTGCTGTAACCAGGTTTCCGTAAGACAGACTAAATCAATGTGGTGATCACATATCAAGTCATTGATTAATAAAGACTTATTTGGGAGGGATCTGATATTCAGTAGGCCACATTTTAATGTCTTATTTTCAGATTTTATTAGATCCATTGTTTTTATTTTTATGAGGTTTTCACCATTAACCCCAAAAGTGTTTCTTTGTGTTGTTTAATTCTTAATGCTGGGGAGTTGTATAAGGTCGGAATGGGGTTTTGGGTGGGCGGCGGCAGGTGGGAAGCTGCAGAAAAGTGTGTCGGACTACAATTCTGCCTCCTGGTCCCAACCCTGAGTTGTCAATTTAGCTGACTAATCCATATTGCTAGATAAGAGAGCGGCTCCATCCAACGTGGGATGGATGCCATCTCCCCTAATAAGACCAGGCTTTCCCCAAAAAGTGCTCCAATTATCTATAAAACCGACGTTGTTCTCGGGACATCACCTTGACAACCAGCGGTTGAAAGATGACATGCGGCTAAACATGTCATCGCTGATTAAATTTGGCAAGGGACCAGAGAAAACTACGGAGTCCAACATGCTCTTGGTAAAGTTACACACCGAAGCAACATTAATTTTAGTGACCTCCGATTGGCGTAACCAATCAGTGATATCAGGTGGCAGTGTAAAAAAACCACAATGTACAGAGCAAAAAAGGAAAGAGCATCAGATATTCTCATCACTACATATACACAGAGGAAGTGAACAGCAAACAAGGTACATGTGTGGCAATTAGTTGCTGAAACTCTGGCGTCCTTGTGAAACAAAGACAACACAAAAATATCATTAAATATACAAGTACACAAGCTAGTAGAATATTAACTAAATCAGAACTTTAGACCAATAAAAAAAAAAGAACCAAGACTAACCTGACTGGAAGAGAGCAAGCTACAAGTTACAACCCACCATGGCAGGCAGCTGTTATGGAACAACCCAGTTTCATGACAGAACATACGGTAGCTACACTGGTCCACAGGAACGTGGCAGATTAGCCAGAAATTGTACGCCATCTGCCTCCCCACGCAGCAGAGGCAGATGGCTGCCTGTCCTTGAGCCGGGTTCTGCCGGAGGTTTCCTTCCTGTTAAAAGGGAGTTTTTCCTTCCCACTGTCGCCAGTGTGCTTGCTCAGGATAGGAGATTGAGTTGGCGCCTCCAACTCAATCTGTTGGTTTCCTTATATAGGCTATTATGAATTGGCTTTCATTATTTTAGTTTATTTTCTTTCTGTAAAGCATCATGAGATGGCATTGCAGTCATTTGACGCTATATAAATAAAGTTGAATTGAATTAAAACACCAAGAAACCAAAACAGTAATTAAAATATAATATAAATATTATATAAATAATAAATAAAATATTATATATATATATATATATATATATATATATTTATATTTAGATGATATATTAAATTATATCAAATTAAATTATAATATAATATAATATAACATATGTAATAAATAGTGATATATGTAATAAAGCAATGTGCTATGAGCAGAATACAGAGCAGAATAATGATAAGACAAGGTGTAGAATAAAGGTGTAGAGTATATCTACCAGACAGTGCCGATTGTAGTTTCATACATTCTTCGTATTCCAAAACATGTTTGCAGCTAAGGATTGGAATATTCTTGCTGCATACACCAAAATGCACGTTAGTGTTCTGCACTGTTTGTGTGGACATTTGCTGCTGCAGCCAAACTGCTCAGCACCACAGGTCACCAGTAGGGACAGTACGCTGTACATCCGTGAAGAATAGTTCACCAGTTTGTTGGCAATGACAAAGTCGCAAGTATTCATCTCTGTGCAACGGGAAGGGAAAATAGAAAAAGACGCTGGTAGTTGTAGATAAGGTCAAAGAGGCGCTCTTCAAAATGATCTACCACAGTGTTTACCTTTGACCTCATGTTCATGTTTACATGAGCACGTCTACAGTTCAAGTCCACTCATGCACGTGACACATTACCCTGCATCAGCACGAGTGGCCTCATGCTAACCGCAGGCTGGGAACACATAGCATCCATGGTATGAATGTGGATTCATCGCTAACAGAAGGTATATTCCCAACCTTAAGGTTGCTGTTTCCATGACAACTTTTTGCAGTAAATGGCTCTTCAGTCCATGTTGGACCTTTAGAAATCAAAGTATCTCCAGACAACATATGATTTCTTTCTTTCTCTTTCTTTCACCAGTAAATGTTCTTTCGGCCTGCTCAGTGGTGTGGCGGTTAGCATGGTAGCCGCAAAGGAAGGTCGTTGGTTTGAGCCTCAGCTGGGGAGAGGTTTGAACAGTGAGTTAACTTTGTTGGTTCTCATCTGTTACTCTGGTTTCCTCCCACCATCCAAACACATGCATGTTAGGTTAATATTCTCTCACCTGCTAATTGCTGGAATAAGCTCCAGCTTCCCCGTTGGACTAAGCTGTTTAGAAAATGAATGAATGTTATCATGTTCAACAAGGTTACATACAGACTTTCCACATCTGGACTGAAACTTGAAAGCAAAATGAAGGTCGAGGCAAATTCTGTAAAGATGCTTTGTCTCGTTGCAAAAGATCAAGCATGGTGAAGAAGTGGTGCATAATAGTTTGCCAGCGAGCCACTTGTCCATGTGGAATGCCCTGCTGCCCACACGTTTCCACTTTGACCAGATTTCTTGAGTCCCCCACTCCGCTGAGATGGAATATTTTGCATAAATGTCAACTAAAAGTCACAGAAATGAATTTTCATGTAAGCACATCAAAAACTGTGAAGAGGATGGTTTTATGGCTGAAGTGTAAGCAGAGGCTAGAGGACAAGTTTTTTTTTATTTCTCCACTGCTTCTCTTTGACTGACACATAAAGCGAAGGAAAAGTACAAGACTTATTCCTAAATGTCCACACATCTGAATGTTGCTTTTATTAAAACGCGGTTTGTTTCTTGCTGCTTCCAGTTAATCTGCAGGTTTCATTCAATCAAATTTAATGAAAACGTGCTCAAAATGAATAAGAAAACATTAAAGTATCAAGACTTCTTTCTGTTCTCTTCTAAGTTGATAGTTGAAGAGCTGTGCAACATTTTCCAACACAGAAAATGTCCCCATTGTTTGAGCTTTCTTTCAGTTTTCATCACTTTTGTCAAACTGTCTTCCAGCTATCAGGCTGTTAGACGTTACGTGCTAATTAAAGCTGGAAAAGATGGTGGAATCAATCATTCTAAAATATAATGAAATGTTTTGTAATTAAGACTTCCATTATTACAAAAATGGTGATAACAACATTACCTTTAAATAACTGCAGATATGTAACAATGTCATTGGGTTTAAAAATAATTTATTGTCCTGTATTTTTAAACTATAATCTTACTTTTAAGCTACGGCTTTTCAGTGCTTCATCAAACATAACATTTCATGCATATTAGCTCTGTTTTAATCCTGGATAATTACCATTTTCACTATCAAATTCCAAGAGTGTACCGTTCTCATACGCACGTTGGATCTGCTGTTATTTAGCTATATTAAAATGCTCGAAGGAACATCCAGCATGTGGTCACGATTCTGCCTTTAACAGATAAGCTTGCAGTCCTAAAAACACACCATTTTCTGAAATCAAGTGATGTCTTGTATATTTATGAAGCTATTAGCATAAATTGGACAGCCTCTTGAAGTATTTGAAACAACTG